>NC_143488.1:46622237-46979055 GCF_027475165.1 Benincasa hispida
AAAACGACAAAAACAAAAGGTAGGATAAAATTATATAATCTCATATTTATTGTAAATAAAAATTTTAATTATATGATTTTTTTTATTAATTAAAAAACGAATTAAATAATATACCTAATATATTCTTGGAGGAACTTTTTAGGCGGTTAGCCCCTAATCTATTAAATCCGCCCATGAGCTACTATAAGCTATAAGCAATATCTCTGAAATCTAGTTCATAACTATTTTGTTTTTAGTTTTGAGTTTTCGAAAATTAAGTCTATTTTTTTTCAATTTCTCAATTTTAGTGATTTATATCTTTTTTCAAATACAATGATAGAATTCTTAGTCAAATTTCTAAAACAAAAACAAGTTTCTAAAAGTTAATTTTTTTAGTTTTCAAATTTGTGTCTGGTTTTTTAAAACTATTAATTTAAAGTAGATAACAAATGAAGAAATTTAGTGATGGAAGTATCTGTATACTTGATTTTGAAAAATAAAAGATAAAAATTCAAATGATTATCGAATGAAATCTAATAGATTCCAAATTTAACTTCTATTCATATAGTTTTATTGTTTGCCCATAATAGGATTCCAAAATTCTAATTTGGTGGGACTAATTCAGTCCCATTTTCTTCTATTTTTAAATTACAATTTGGATTGAAAAATCATGATTTCAACTTACAACTTTTAAAAGAAGTTTATTATATTTTAGCTCCCGTTTGTTGACGATTTTATTTTCAATTTTCTGTATTTGAAGATCGTATTTGTTTGGTCACTATTTTTTTAACTTTAGTTATCTACTTTTTACCAAGATATACTTGAATTCTTAGTCAAATTTTATAAAAAAAAAAAACAAAATTTTAAACATAAATTTGTTGATTTTAAAATTTGACTCGAAAATTTTTATTACAATTTTAAACAATAGAAAACAATAACTCATAAATGGAAGTATATTTTCAAAACAAAAAAAATTTAAATAATGTAGAGACAAACCAAACTCATCAAAGATTCAAAATCATCAACTCACACTTGTTACACTAAAATTAAATTACAAAAATGTCACCATACTTTGTCATTTATTTTTAATATTACCTATATATTTCAAATATTTCATTACATGACACAATTTTCGTCCAACATTCAAATAAATTATGTCTAAAATAATATTAAAGTAAAAGAATATTTTAAAAAAATTAAATTAAATTAACCAGGTTTTGAAAATTTTTATATTGTTTCCCTACCCGGAATGGGAAGTAGAAAGACCAGAAGAAGAAGCAACCAATTAAAAAAAAAAAAAAAAAAAAGAAAAAAAAACGAACCTCCGTTGAGCCAAAGAACGAGGGGTTTTGAAGCGACGTCGTTTTGGTCTTGGGCTTCAAAGAACCAATAGAATAATGCCTTTTGGTCTTCTGGTTGTTGTGGACGGAGCTTGACATAGCCGGCGTAGTGGTGGAAGTTCACCGGCGGCTGGCCTGGCAAGTCGGTGACTCTATCAGCCTCTCTCCGCCGCACTTCCTCCGCCTCCAATTGCCGGCCTAAACCCCCAATTTTTCTCTCCGCCACAGCCGCGGCCGTGGAGAGGAGGAGAATGAATAATAAATAGGAATTTCGAGAAGAAGCCATTGGAAATTAGAGAAACAGAGAGAAAGTGAAGAGAAATGGGAATTGGAAAAAGGCCTATTTGTAGAAGCACCAACCCAAGACCTGGACTCCATTTTTCACTTTTTTTTTTTTTTTTTTTTTTTTTTTTAAAAATAATTTTACTATTTTGTTTTAAAGAAAAACTGAGTTTCATTAATTAGTAAATATATATTCACTGTTGGGTGTGTGAAGTAATAGTGAGGAGGATATTAGTAGATGGTAAATGAAAGGAGGTTGAGGTCAACTCCAATTTGCAATCACGTTTTTGTAGTTAGGATATATATTCTTGATTTAAGTTGTAAAGTCTTAAATCATACCTCCACACATGTTGAAATATCTATAAATAATTAAGATTACATTTCGGAAATTTAGTGATGTGTCGATAAATAGTTATGTTTCGAAAACATCTAAAACAAAGTTTCATTGCAAAAAAAAACAAAAAAGAAAATTTTATCCTTAAAAAAAGAATAGGATCTTGTAAATCAAGATCTCTCTAAGATACTCGATGGTGAGGTCTTTTTTCAACAGGTTTCTTGTTGCCTTAGTTCATCATCAAACTTCTGCCTTCAATAATGGATTCAGAGGACTTTGCTTCTGAACTGGAACATCTGAGTTTATCTAAAGAAGAAGACAATATATCAATAATATTAGATCTTGGAATTGCTGAAGAAGTAAATGATTGCCTTGACTATAACTTCGTTCTCCAAGACGAATATCTGGATTGCCCTAAGGAATGTATCCTTCAACGCCTGAAAATTAGACCATGGAATTAAAACATCACAATCGTTGTAAAAAAGTTTCTTTTTATTCAAATTCAGCAGAATTCTGGATAAAGACTAGGTTATAAGATCGAGTCCATGGATGTTTGATAAACATCTCCTTGTATTGGAAAACCTGAAGTGGGTCTACAACCAATGAATCTAAAATTCAACAAAACCAATTTTTGGATTTGTCTCCTGAATTTACCATTTGGATTTCAAAATAAAATTATGGCAAAAAGAATGAGGGATGCAATCGAAAAATTTCTTCAGGTTCATTGTGATGAAGAAGGCCTTTGTTGGGGAGAAACAATGCGACTCAAAATTTTAATAGATATCACGAAGCCACTTCGAAGAGTTCTAAAAACTAAATCGACAGATGGACTCGAAGAAAAAAAAAAATAGCTCTTTAATATGAAAGATTACCCGATTATTGTTATAGATGTGGAAGAATTGGTTATGTATTAAAAGACTGTAACATGGTGTCTTCCTCACCAAATAACCTGAAAGAATGTTGGATCGTGGTTAAGATTTTAGTGATCTCTAAAATTACCCAAAAAAAGCTCCTGAAAACACATCGAATCTTCATAATCAAGCAAGTCCTCAAAATAAGAACTCTCCATTCTGAAGAAGATGTGGTCTTGAAGACTGCTCAAAACCAACAAAGAAAATATCAGCCTGACATTAATACTCTTGATCTAAATTTACCCCATGAAAAAAAGAATCAATTAGGAGAGAAAATCTTATTGGATAATCCTAGTAACATCGAGGCTATAAGATCATCACAAAGTCTAGAAAATTACAACCCTCCAGTAGAGAATTCCTACTCTATAGCTGTTAAGAATTACCAATGTCCTAATTCATTCACTATTGACCCCAATTCTCCCCACATTTCTAGAAAGATAAAAATATGGAAAAGAAAAACCAAAGATTCAGGGGAAAACACCTCAGATAAGATATCACAAAAAAACTCAAATGGAAATGTTTAGATGTAAACAAAGGATGCATTATTATGGGCGAAAAGCTAAGAGAGACATCTTTGGAGACTATTATCACTGAAATAAATGAAGATCTAGCAATGCAACCCTGCTTAGGATTATGAAACCATATGTTGGATTGCTAGAGGGTCGGGCAACCCTCAAGCACTCCATTCTCTCTGTAACTTTGTCTGTTCATCAAATCCTGATATTTAGCTTATTGCTAAAACCAAATGTAACCATGATGTCTCTTGTAAAATTAACGTAAAATGCACCTATTTAGAGAAAATGGTGAAAAGTTAAAGAAGAAAAATTTGAATTTGAAAGCTTGACTCTTGGGTAAAGCTTGGAAAAATTGGCTAAGTGTAACCAATGCGTTGGAAGCTAGAAAATTGGCTAAGTGTTGTCCCATGTGTTGGCCTTGCCCATTTGAGAGGTTATTTGGGCGTTGAAGGAAGCCAAAGTGTGGCCAAGAGAAATGCATGCGGCAGCCAATGTATTGAGAGGTTAGCAAAACGTGCGGTAGTCTCAAGTTGCGCAGACATGGGCGCTGGGCATTGGAGGTGCGCGCGCGTGACGATCGTGTAGTAATGAAAAGGCGCTGGACGATTATGTAGCAAATGAGTGGCACTACATGATTGGGTATGCGATCGTCTAGTAAGTGAGCAACACTACACGATGAGGTAGGCGATCGTGTAGGCGGGTGTTGGGCGACCATATAGTAAATGCTGGAGCAAAAGCTGTGCGGTAGGCTGTGTACTATGCGATAGATGCAGGCACTATGCGATGGTGTGATGTGTTATTTTATGTGATGAAATTATGGAATGAAATACGGTGATGGAAATGCGTTGAGCAACAAGTTTTCTTAGTGGAATCCAAGTAAATCCCACTGAGTTTTCTGGTAAGTCCAGGGTCGAACTCAGGGACTAGAGAAAACAGTATGCGGTGATAATTTCTAAGAAGACTTTGCGGTAACCAAATAATCAAATAGTTGTTTAGGTTATTGTTTGCGGTATAAAATAAATGTATATGGTGGATTTGAGAAAAGTTTGATTATGCGGTAAATACACTGAGTATACGGAGGAACGGGTTGAGAAAGTCTTTAGCTAGCGTTTCCCGGGAATGCGTTAAACTATGTGAACATGCTACACTCATGCGACAACAAATCATTTTCTAATGCAAATGCAGTACTCCTAGTTCTAGGATGCATGTGTTGAATACAATAATGTCCATAAAGCTTATTCCAAAGTCTCTACTCTTTTCCTATGCGATGATGCAAGATGCACACAAAGACAAAGTGACCGCACACAATCATATCCTATCTCTAGAATGCATGTGATGCATTAATAGCAAACAGTGCTTATTCCTAAGCTCCTATCTCTTGATTATGCGTTTTAATTTGACTCTCCTGAGCCTAGATTCTAACCTGACTTTTCCAAGCCTAGATTCTGTCCTTAGACTACCCTTCCGAGTATCTCTAATAGACAAATGATGCATACATAATACAAGATAATCGAATAGAGTGAAGATCCCCAGCTATACTAGCCAAGTGCTTCTCAACCCATTTGACAGATTTAACTATTCATACGTAATAAACAAAGAGTGAACATAAAGAAGTAAATTCCATTTCTATAAATGAGTTTAAGTACAAAATGACAATGGAAGATAAGGATAGAGAGCCTGGTAGCAATCCCTTGCTTCCCAAGGCTTTTATACTGTCAATTCTATTCTATTCAAAAGATATTCCTACTTCCGCAGAAGCTGGCCCTCTCTCTGATCTCGACGCTTCCGGCACTCTTCCAAGTTCACTGGAACGATCTCTTGGCACAATCTCGCTTCCGCCTTAATATAAAAGAAAAACTAAGAACAAGGCTATTCTCCAAAAGCGGGGTGGTTAGGTTCGAGTCTTCATCGATCGGGTGGTCAGATCTAAGGAAAATTCTCTAACTATCCGAACTTCTTTTCTGAAGATTGCCTTCAGTATTTATAGAGCTTCTGGGTGAAAGACATCTTCTCTCTTATGATTGCACTGATGGGATGGCTTTAATTCTCTGTCTGATGCGCCGAATATTTGTCACCGAAAAGTTGAGTGTACTTGCTACAGTAGATCGTTAGCGGCTTGTCAATTTAATTCGGACTCGATCGTTATCAGCTTTCTTTCCCATCGTGATTAATTATGCTTTTCACCTAGATGCACCCACCAAGTTACGCCAGCTCGATACGATAATCCTTCTTGAGTAGATGTTTGCGAGCACAAATCACCACAAAGCCTTGGATAACGCTGCACTCGATGGTTGATTTCTTGTGATCGCGCTTTCTGCCTTGCGTCAACGCATATTCTGCATAAAAATATAAAAGTTAACTGTTTTTATGCGATGAACGCATGCGACCACAATGTCATGACCTTAATGTTTTTTGGACGCAATCTTATATATTTTATCAACGCAAACCTTCATTGTTTAATAACTTAGCATTGTAATAACGTGCATTTCTGCCCATTATTACACTCCCAAATGTAAACAATGCTCGTCCTCAAGCATAAGCTAAAGATTTCCTTTAGAAAGTCGACCGCAATCTCTTTTTCTAGATTTCTCAAGGATACTTCATTCCAATCCTATACACTAAAATTTCCTTAAGTCTTATTCAAGTCTCTACTTAAAATATTTCTAAGACCTAGGGACTGCAAGTTTAACCTTCAAAAGTACTTTACTGGATTCCATGACATCACATGATTTATTTCAAAAAAACTTTTTCACTGGGGTGTTAACTAATTTTTATCCCTGCATATTTTTGACATTGTTATTTTTTTTTCTGACCTTGCGCTGATCCAAGTGCCTCGCCTTCATTTTGGCTTGCCCCCACGTGTGTCATGCAAACATCCAACTACGGGTAAATGCCCTTCACAACTTAACTCTTATCAACATGGGTTTCTCCATTGTGTTGATAGTGGAGTTGTTATTCTCAAAATTTTCTTTTTTTTTTATGTAAACAGCTAAAAATAGTAAGGTCGAAAATAAATACTTCACCCCCAAATTTAAAATGCAGCAATGTCTTCATTGTCAATAGATTGCAAGAATGTTCTTAGGAAGCTACATAAAGAATCAGTTTGAAAGAAAGCTAGCAGACCACTAATTTCTAGAAATATTTCATGAGGTGACTGTCCTAAAATTAAGTTGACTCTAGTATATACGAAAAAAATAGAAGCATGTGTTTCATCATTGAAATCATAATTGGCAAAGGGAAAGCATGCAATAACTTACTAAATTTATCGATGTTAAATAAGATTGCGGTAATCAAAGAGGATGCGGTGATAAAACTTTCAAAATTAAAATGCGATGCGATAGTGCAAAATTTGGAATAAAGTGAAGGAGAAATACAACCCCCAAATTCACACTGTCGCTCGCATTATTTATTGACGCATCCTACTTTGCAGCGATTTTCTTTCTTTGCCATGCAGTGACGAAATAAGATAGTTGCGTCTTCGTGTAGCGCCTCCACAATCGTGTACCTTGATCGTTTGCAAAGAAAACATTGAGAGGGTCAAATGATAAAAAAAAAAAAAGTTAACAAAATTTGTTATTTGTTATTTTTTTATTTATTATTTTTTTTAAACAATAAATTTGCAATAACAGATGACAACAAGGTGATGAAAGTTCATGAAGTATTGATGTAGAGAAAGGATATTCAAAAGGATTGTGTCCCTGATGAGGTACTCAATGATTACTTATTTTACGGTGCAAGCTGGACTTTTTACGTCTACGGTGGCTTTTTCTTCTTTTCTTTGTCCTCTGGAATCTTGACTGCCTTAATCCGGAGTTTTTTCCAGTTAATATTCACCACAATCTCCCCCTTGCGTACATCAATTTGAGCGCGACCGGTTGAGAGGAATGGTCGTCCCAATATGATGGGTGCATTCGTCCGCTTTACAATCCAAAATGATGAAGTCTGCCGGCAAGATGAATTTATCAATTGAGATTGCGACATCTTTCAACTCTTTTTTAGGATGTATTCGGGATCTGTCAACAAGCAGGAGAGTCTCTGTTGTGGGTGAGAATTTGCCCATATTCAATCGTTTGAAGATTGATAGCGGCATTATGTTTATACTCGCCTCAAGATCACATGGTGCTTAGCCACTGTAGACCCCTCCAATGGAACATGGTATCGTGAAGATTCTTGAGTCGCACATTTTTGGTGGGATCATAGTATTTTGTGTTATGCCACTGTTGTGATCTTGTCTTCATCATTTTGTTTCTCTTTCAATCTATGCAAGACTAGTGGTAGCTGGACTTCTTATGTCTCCTTTTCTAAAGGCTTGAGAGTGGACGCAACTTTGCGATTCATTTTCTCGGGCTTTTTCGAATTATAAGTCAATGGGTCCTTGGTTGTTACCGCATTCAAGTTGGTCGTGGTGGGTTCCTCCCCTACTTTCGCAGTCATTTTGTCGCTTACCAAGGAGACTACTAAGCATTGTTCCTTCCCTGTACCCCCATCATTACGCGGAAGCTCAGTTGAGCTCAGCAACGCTCCTTGCGGTCTATTTTTTAGCTCGCCTGCAATTTGTCCTAGTTGAATTTCTAGATTTCGGATGGATGTTGCTTGATTTTGAAGCATTGATTCGTTCTTCTCAATGTACAACTTCAACAAGCTCTCTAAGGAAGAAGATTGCGGTGTTTGCGAGCTGCTGACTTGGTTATGCGTTGAACCGTTAGTTCGCGGAAAAAATTCGGGTGGCCCTTCCTTTTGCGCCACTGGTTAAAAGCTTTGTTGTTGATTTTTTCACGTGAAATTTAAGTGGTTTCTCCACCCGGGGTTGTATGTATCGGAATAGGGATTATTATTTATGAAGCATACTGACTGGGAATTTTCTGGGCATTCTTCCATCGGATGAGCGTCTCCGTAGATGACACAACTTGCGGTCGTTTGAGCTGCGTTGACCTGCCCTTTTGTCGCTCCCGTGCTATTAATTGCGATGTCTTGTATCAAACTCATCATCATAGTCATTTAATTCTGAAGGGATGCGATGGTCCCGTTGTTCACGTCACTCTCTTTAATTCTTAATTTTTGATCGCTGTCTCGCCAATCCCCGTGATTTTTGGAAATGCGATTAAGTATGTTTTTGGCCTTCTCATATGTTTTGTCAAGCAAACCACCAGCTGCTGCCGCATTGGCAGCGGTCTGCAAAGCAGGGTTCAACCCTTGGTAAAAAATCTCCATCTACAAGCAGTCTGGTAAGTCGTTATGTTGACAATCTCTTACCAGCCTCTTAAACCTCGCCCAAGCATCATTGAGCGATTCGTCATTTTTTTGTTCAAAATTAGTTATTAGCTTCCTTCTCCTGGCATTCTCGGTTAGTGGGAAGTATTTCTTCATAAACTTCTCTACGACCTGTTCCCATGAAGTGATCTCTCCCAGCTGGAGAGAATATGCCCACTTTCGTGCCTGATCATACAAAGAAAATGGGAACAAAGTTAGTTGAACTTCTTCGGTAGAGATATTCGGGAACACAAAAGTGTTGCAGATTTCTATGAAGCTCCGGAGGTGGGCATGCAGGTCCTCGCCACGCCTTCCTCCAAACTGTCCTGTAGTCTGGATCATCTGCAGCATCAACGGTTTCATTTCGAATCGGGATCCATTAAGGGCAAGCCTCATGATTCCTGGAGAGAAATCGTAGAGGTTTGGCGATGCATAGTCCCGAATGGGCCTATTACGATCGTTTGCCAGTAGGATTGGATTCGCCATGACGTTGTTTTCGTTTGGTGCTCCGTTTCTAGGCTACTCTGCCATATCGTCTTTATCTGATTGTTGTTTTTGGCGGCTGTCTCTCAATCGTCATCGGAACATCCTCTTAAAGAATGAAAGAATAGCCTAAAAGAATGTTGAATCGTGGTTAAGATTTCAAGGATCTCCAAAATTACCCAAAAAAGCTCCTGAAAACACATCGAATCTTCATAATCAAGCAAGTCCTCGAAATAAGAACTCTCCATTCTGAAGAAGATGTGGTCTTGAAGACTGCTCAAAACCAACAAAGAAAATATCAGCCTGATATTAATACTCTTAATCTAAATTTACCCTATGAAAAAAAGAATCAATTAGGAGAGAAAATCTTATTGGATAATCCTAGTAACATCAAGGCTATAAGATCATCACAAAGTTTAGAAAATTACAACCCTCCAGTAGAGAATTCCTAATCTACAGCCATTAAAAATTAGCAATGTCCTAATCTATTCACTATTGACCCCAATTCTCCCCACATTTCTAGAAAGATAAAAATATGGAAAAGAAAAACCAAAGATTCAGGGGAAAACACTTCAGATAAGATATCATAGAAAAAACTCAAATGGAAATGTTTAGATGTAAACAAAAAATGCATTATTATGGAGGAAAAGCTAAGAGAGACATCTTTGGAGACTATTATCACTTAAATAAATGAAGATATGGCAATGCAGCCTTGCCTAGGATTATGAAACCATACGTTGGAATGCTAGAGGGTTGGGCAACCCTCAAGCACTCCATTCTCTTTGTAACTTTGTCTGTTCATCAAATCCTGATATTTAGCTTATTGCTAAAAAGCAAATGTAACGATGATGTCTGTTGCAAAATTAATGTAAAATGCAAATTTTCCAATTGTTTCAATTGTTTACCAGTTAGTAAAATCGCACTTTATTTTATTAAATAAATAATTTATTTACAAACTAAGAAATCCACGAGATTTAGGAAATTAACTTCAACAACTCGTTGTCCAAAAAGATGTCTAAATGAAGCAAAATTATTAAAGAATATATTATTGCTTCCTCTGAAACATCAGAGAACTTAATTGAAAAATCTGAATCTGAATAGGCTTCTATGTCTTCCAAAGAATGTGGCTTAAAAAGAATTCTAGTGATGATGATGTGGTTGCTCGTCCTCTAGTGACTCAAGATTCTGCCAAGTCCAGAGAAAAGAAGCATGTTGTTCCCAATGTGCTTGTTGTCTCTCTAGATGGTGTGTTGTTTCACACAGAGAAAGATGCCAGCTATTGAAAATTTGTTGTTAAACAAAATATTGAGGATGAAAGAACTTTCTGAGAGAGCTCAAGAGTGCATAGAAATCATGGAGCTCATCTTTAAAGCTGAGGTAGAAATAACAGTATTTAATTTGGGGCCACTTTACCCTCAAATTGTTAGAGAATTTATTGTCAATCTGTCATTTGACTTCGACAACTCATCTAGTCCTGAGTATAGAAGAGTTCATGTTATGAGACATTCATTCTTATTTATTTATTTATTTATTGCTTATGTTATTAATTAGTTTCTAAATCGTGATGATTCTGCTCATTTTTCTGCACAACACCCATCTATGAGAGATCTTATTTTTTACTTGACATGGGGATCAAGGACAACATAGCTAAGAAAGGGTCAACTGTCTACATCTGTTCTTAGTATGAAATAGGTCATTCTCCACAAGATTGGCATCTCCAACTAGTGTCCTTCTTCCCACAAGTCTGGGATCTCCATCTCTCTTGCCAGTATGCTATACCAAGTTGGAACCTTTACTAAGTTTAACTATGGTGTTTTGTCTTGAATCAAATGCAACATCACATTGGCTCTCTAGCTCTCAGGTGACCTATCTGCTATCCAAGGTTGATTTGTGGTATCTTGTTATCTTATAAACATGATCTTATTTTTGCTACATAATATGTTGGGCCCTCTCATTCATTGATCTCTCCTAACCTTAAGTTCTTTTAGTCCCACCATATTGCTGATATTGCTGCTTCCAATCCTATGGATCATATGGATGGTTCGAGCTTGGCTATGATAGAATCCTTCTTTGGCAGTTGTATCTTACAATTATTGTCTTCTGAATCTTAGGATATTGTTAAGCTTATTCAGAAGCTTCAAGAATGTCAAGTGAAAATTGCTTCGTGTATGAGGGAGGTTGTCTGGAATCTGGTGTGTTTCTTCCTCTCAAGGACAGGTTGATTAATTTTTGTTGACAGAAGGGGAAAAGCAAATTTGGTTGGTTGTTTTGGTTGGTGGTGCTGTTGAATTTATTATTTTTTTTTTTTGGTTTCTTTGGTCTATATTTATAATTTCTTTGGACATCTGTACTTTGATTTGTTTTTTTTACTGTATGTTCTTCTGGACTTCTTGTTATTTGAAATTGGGCTTATGTTAATTATGTGGCTATACTCTTATGCTTGCTTCTGTGTTCTGCCTTAAAAAATATATTAGCCAAAGGGGGAGTTTGTTAGAGTTTTGAGATTGACTATATATTTATTTAAGGCATGGTATTATGGTTCTAGTCGTTTGCATGTTGTCACAAAATTTGTCTAAGATATTGATGTAACAAACGTCATTCTTGCTGTCTAGACTTTCTTATTTGGAAAATTCGGCAGATTTTATTTTCTAGAGTCCTTCCTTCTTTATGGCCTGCCGAATTCTTTTTGGGATGTTTTTCTTTTCCAAATGAATTATTTATTTAAGGTTTTGTGTCTTTGCTAGGATTAGTTGTGATAATTGAATATTTTGAAGATTTTTTTTTCTGGTGTGCGACGATATTTGATCATCGTGAGAAAGTGTCTTTGTTTTTGGTGAGGGTATTTTCATCATAGTATAACTATTAAATTCTACTAAATTATAAATTTAGGCCTTTTTTGCAAGAAATATTGTTTGCCGATTTTCAAATCCATATTTTTCTAGTTAATCTGATAATATAAAATATCAACTCATTTTCAAGTTAACACAATATTAAAGAAAAATCAACATGATAATGATTGTGCCAATTTGTGAAATTTTACTAAACCAAATGGACCAATTGAAAATTTCAAGCAATATCCATCAAACTATGCCCAACCATAAGGGTGATTGATTATTTTTCCCAAACCCAGACGGTGACAAAATTAAAGTACAAATTTTGATTGGTTTTATTAGGTTTTATATATGTGTATAAAACCTTTGAGTATCTTGACTATTTGAACAACTTGTTCGATCTTTATAGCATTTGATTATTATTGAACACAAGTTCTCTAATCATTTTTTTTTTTTTTGAGAAAAAGAGTTTTAGACGTGTTTTATTTTAACACGTATAATTAAAATATAGACTATGTACACGAGTTAGTATTTTATCCCATTAAGTTATTTTATTAGTTTGGGCTCTATTATGTGATCTATTTAATCAAGACCCAAGATTCATAACTGAGTATGAATTTAATGGGTAGAAGTCCATTATTCCTAGTTAATTAGGGTTTGATAAGAACCTTAATTAAACTAGTATATAAAGAGACTTTAGGGGTCCTCAACATACCAAAACAATACTCTCTATAATCTCATCTAAAGAAAGATCCCACTTAGGGTACATAGAGTTTTGGTTGAGGAAGACAATAACCGTTTTGTAGTTACTATCAGTTAATAAAATCTAGTATGTTATTTATTCTTGACAATTTTAGCATGAATAATTTGAGAGATAAATCTTTTTAATATAGATTATAAGAAAGTTTATCTACCCATGGATGGATCCATCGGGGTATGCATACATAAGTGAAAGTAAGTATAGAAAAAAAAATGAGGTAGAAGAATGAGTGAAGCAACTAATGAAGTGGAAAGATAGGCAAAAACTTGAGGTGACTTGAGGTGACTAATGGATTGTGATAAATCTTTTCAAACTTACATGTTTCGCCTAATTTATTTATTTATTTTTTTTATTTTAAGAAAACAACAATATTCTTTTATTTAACCCCAAGTTTCTTAGTCCAAGACATAATCAATTTAAAAGTGGACTTAACCCAGAATTTCAATATGGTTCTTTATTCTTTACTTTGTACGAAGTTATTGGGGGATGGTGGTGGTGGGCATTATTGGATATGCATTTTTCTTTCAACCCGAAAACCAAAAAAAAACGTATAATGTTTTTTTCGCTACTATTTGGTAAATATTTAACCCTCGTTTAATAATTATTTCATTTTTTATGGTTAATTTTTAAAAATTAAGTTTATCTTCTCTCCATTTCTTATCATGATTCACATCTTTCTTAAGTACAATGGTTAAATTCTTAACCAAATTCTAAAAATAAAACAAAATTTTAAAAAACTACTTTTTTTAGTTTTCAAATTGTGGCTTTTTTTTTTTAACTATTGATAAAAAAAAATAGATGACAAATGAAGACATTTGGATGTAGAAGTGGAGTCTATAGCATAATTTTCAAAAACAAAAATCGAAAAATAAATGGTTACCAAATGAAACTTTTTTTTTTAAATATATTTATTTTCTCTCAATTTCTTATAATGATTTGGATATTTCTTTAATTAAAGAGTTGAATTCTCAACCAAATTTTAAAAAAGAAAAAAAAAAACTTAGAACTATTTCTTGAGTTTTTGAAACTTAACTTGGTTTTTTGAAAATATTAATATAGAAAAGATACCAAAGTAAGAAATTTAGAAATAAAAAATGATGTTTACAGATTAGATAGGTTTAAACAGTAAGATATAAAAACAAGGATGCTAGGGCGTTCTTCCAATTCGATTCATAATCTTTTAAAAGTTCTAATTTCATCTTGTGTGTTGATTTGTTTTTTTTTAAAAAAATTAAAAACATGTTTAGATTTACTCTTGATAAAAATATGTATAATTTTTTTCTAAATAATGTATTTTTAAAATTAAATACTTGAAAAGTTCAATCAAACATACTTTAAGTCTACCAAGAGTTACAACCTTTATAAACTATGGAGATTAACGAATTTTAATTAGTAATTTCTATGAGTTTTTTAAAATTAATTCTTATAAGTTTGTAAATTCTTAATACCAACATTTAATAAATAAAATTTTATTTAACTAACTCAATCATTCAATTTTTTAAACACTCAAATAGAAGTGTGATTATTCCATTCAAAAATCCAACATAATCATTAAACCAAAATCTTACAATTTAAATCATAAAACTAACTATTAAGTAGTTTTGTTTTTTGTTTTTTTTTTTTTACCAATTTGTGGAATATAGATTTACCTTTTTCTAAAATCAGAAATGATTTTAAAAATATTGATGTCTATTTTTTCTACTATTATGTTGCATCAGTGTACAAACTATCTTTTAAAAAAATAAAACTTGAACCATAATTTTAAATTCCACTGTTTCATTAGAATAATTATGTAATATTTGATAACATCAAGGGATAGGTTGTTTAAAACATATCATTGAACTTTTGTTTAGTGAAATAATAATAGGACGTCGTATGTAATATTTTTTAGATCTAATAAAAAATGAAATTGAAGAAGAAAAATTAGATCTAAAAGAACAACCATAGAAAGAAAATAAAAAAAGAAGAAAGAGTTGAGAAAAAAAATGGAAAATAAAACTCATACAAGCTAGACAGAGAAAAAAGAGAGAAAATGAGAAAAACAAACCAGAAGGCGAAAGAAGAGAGAAGATGAAAGAAGGGGAGTAAATGTGAAGAGACACATGAGAGAGAGAAATGATAAAGTAATTAAGGGAGTTGGGAGAGTAATGAAAACGGTGGGATAATGGGTGAGAGTGAGAGTGATAAAATGGTGGATAATTAAACCCACCATTTTATTTTTATCAGTGGTCGTCGAAGTTTGGCACACGAAGGTGGTAGTTAAAGCATGTCGCTGAAGTTACTTGTGCGAAGGTAGTCATCGAAGTTAGTCGCTAGAGTTTTCATCGGAGGTGGTTAGTGGAGTCCAGAGTTCTTCGTCGAAGTTGGTCGTGCGAATGTGGAAGTTAGAGTTATTTTGTACCAAGGTGGTTGTCGAAATTGGTTGTTGGAGTGTCGTCAGAGGTGGTTGCTGGAGCTCTGAGTTGGTTGTCAGAGTTGGCTATCCGAAGGTAGTCATCAGAGTATGTTGCCAGAATGTGGTAGTGGTAATCGCCAACGGAGACCGATTGGTGGAGCCATTAAAAACATTAGAGGGGGAGAATTAGGAAGAGTTAGAGTGAGTTGGTAAAATAACAAATTCAACCCCACCAACATTTAAAGTTGGTTGTCAAATATTGAGTTGGTAAAAAATACCAACTCAACCAACTCTCGTTAGATTGTCAAACACCCCTTAAATGATCTTGGAGATCTCTAGAGGTATTTTGAAACTATTTGCCAAAAGTATGGTAATTTTTTTATTAACTTGTCACTTCAAAAATGGCAACCAATATATATGGTCGTGTCTCTTTGAGAAGCCATGTTAAGTCTTGGAGAGATGCAACTAAAATTAAAATCTTAAGAAGTTTTTTAATATTTTGATAATATGTGAATTTAGAGTGCATGAATCTCATCTCTATCTTGAAAAGGCGTTAAAACCATAGCATGATAAACGAAAGTATCGCTTTTTTTTAGGTATACCAACTTTTTTTCCTCCTAAAAAATTTCTATTTAATTCAATAGGGTAAGAAAAAAAAACTTACATTTATTACTAATTTAATTTAAATTAATATTTTTTTTCAAATATTAACAAATAATAACTAATAAAGTAAATTTGCATTGGCTACGAATCCTATTTAAATATTTTGTTTGATATCATGTTTAAAATTGTTGGAAACGGTAGGACCCTCGGAACGACGAACAGTAAATCGTCAAGGTACGACGGTCAAGCGAAGAGTAAAACCTGCAAAACAGAAACTCATTATAGGCTGAATCACGGAGCTCGCTTTCTTTAAGACGTTTCGCGGCTCTGCCCTAGTGTGCAAGTAGGTCTAAAAAATGCCACTTCGTCAGGATAAATGCACCGTTATCGACCGGAACATACATCCTTTCTAAACTCACTGCTCGGAAAGATAAGATAGAGGATGAGAGGAAAAATGAAGAATGAATTATGCTTTTTGAATTTCTGAAGGCCACGCCTTTTATAGGCCTTCAGCATCGAACCGTAGGGAGCGAAAAAGGCTTTTTGATTTATCTCCTTACTCTCTCTAAAACATGGGTACCCCTTGGGGCCCAAACCCAAAACACAAGATTGGAGTACATAAAGGAGACTTCCAGCACCAAATTTTTCAATGTGGGATTCTCCAACCAAAAGGTTAGTTCCCTCTTGTTTTGAAAGTTAAATTTTCACCCAACAATCCCCCACTTGGAAATTTAATCAAAAAGAGAAAGATAGAAAAGATTTTCATCGAGCAGTTTCAGTCTATACAACATTGTGCATAAGCAAAGGTGTCTTACGACTTGAACCTTTACATAATGTAGATGATAACTAGAGTAACCCTTAGTTTTGAACTCTATCTCTAACAGCATCTCACACAGAATATTATTAGGGTGTAGTACGAAAGCCCGTGCTTTAAGACCTAGCACGTGAATCCTGGTTTAGTGAATGCTCTAAAGAGTTTGCCTAAAAACTCCATAGGAAGCAGCCCTCACTTCCACATTCACACAGATGAGTCTATCAAAAGTACTTCTTTAGCTAGGTACCCCACTTGTCATCAAGTATAGATTTCATTAAGAATTGAGTTCAATCTTTCTTATGCTTAAGGATATCATGCTCATACCTTAAGTCATAGGAATGGAACTTTGTGTTTGGTTTAGCATGATTCACTATATATCACTCGTGATTAGTTATTACCCGTTGAACCTATTTCTTGGAATCTCCAGTCTACAGGTTGGGTTTTTCTCACTGTGATTCATCTTTCTATAGGCATGAGTCCCATGCTTTCTGAGGTTTTGAAAACCTTTTCTCTGGCCAGTCCTTTCATCAAAGGATCTGCCCAAGTTTCATCAGTTCGTATGTGATCCACTTTAACTGCACCAGTAGTGAGAAACTCTCTAATGGTACTGTGCTTACGACGTATTTGACATCTCTTTCCATTGTATTAACGGTTCTGAACTTTTGCAATTGCTGCAGTACTATCGCAATGGATCAAAATGGCTAGTACCAGCTTTTCCCATAAAGGAATCTCTGATAGCAGACTTCTAAACCAACCTGCTTCTTCATAGTTGTCACTAGTGCTATCATTTCTAACTCCATCGTAAATTGGGCTAAAATAGTCTATTTCTTGGACTTTCAAGAGACAGCTCCGCCATCTATATTAAAGATATAGCCACTTGTAGCCTTTAAATCATCCGGAAGAGAGTTCCAATAAGCATCGCTGAACCCTTCCAGGACAGCGGAAAACTTTTGATAATGTAACCTTAGGTTTTGGGTTTTCTTCAAGTATCTCATTACCCTTTCAATAGCAATCCAATGCTCTTTACTAGTTCTGCTTGTAAATCTGCAAAGTAATCCTACAACATAAGCTATGTCAAGCCTAGTGTAGTCGGCAGCGTATCTAACACCCCCTATGGTGCTCGCATACTCAGATTGATTAACATTGTCACCAGTATTCTTGAACAACTTGACACTAGGGTTATAAGGAGTGCAGGCTGGTTTACACTCAAAGTAATTATATTTCTTTAGAATCTTTTCTATATAGTAAGATTGATCCAAAGAAATTCCATTTTCAGACATATTTTCTTTTATGCCTAAGATTACACTAGCTTCTCCTAAGTCTTTCATGTTGAAGTTCGCATTCAATATTGATTTTACATCATTTATGACGTGCAAGTTCGACCCAGAGATCAATAAATCATCTACATATAGACACAAGATAGTGTAGAGGTTATTATTAAACTTATAGTAGATGCATTTGTCACTTTCATTGACTTTGAAAACTTTAGATAGGATAACATTGTCTAATTTTTCATGCCATTGTTTAGGAGCTTGTTTTAGTCCATAGAGAGATTTGTCTAATTTACACACCTTATTTTCTTGACCATAGACAACAAAACCCTCAGGTTAAAAACTTGGTGATGAAAATTTGGAAGCGCATATATGATGCATGACTTAAGCTATGCGTTTGTTCTCATGCGTCAGTGGTCATGCGTTGCAATGAAAAGTATGCGTTAATCTCGTATGCAATGACCATGCGTTCCTATCACAAGTTTTCTTGCGCTCTCACCAAGTATCACGAGATCGCAAGTTTTTTGGGTGATTCGGGTCGAATTCAGGGAATGTCATGAAATAATGTGTTTGCGACGAACAATAAAAGAATGTTGAGGGTTATGGGCTATGCATTAATCTTACTCCTAGCTAATAGATGAAACAGTGGAAATGTGACTGTGAGAGATAGAGACACGGCAACTGTTAACGCGTAGTAAAAATTCATGGAAAAATAGATAAAATGGCGAGGATGTCTTCACCGCAACACTAAGCTTGACAGCAAGGGTAACCCAAACCAACGCAAGCTATGCGATCATCCAATACACACTTGACGAAGACGCATGCGATGTATATGCGATAGTGTCAAGAGGCCTTATTTCTAAGTCTCTATTCCCGCTCACGTGCTTTTACACATAAACAAGATGACCGCATACCACCTTATCCTGCTTTTGGACGCATGCGATGTGACCGCATACTTTCATATCCTATCCATAGGGTGCATATGCTGTGTAATAGCAAACAGAGCTTATTCCTAAGTCTCCATTCTTGCTTATGCGATTCTAATATGACTTTCTCAAGCCTAGATTCTAACCTAGCTCTCTCAAGTCTAGGTTCTTTCTTTAGACTCTCTCTCGAGTAGCTTTAAAAAGGTGAAGGACGCATACAAAAGACAAGATAATCACATAAAACATGGTTGACGTAAGATTATTCCTATCTCTAGTGAACACTTGCTTACATTGCTAAGTGAGTTCCACTACTTATCCTCTCAGGCAATTAGCTACCGCTGATCAGCTCATAGACAAGCTTTGCGTCTGCTCATAGACAAGTATTGCTACAGCCTCTCACTAAGCAAATAGGATCTTCTCACAACACTCGCGCAACGCACACCTCTCGGTGGTTTGCTACATGTTTCATATGTCTATGTCAAATGATTAAGTATGCGATACTCTAGCAGTCTTACTTAGTGACGTAATGAAAGTAAAGGATGCTAAGTAAATGAAGATGGAGATGGATTCGAAGGAAAATATAGAAATGCATTGATCACAAAATGTATTAATCTTTTAAGCCACAATGTAATACAATACAAGAATAGAAGAAATATGGAGGGTCAGGTGGAAGCAATATCTTGCTTCCATTAGATGTGTGTCAAGGCTGACGGTGGTGCCATGGATGGGTGGTGGAGTAGACTCTCTCGAGATCTAACTTCGTCGAAGGCTCTGGTCATCACTCGCAATGGATGAAGGAATGAAGAACTCTCAAGAATATCTTCTCACGCTTTGGTCTGGATCACAAGGATCCAACCGAAGGTGACCTTCAGGCAGGGGACCTTGGATGATCTGAAATTATGCTCTAAGTCTTCTATTTATAGAGCTTGATCGTCGAAAGCATTTATGGACCTGCTCTGAATTTGACACTTATGGTGCGATGGTCCTTTTCTGAATCTTTGTTACTTACGACATGGTAGGTGAAATGTCAACATCATCTTTTTTATGATCCCAGTGTATGAGTTCATGCTGTATTCCAGCAACCTTGTGATCGCCCTTATATTATGGTTATTCTGTAGCCATAATCTTCCTGCAATGATTGCATTCGCTTGATCGCCGCAACCCCCCTACGACAGACATATGCGATCACCGCATGCGATCGTCTTCTTAGCCTGGTTTCCGTGCATGCGATCGATTTCTGCGTTTGCTACAAAAATAAACAATTGAACACATAATAATGCATAAAAGTGGGTTAGCTAAGATTCTTAATGTCGATCGATGCAAGCTCGTTTTCTTATGAATCCTTAGTATAATCGTCGCATATTCTACTTAATAACCCTCATAATTCTAAATAAAAGGTTTATAATGACGTACATTTTTGCCCGTCATCACACCCCCAAACTTAGAATCATGCTTGTCCTCAAGCATGGTTTATACTTTGGAAATTCATAATTCGCCCTTCTAGCTTTCCTTTGCGATGGCTAGCCTCTCAGAATATAATTTACTCATCCCTCTAACCTTGGCAGCAATGTTCTCTTCAACTTTGGTTACTTCTTCAAAGAGATCTTTTCTAAGCTTAAACCGGCAAGCCTCTGCTAAAAAACTTTTTACTCATTCCCCGCAACTTTGCGTTTAACTTTTAACATTGCGTTCGTTGAGACAATTCAAAGCCTTGCGATTTATTATTAGAATGCAGCATTGAACCTGGTTACGCTCTTCGTTTTGGCTTGCCCCCACGTGTGTCATGCGGACAGCCAACTTCGATCGCATGCCATATTCAACCCAACTCTTATTTTGGCTTAATTTTGCGCCAGACAAAGGAGTTTCTCTTATGCGTTGATCCTAGCCACTTACTTTTTTTTTGGCTTACCTGCACGTGTGTCATGCGAAGTATCCAACTACGAGTAAGTACCTTTCACAACTTAACTCTTATCAGCTTGAGTTTCCCCTTTGCTCTGACAGTGGAGTTTTTATTCCCATTTTTTTTTTATAGAAAAGCATCACAATGTAGTGAACACATTTGTTCTGGATCGCTGCCACCCCTAAACTTAGAGATTGGCAGCGCCCTCGCCGAAAAGCTAAAGACAAACTCAACTAGTAATAAATGTTTGAGCAGAGGTTTACACATAATAAAACTTAGACTGTCAAATTTTGAACAAGCTATTAAAAGTGAGGTGAGCCTTGCGATGTTTAGTTAGTGGATGTAGTGAATTATACGTAGCATCATAGATGCATCGCAAAGGTAGGCAAGCGGACAAAAAAGAATTTCAAAAGGATAATGCATACAAGATAACAAGAAAAGAACATTGGAGTAGAATAACACTTGTGATCATGCTTCAGAATTCATACGGTCGAAGCCATGCGTTGATAATGGAGAGGATTCTTCCGTTGTAACTGCACACTGAGGAGAATTATTGTCGCACCTACAAGGAGCAAACACACCGCATCCAAGAAAGCAGCCGCATATCCAAAATAACAATAAAAATAAACAAACTAGGAAAGCAAGGTGAAGATAGAGTAGAAGACGTCCCTGGAGAAATTGGAGTGAGGTCACTGCAAGGAATCTTCCATGCAGGAGATTGTTCTCAACTGATTAGGTCAAGGGGTTCACCCTCACCATTGGAACTTTCGGAAATTGTTGGGCGCATGTTGGCCACCACGCGCTTATAACTCCCTTCAGCTCATGTGACTGATTGCCCTTCTATCTTGGGGTTAATACTGGCTTTAGTCGTATTGTCTACACTTCAAATATTGTTTGCAACTTGGTCGCACAAGCTACAATACTCCCAAGGTAAAATGGTTGCCTACTGAAACACAAAACTCAACAAACTATTAGCTGTCAAGTCCCCGGCAACGGCGCCAAAAACTTGGTGATGAAAATTTGGAAGCGCATATATGATGCATGTTTTAAGCTATGCGTTTGTTCTCATGCGTCGGTGGTCATGCGTTGGAATGGAAAGTATGCGTTAATCTTGTATGCAATGACCATGCATTCCTATCACAAGTTTTCTTGCGCTTTCACCAAGTATAACGAGATTGCAAGTTTCTCGAGTGATTCGAGTTCGAACTCAGGGACTTGTAGCTAAATATCATGAAGTAATGTGTTTGCGGCGAAGAATAAAAGAATGTTGAGGGTTATGGGCTATGCACTATTCCTACTCCTAGCTAACAGATGAAGTAGTGGAAGTGTGACTGTGAGAGATAGAGACATGACAACTGTTATCGCGTAGTAAAAATGCATGGAAAAATAGATAAAATGGTGAGGATGTCTTCACCGTAACACTAAGCTTGACAGTAAGGGTAACCTCAGCCAACGAAAGCTATGCGATCATGCTATACACACTCGACGAAGAAGCATGCGATAGTGTTGAAAGGCCTTATTTCTAAATCTTTATTCCCGCTCACATGCTTTCACACATAAACAAGATGACCGCATACTACCTGATCCTACTTCTGAATGCATGTGATGTGACCGCATACTTTCATATCCTATTCCTAAGTCTCCATTCTTGCTTATGTGATTCTAATCTGACTTTCTCAAGCCTAGATTCTAACCTAGATCTCTCAAGTCTTGGTTGTTTCTTTAGATTCTCTCTGAGTAGCTCTAAAGGGGTGATGGACGCATACAAAATACAAGATAATCATATAAAACATGGTTGATGCCCTAAAGTCTCGTATGTACGAACGCTTGTGTTGTTAATATATGATATTTACTTCACATCTTGTATTTTGCTCAGTAAATTATTTTATTTGCTTTACAACAAACCAATAAACATAAAATTCCTGGTTATTTGTATGTGACTCAAACATGTATATGGTGACATACAAATGGATCATGTCTTGAGTGATAACCAAAATGGTCTGTAGTATATGGATATAGGAAGGAAACCTTATCCTGGTAACACTACGGACGCGGCCCGCTTTGTGGAATGGTCACAAGTGTTGTGACTTGTCACAGATGATTTGATCCTGATCATTCGTGTTAGGACATGCGAGTGGAGGCGTTCTATACAAAGAGTTTTTATAAGACTTGATCACGAAGTGTTAACGTCTCGTTATATAACACCGTTCATGACAGAGACTTCACTTCACTAGGATGACCATAGGTAACATGATTTCAATTCTGAGTGAGTTGGGAACTCCTGCCATAGAGGGTGATCCTTTGATTTGTATGGGTGTGAGTGGCCAGGTCGCCGATTCAAACCTACCATTTTAGGGATTCATCTAATTTGGGAGCTGGGAACTCAGCTACACAAGATGGAATTCATTCCTTCCCCGAGGTAGGGGTAAGTAGATAGGTGGCTCCATTAAGGGCTGATTTCGGGGCTTGAACGATGTGACGCCACACACCTTCTCTTGGCCTGAGAGGTGTTCATACATAGTTGAACTATGTTGTATTGTTCATTAGAGGAATTAATGGTACTTAAAGAGTGAGATGTAACTACAGGGGCAAAACGGTAAATTGGCCCAGCTGTACTTACGAGTATTTGTGAAGGGTCATAGTACTCATGAATGGTTATATCTGATGACCAAAAATATATCTGTGATAAGAAGAGTTCAGTTGTTTATCTTTAGTGGAATCATGGACAGTTAACGGATGGTGGATCACGTAACTAAAGAGTTTAGTTAGCTATTCGCGTTACCGTTGGGAGTTCGAAGCCAAAGGTCCATTTAGTTCCACCTGGGTAGCTTGGATAAAGTCGAGAACCATGTTTGGATTAATTTGAAATGTTTCAAATTGACAAGAGGAAAGTTTAATTATATATGATATAATTGGACTAGTTAATTATATATGATATAATTGGCTAAATGTATGAGATACATTATTTTGGAGGAAATTAGATATAAATATGATTTATATCAAGTATGGGAGAAAATACTATAGTAGATATATGATATCAAACTATAGGATATAAATATAATATGATTATATTGATTAATTATTTGATAATTAACCGATTGATCCACGTTCGGACGTGGGAAATGGGGTTGTGAAGGTTATGTTAACCGGCGGGTTAAAGCAATGAAAATCGGTTTCATTTAATAATTCAATCGTGCATTCGTATTCACCCACACCCAAAAGAATCCGTGAAAGCGATCATGTGAGCCTATACGATAGTAGCTCGTTCGTCTAAACGATCATCTATCTCACACGTTCTCTAAACGATCGTATACATTTTTCCTAAACGATCGTTTAGTTTTTCCTACATGATCGTGTAGCTTTACTATACGATAAGCATTTCTGCTATACGATAGCAGAGTTTCATCTCCCACTTACTTATCGCCTACACGTCGCCTACACGACGCCTTCTCCTCCGTCCTCTACCAAACTCACTAAAACCCACTCTTTGGGTTTTTGAATCCGAGAATACCCGGGTTTCTCTTGTGGTGGTGTCGTCCTCGCGGCATTGTTCGTGTATGCTCGGATCGTGCTGTTGCAGTTGACATACTCGTCGGGTGCTGGTAGATCGGTGGGAAGTTTTCCACTACTGAGGATCCATACATACGATGACAGTCTTCATTTGGTATGAACCTTTTTCCTTGTGTTTTATTGTATTCTGAGCATGCCAATAATGAGTTTTATATGCATAACTGTATGTTTGGAATGTGTGTCGTTTGCATTTTGGTCACTGTGAAATCAGAGCGATCTAAGCCCGCTCATGGAACTCTCGATATGAGATCCTTCACTACTTACCCTCCCGAGCAGTTAGTTACCGCTGATCAGCTCATAGATAAGCCTTGCGTCCGCTCATAGACAAGCGTTGCTATAGCCTCTCACTAAGCAAATAGGATTTTCACACAACACTTGTGCAACACACACCTCTCGGTGGTTTGCTACATGCTTCATATGTCTACTCCACATGATTAAGTATGCGATACTCTAGCAGTCTTACTTTGTAACGCACTGAAAGTATAGGATGCTAAGTAAATGAAGATGGAGATGGATTCGAAGGAAAATATAGAAATGCATTGATCACAAAATGTATTAATATTTTAAGCCACAATGTAATACAATACAAGAATAGAAGAGAAATGGAGGACCAGATGGAAGCAATATCTTCCTTCCATTAGATGTGTGTCAAGACTACCGGTGGTGCCATGGATGGGTGATGGAGTAGACTCTCTCGAGATCTACTCCGACGAAGGCTCCGGTCCTCACTCGGAATGGATGAAGAAATGAAGAACTTTAAAAAATATCTTCTTACGCTTTGGTCTGGATCACAAGGATCCACCCGAAGGTAGCCTTCAGGCAGGGGACCATAGATGATCTGAAATTGTGCTCTAAGGCTTCTATTTATAAAGCTTGATCGCCGACAACATTTATGGACCTACTTTGAATCTGACACTTGCGGCGCGATGGTTCTTTTCTGAATCTCTGTTACTCGTGGTGTGGTAGGTGAAATGTCAACTTCATCTTTTTTATGATCCCAGTGTATGCGTTCATGCTGTATTCCGGCAACCTTGCGATCGCCCTTCTATTATGGTTATTCTGTAGCATAAAAGTAGGTTAGCGGAGATTCTTAATGTCGATCGACGCAAGCTCGTTTTCTCATGAATCCTTAGTATAATCGTCGTATATTCTTCTTAACAGCCTTCATAATTCTAAATAAAAGGCTTATAATGATGTACATTTCTACTTATCATCAGGTTGTTCCATGTAAATCTCTTCTTCAAGCTCACCGTTTAGGAAAGTGGTTTTTACATCCATTTGATGTACTATGAGTTTATACAGGGCAACAAGAGAGAACGGGACACGGATAGAGGTAATTCTAGTGACAGAGGAGAAGTGTCAAAGAAATCTACATTTTCTCTTTGTCTAAAGTCTTTTGCTACTAACCTGGCTTTAAATTTATCGACAGTCTCATCAGGTCTAAGTTTCCTCCTCAAGATCCATTTGCACCCTATTGCCTTACATCCTGGGGGTAGATCTACTAAGTACCAAGTCCTATTTGACTCAAGTGTGTCCATCTCATCATTTATGGCTTCTTGCCATAGGTTGGCATCTACTGAGGACAGGGTAGCTCTCAGCTTTTTAGGGTCTTCTTGTACATTATAGGTCAGGAAGTCATTTCCGAAATCTTTGGCGGTTCTGGCTCTTTTGCTTCTTCTAGGTTCTGGGTCAATTTCCTCTCTAGGGTTAGGATTTCTAACTAGGGTTATACTACTTGATCCAGAGCCCCCACTATTCCTTGATTTAAAGGGAAATCTATCTTCAAAGAAGTCGGCATCATTGATCACTTGGTTCCCTAGATCATAGAACCTGTAGGTTTTACTATTTAAGGCGTAACCTATAAAGACACACTCTTAAGCTCTACTAGCCAACTTTCTCCTTTTTGGGTCTGGAATTCTTACAAAGGCTAGACAACCCCAAGTTCTAAAGTAGGACAAGTTTGATTTCTTATTCTTGAGAATTTCGTAAGGCGAAGTTTTGTTTTTAGATTTTGAGATTCTATTTAGGACATAACATACGGTAAGGATGATTTCATCCCATCAATAAGACACGGCTCCTGAACTAAGTAAAATAGCAACAAGTAGCTTAGCTAAAGTTCTATTTTTCCTTTCGACTTTTCCGTTCATTTCAGGAGAATAAGGTGCGGTCTTTTCATGTATTATTCCATGTGAGTTACAGAACTCATTAAAACTGTCCGAGTCGTACTCGATTCCCCTATCACTACGAAGTCTTTTAACCTTTCTATTAAATTGATTCTCTATTTCAAAAACAAAAAGTTTGAAGGCATCAAAAGCATCACTTTTGTTTTTCAGCAAGTATACAAAAGTAAAATCAGAACAGTCGTCAATAAAAGTAATGAAATATCTTTTACTGTTCCTAGTCAAGATACCATCAAATTCACAAACATCAAAATGAATCAAATCTAGAGGCTCAGAATTCCTAAGTACAGATTTTTACAGAGTTTTAGTAATTTTAGCCTGACTACAATACTCACATTTATCAAAATCATTCATGGATAACTTAGGTATCATTTCTAGCCTAATCATGTTACTAATTAAATTCTTATTCATATGATAGAGTCTAGCATGCCAAATATTCATAGAACACAACATATACATAGAAGATTTCATTTTATTAAGGTCTAAATTTAATTTGAACATTCCCTCAGTTGCATACCCTTTCCCTACAAATACATTATTTTTGGTAAGGGTATATAGGTCTGCCCCTATAGTTTGAGTAAACCCTGCTTTGTTGAGGAGATAGCTCAAAACCAAATTCTTTCTTATCTTCGGAGTGTGCAGAATGTCCTTCAACGTGAGGGTCTTCCCAGAGGTAAACTTCAGTTCCACCTTGCCAGTTCCGAAAACTTTCATGGAGTGGTGATCTCCCAACAGAATATTCTTATCCTTAGTTTCAGTATAAGTTTTAAATAGACTAAGGTCGTGACAGACATGGCGCATAGGCACCAGTGTCTATCCACCACCCTTCACAACAACCAATCACATTTACTTCTGTGAGCATGGAGACTAACAGTTCTTCTGTCAGGTTCGCTTAACCATCAGGACAACGCTTATTCCTACAGTTCCTAGCCATGTGTGCCCAGGTTTATTATAATTAAAGCACAGGAACTGTACTGTTTCTCTTGAAGGGGGCTATGGTTTTTTTTATTGGTTCTGGTTGTTGGAGCCACGGTTTTGACCTTTCCGCTTTGTCCCCTTAGATTTTTGGTCAGGTTTTACCACGGTAGAGGCGTGTTTCCCAGGTATTGCATTCACCTCCTCCCTCTGGTCCTGCTTCCGAGCTTCCTCCTCGACCCTTAGCTGGGTTATAAGACTCTCCAATGAGAACTCCTTGGTCTTATGCCTCAAGGCGTTCTTAAAGTTCTTCCACAAAGGAGGCAGTTTATCAATAATAACAGCAACTTAGAATTGTTCGTCTAGAGACATACCTTCAATAATTATCTCGTGGGCTATCTTCTGAAGTTCATGGGATTGGTTCTCCACAGATTTGTCATCCGTCATTTGGAACTTGAGATAATGGCTAACAACATATTTCTTCGACCCGGCCTCCTCGATGTCATACTTCTTTTGTAAGGCATCCCAAAAGAATGAAATTCTTATAGAGATCTATAATACTTCTATTGTAGCAGTCATACAGATCATCAGCCAAACCATTTAAAAATGAAATTCTTATAGAGAAAGTCTTTCTCCTCCCAGTCAGCAGCATCTTTTATCTATTGTTAAGTTGGTTCTTCTGAAGGGACGATCGACTTAGCTCTAGTACAAGTTTCGGCGATGTTTTTAACAGTGAGAAAGAACAACATCTTTTGCTTCCACCGCTTGAAGTTCGCGCCTTCGAATGGGAATGGACAGTTGAGGTCAGATATCATAATATCATTGTTGGTAGTGAGGGCCATTGATGATGTGCCGTTACGTCTTAAAATTGTTGGAAACAGCAGGACCCTCAGAATGACGAACAGTAAATCGTCAAGGTACGACGGTCAAGTGAAGAGCAAAATATGTAAAACAGAAACAAGCAAGTCAAAATGCACCGTTACCAACCGGAGCCTTCAACATCGAACCGTAGGGACGGAACGAAATAGGCAAATGAAGTGGATGGATGGCCAATTGTCTATCTACTCACTTCGCTATCTTTATTCTATTGTAGCAGTCATACAGATCATCAGCCAAACCATTTAAAAATGAAATTCTTATAGAGAAAGTCTTTCTTCTCCCAGTCAGCAGCATATTTTATCTGTTGTTAAGTTGGTTCTTCTAAAGGGACGATCGACTTAGCTCTAGTACAAGTTTCGGCGACGTTTTTAACAGTGAGAAAGAACAACATCTTTTGCTTCCACCGCTTGAAGTTCGCGCCTTCGAACGGGAATGGACAGTTGAGGTCAGATATCATAATATCATTGTTGGTAGTGAGGGCCATTGATGATGTGCCGTTACGTCTTAAAATTGTTGGAAACAGCAGGACCCTCAGAATGACGAACAGTAAATCGTCAAGGTACGACGGTCAAGTGAAGAGCAAAATATGTAAAACAGAAACAAGCAAGTCAAAATGCACCGTTACCAACCGAAGCCTTCAACATCGAACCATAAGGACGGAACGAAATAGGCAAATGAAGTGGATGGATGGCCAATTGTCTATCTACTCACTCACTCCCTCCCTCCCTCCAAAACATGGGTATCTCTTGGGGCCCAAACCTAAAACACAAGATTGGAGTACATAAAAAAGACTTTCCATACCAAATTTTCCAATGTGGGATTCTCCAACCAAAATGTTGGTTCCTCTTGTTTTGAAAGTTAAATTTTCACCCAACATATCACAAAAAATAATTATTAACTAAACTACAACTATATCAACCAATAAAATTAAAATAATTTTTTTTATTAGAAAAATATGAACTAACTTTATTCCTTTATTCTCTCTAACACAAATATTTTAATTGAACAAATTAAATATTACATAATTACTAATTACAATTATATAGAAAAATAGTTTAAAAAAATTAAAAGAAGAGAGAGAAAAATTTACAAAAACAAATAACAAAATAATTGTGTATATCATTTATAGATGAAAGAGAAATGGTAAGAATGTAAAGCAATTAACAAATAAAAAATAATCATAATCGATTCAATTTATGCATTTTATTTCTATTTATTGTCATTCACGAATTTTCAATCTGAGTCTCTCCTACTAAATTGGTGATAAGTTCGCTAATCAATTCATGAAAGAGTTTGTGAGAAAAATAAAATTGTTCCTTTTATGGAGCAATAACTCCAAATTAGTGGTAGGTTCAAACTAATTAATTCAAATTATGCCTTCGACCTCTATGAAACATCATTCATGAATTTTTAATCTCATTCTTAGAATCTTTTCATTTTTTTAGCATATCTCATTTATTGATTCTTTATCTGTCTTGCTAAAATACTTGATCGTAGTGAAGATGTAATCTTGAACAAGCTAAAATAAAATTATTGTGTCACTATATATGTATGTCAAGATTAGCGTACCTATCAACAAAAACAAAAGACTATTTGCAAAAACAAGTGACCATTTTTCAAAAACATTGACATTGATCATATTAGTTCCCTTGAAGTAAACCTTCCTTTTCATTCGAATTCATGATGCCTCCATTTGAAAAGTTTTTTTTGTCACAATAAAAATGAAAAATGGACACCTATGGTTTTGAAATGATGGTAAACACTTTGACATTTGTGTTCTAATGGTTATTGGGAGTTAACATCATGATGATAGCATTCACCATTGAAGAGCTTGGAAGCAAGTGAATGGTTGGTATGCACTTAGATCATATCTTAGACATCCCTACCCTAAATTTAATTTCCCTACAATAGAAGTGGAAAATGAGTCATTTGAAACTTCTTTTTCTTTGAAAATTACAAAAACTTAACTCTTGAAGTATGATGGATAATAATTGCATCTTTCAATTTTCAATTATAAAAATTAAAAATCGTTTTTTTATCCCTAAACTTTCGATTATTAAAATCAAGTCCTAAAATAATGATATTAAATGTAAAAGTTAAACCCTTAAGCTCTCGTTAATGTGAAAATTAAACCCATTTTACTCAAAATCTCTCTCCTAAAATTTTTTTCTCTCCCTAGTTTCTCTCTACCTTCCACTTTAACCTTTGCCCCTCCGTCATTCCATCCTCCTTCTCCTTCCACAAAGTTGTTCGACTACACAATGAAATGGATTTTGAAATTGGAAATATATACACTGCGAAGAATCAAATCACATTAGAAAATTCAAAAGATTTTGTTCAATGAGATTTTTGGAAAAAATTGATTTATTGAAATGGACTTCCTTTTGTACTGATTTTAGTATAGTGAGTACAATCTTTAACATTTGATCCTTTGATTCTTTCTCTTGAAGAAAGTAAACTCCTCTTGATTGCTTTGCAACTTGTTCTCAAAGTTGATTTGTCTCGAGAGCTTTATAGTTTGTTCTCGAATGTTGATTTGTCTCAAAAGCTTTGCAGCTTGTTCTTGACATTGATTTATCTCGAAAATTTTGTAGTTTGTTCTTGATGCTATAGTTCTTGAGTTTGGAAGTCGTATAATCTTCGCTTCAGATGAGTTATATTCTTTAGGTCTTTAAAGCTTCAATTTTTAGAACTTCAAATCCTCAGAGTTTTAAAATTGTGTCTTTTAATTCTTCCAATCCTTTTTAAATGAAGGGTGAAGGTTCTATTTATAGAGGTTTTCATGAACCTTGCATAGGCAAGACTTGAGACCCAAAGATTGGACTTGTGCCCAATCTTTTCTTTCACCCAAATTTCCATTGAAGCCCATTTGCACTGAACTTCAGCCCATCATTGTTATAACGATTGTATAGCGATTTCCTATCATTCCAAACTTCTATAAATACTTGTATCTTCACGGTGGATTCTCATTGCGAGAGAAATAATAAAATTTTAAAAAATTGCTTTTATTGTTGGACTCAAACGACTTTAATAACTCAACTTGATCCAATTTTTAATTTTAGTCCTAATTAGACTTCTAGTCAAATTTATCGATTATGGTCCAAGCTGAATCATTGTCGAATTTGATAAGCTTATCGCTATAATCAAATGGGAAGAATGAAAACATGCGGCACTTTTTGGTTTTTCATTTATTTGTCTTTAAATTTTAATTTAGGGACAATAATTTGTATTGTTCTTTGATTCAATAAAATGGATTTTTATTGTAATGATGTGACAACTTGTGATTAGTCAAAATTCTCATTCAATATATTTTAGTAGTTATTTCAATAAACTAGATTTTATTCAAAAAGGAAAAGAAGTACCCTTAGAAAATCATCGTTGAGAGAAACGAGCAAATCAAGCTTTTTTTGCTTGGAGATTAGGAATATTGAACCAAAATTATGAAAATCAAAACAGATTTTGAAATTTTAATTTTTATATTTTTCATTGGTTGAGATTTAATTTTTATAAATAAAAGTTTATGGGGACAATTATCACTACCATCTTATTTTGGGATGTGGTTTTTGCAATTTATGGTTTTATTTTATTTTTTGGAGTTCGGTTTCCTTTCACCAAGTGGATAAAGGCGATACCTCTTTCATTTGGTAGACTATTGACTAATTTTGGAGGTAAAAAGTTCCTTGAAATTTCACTATGTGTGGTATGGTAAATTGATTAAAAGAAAATGGAATTTCGAAATATGAAATTTGACCTTCTCACTTTTTGAATAGAGATGTTCATTTTCTTTGCAGGAATGAAAGGGAGAATAAGAGAAAAATTATTCATAAACTAAACGGGAACGAGGAATTGCTTTTGTCTCCGCCATTGCCCCATTTGCCTCTTTATTAATCTATTACAATATTTATTGTTATGTTATTATTATTATACAAATATTATTCAATTTTTATTGTTTAATAGTAAATATGTTTGAATTGAATATTTAAATTAAATTATATATATGAATAATTTGATAGATAATTATTTCCTATACTAGAAAACTAATAATTTCTCTTTAAATTCGAATTGTCCATGTTGAATAATCCTATAAAAAAATTAGTGAGAAAGTTATCTATTTAGTTAAATTTTTTTTAATGGTAGTTATTTAAGTTAATTCATTTTTAAAAAATGGGTAAAAATTCCTTTCGAAAAACTCAATCCCTGCAAAATTTTCATTGAGAACCCTCACCATGATCTCTCAAAATTAAATTGGAAAATTTATAAGGATGAAGAATTAAACGAGAAGCAAAAATGGGAACAGAAAAGGCATCTTCGGTCCCACCCCACCTCATATAAATTTTTCTACTCATAAGAATAAAGATTCAAATCTTTATACTCTACCTTTGTTGTGCTTTACAAAGTTATTACATCAATCTATTTTCTCATATAGAATAAGATGTCTATGAAACTTTAGGGGGTGTTTGGTTCACCAACATGAGTTGAATTGAGTTGTTATAATATACCAACTCATTGTTTGGCCTACCAACTTTAAATGTCGGTGGAATTGAGTTGGTGTTGGTGTATTTTGTCAACTCACCCCAACTCTCCCTTCTTCCAATGTTTTCAATTGCACCACCCATCAGCTACGGTCACACTTTGGGAACTAATTCTGGGCTCCAATAACTATCTCCGATGAAAACTCCAATGATCAACTCCAGGCTCCGACAACAACCTTCGATGACAACTTTAACGATGAAATCTGGACTCCAACAACCACCTCCGATGAGAGCTCTAGCGACCAACTCCAGGCTCTGACAACCTTCGCGTGACCAACTCTGACAACCAATTTCGGACTCTGGTAGCCACATGAAGTGACTACAAACTCCAATGCAAATTACCTTCGATGATCACCTTTAAACGAGCAACTTTGACGATCAACAGGGCTTCTACAGCCACCATCAACAACAAACACCGACAACCAAATCTAATACCACCTTCATGCTACTAACTTCAGGCTCCAACAGTCAACTCCGACTACAAACTCCAGTGAAAATCATCTTCAATGATCAACTTCGACGACCACTTTTATCTGACCAACTCCGGGCTTCAAAAATACCTCCGATGACAAACTTCAACAACCAACTCCAATATCACCTTCATGCGACCAATTTTAGGCTTTAACCACCACCTCCGACTACAAACTCCAACGAAAATCATCTTTGATAATCAACTTCAACAACCACTTCCAACTATTATAAGACTGATGACTTTGTCTACATTAAGTGCATACGTAAAAATTTGCAAAAAAAATATTTTTATTTAATTAAATTCACATATCAAATGAGTATTAAGAATATTTAGATGAAAAATATATATGTAGTTAAAAAGAATGTAACATATAACAAAAAAACCATAAAATAAAAAAAAATTCTTGAACATTTTTCAGCAAGAGTTAGTGAAAAATATAGATTCATTCTCTAATGATCTTTCAAATTTAGAGGAATTGAAAGTGAAATTCTTGAAGAAATATGGTGACATTCCATTGGCTGCTAAGATGATGAAGATTTTTAATAAAAAAATTCATGACATAGTAAAATTATCAGCAACAACACGAAGAAGAAGAAAAAGAAGATGATGATAATGAAATTCATGGAGAAAAATTATGAATAAAAAATTTTGATTTCTCTTTGGTTTTTCATTTTATTTAACCATATTTCTGCAAGAAATGTAACAAGTTAATTATTGTTTATTACCAGAAAAAAAAAAAAGAAAGAAAGAAAGAAGAAAAAGAAAAGTTATAAAAATTTTTTTAAAAAAATTATAATCCATATTTTATTCAAACAAAGATTGGTAGAATTATTGAATAAAAAAATCTCAAAACAAAAATAGTAATCATAAAAACATATTATTTAGACTTTAGAAAACTGTATCAGATATCTAGACATATGAAATCAACTCTCACTCCAAACACAGCCATATGAACTCGGACTAAATAACTCTACACCTTAAACACAAACATATGAATTTCACAAATATATGAACTTCACCTACATATGAACTCCAGACATCCTATCTCTACTCAGCATCCTAAATAATCCCTTAAGAAATTATATATATAAAATACTAAAAACTATACGGGATAATTAAAATAGAATTAGAGTATAATCTTTACTTTAAAAAACATTATGCTATTCAATAAATTTTGATAAACGCAGTATATAATTTTCTGAACACCCATGCAGAAGTTTCTAATATTATAGTATTATGAAATATTATGAGAAATTTCATACTTAATTATTGCAAATATTTCGCCACATCATCTCAAGTTAAGAAATAATATGAGATTTACTGAACAGCTATTTGATTCACAAGTTCGTTTGTTTCATATAATTTCACTTTTTAAAATTTAGCTTTTTTTTTTTTCTTTATCTATAAAACTTTAAAATCCATCTAAGATAAGTTTTTAAATACTTTTCACAGGAGTGAGAGTTTTATACCTGGAAATAAATAGTACGAATTTAACCTAATTAATTGATAAATTAGCATCATCTATTCGTTATTGTTATTTTAATTAATTATTAAATATAAATGTATTATTTAAACTTAATAAATTTCACTTAATATATTTACAATCAATAGTTATCTTAACTATTTAATATAAAATTTTATTATTAATTATTAATATTCTTATTACTTTATTTTTAATTAATTTAAAATATTATTTTTAAATATAGTAAACTGATCAAAATATTTACAAATATAACAAAATGTCACTGTATCATTTATCATTGATAGACATTGATAGATGTTTAACCGTGTTTATCGATGTTTATGATTGTTTAGACTGTGACGTTTTGCAATATTTAGAAATATTTTCAACTACTTTTCTATTTAAAACAATTTTCTTAATTTAAATAATGAAATTATGTTTAATATAAAGGAGAAAAATAAAGGAGAAATAAAGGAGAAAAAAGCCTCAAGTTGTCTTTCGAAATGAGTAGGAGAGAACCTTTAACAGAAAGAGAGAAACATAAAAATGAAGGAAAGAAGAACTTCACATTGTTCTTTGAAATGAGTTGGAGAAAACCTTTTATAGTTGTAAAAAAAGAGAAAGAAGTTACAAAACTTTTGATATTCAAATAATTAAATGATAATTAATTTTATTTTATATTTATATTCTAAAATTTAGGGGTGTTTAAATAACCCGGACTACCCAACCCAAAATGTAAGGATTGGGTTGGGTTAGTTTTGTTCTTGGATTGGGTTGGGTTGGGTTGGGTTGAATTTTTCTATTTTTATTGGGTTGGGTTGAATTGTGGGTTGGCCAAAAAGAATTTGGGTTGACCCAACCTAACCTGAATTTTGTATATATATATATTTCTCTTTGTTTAAAGTTTGATTTATTTGTATTGATTAATTTTTGAATTTTTAATATTTTCTTTTAAAATTGTTATGATATTTGTCTCTATTTAAAGTTTACAATAAATATCATAGATATTTGGTATTTAACATCTTAATTTTATGTGATTTTAGTTATTAGTTATGTGTAGTATATAAATTTACATATTTTTCATTAAAAATAAAAAAATAAGTTATAACTCGACAACCCAACCCAACCCAACCCAACCCGAATTTTAAGGGTTGGGTTGGGTTGGGAACTTTATTTGGGTCATTTGGGTTATCAATCAAACCAATCCGAATTTTCGTGTTGGTCCAAAAAAATACCTTCAACCCAATCCAACCCAACCCATGTATACCCTACTAAAATATCAAATTTTTTTGTGGCAGGTGAGTAGAAGAGTTTTTATTTAATAACTTAGGCCACGTCTACTAACCATTTTTTTTCTTAAATTAAGTCTATAAACGCTATTTTCACCTCAAAATTTTTTCATTTATTATCTATTTTTCAGTAATAGTTTAAAAAACTAATTCAAAATTTGAGAACTAAAAAGTAGCTCTAAAAAAATTGGTATTATTTTTGAAATATAGCTAAGAATTTAACCATTATATTTATCAAATATGTGGGTGGGTGTGAGAGAAATAGAGGGTCGGGCTTTTTTTTTTTTTTTTTTTCAACAATTAAGGTATAGTTTTTATTTTTAATTATTTTTATAGATGCATGTTGATTGTGATTATTCGGTTTTTATTTTTCCCCGAATAGGGTGCCGGTGGGATTTTTTCAACCAGCTCATGCGTGGCTTTTAATAACTTTATGGGTGTGTTTTTCTAATTGAATTTAAGAAAGGATAAGTGGGCCAATCAGAAAAGGATAAAGGACAATTTGGGTATTCTCTAAATAGCAAAAGATAAAAAAGTGTCCCAAAAAAAGTTTTTATTTTTTTTTCATTCGTACTTTTATGTATAGTTTCTCAAGTGATGGTTGCATAAATATCAATCAAATTCAAAGTAGCAAACAATTATAGTACAATGTAAAACATTTTGCAAATAATGGTTCGAATAGAATAAATGATTAGTACAATGTAAAACATTCATTCAAATTCTCTCTTGATAAACATTTAGGAAGTACATATACTTCTAATTATGTAGAGAATCGATATTAGATATGAATACGATACGGATACGTCCAGATACGTGTCTGATACGTGATTTGAAGTATCTGATTTTTTTGTTTTTATTTTTAATTTTTAGATACACGTATCTAAGCCCGGCCCGCGCGCGGTTAGGAAGATTGGCCACCCTGTTCGTTCCGCTCGCAACAATCCAATTAGTTCTCCAGGTGAAAAAACATTAGACATTCCATCTTCTAAAACCAACACTTTTGATCCCTAAAAACGATCTTAGCTCACTCACCTTGGTAGCTGACCATAACGGAATTTCGGTCTATACCGGCACAATAATATCTGATTGGGGAGGTCTTAGCTACTCGCTTTCGAACGATCTTCTGCCGAAAGTCCAATATAGATATACAACGAATATTCGTCCCCTTATTAATAACACTTGCAAGACGAATCGAAGGAGGAAGCCAAGACGCTAGAATGTAAGGAAATTGAAAGAAACGCGGAAAAGGGTCAAAGCGACCGTTAGTCGGGCTGATCTGTGATTGGTCAAGGCGAACGAGAGGAGTGTTGCCTAGTGATATCTAGGATTGCAGCGAAAACCTTGCTTGTTGCAGGGAATCGGTCGGGAGTTGCCAAGCTGTATTCTCATGATGGTGAGCTGCTATCAGATCCATCGATGTGCCTCCTGAAGAAGAGTTAGGCAAGACGATCTCCCGTGGCTGACGATTAATGCGGTACGGCCGGGGCAGGAGGATTTTTTAGCTTTGACAGACGTCAGGTGTGTGGTAAGTAACATGGGTGTTTTGTATTGTATCGCGTTCCTCCGCTGTTCTTAGTGCTACTTCCCTTGTTTACGGAGGACCAAGGGGGATCTCAATTCAAAGATTTGATCAGGAAGAGTCTCGTATTGCTTTACTAAGCTTATTTTACTTTTTATGTCCACGTTATAGAGATTCCAATAGATCTCTTGAGCTTTTTGCATTACACCACCAAGTAGAAGGATGTCCTGCTTCATATACTCACACAATTCCCTATGTCTCTTCTCCTTACAATTTATATATATTTTCTCTTTTTTCTCATTTAAAAGATAATCCTTATCAGTAGTCAGATAATCCAAATTAATAATCTCATAAGGGATTGAACCTTTCAAGCAGGGAGGACAGGTTGGTTTGAGGACCCGTTGGTCAAAGGAAAGAGGAGGTCTTAATGCCGGGACGGAGCCGTCTGAGCCGAGAGTGTCACGTATGGTTCCTTTGAGAATGGTGTGATACTAGAAATTATTATGTTCGCGATTCGTCATCCACTGATGCAGAAAATGCTCACTCGTCGGTTAATCTATTTATGATGAGCTAACTGACCATATCTTAGGTCGGAGCCTACTCTATTTCTACTAAACATGAAACTAGAACAGATGAAAGTAAGAAATCTGCCTTCCCCGCCACAGAGCGGTAACGCTGTGATTCTTGCTCAAAAAACAGATCGAAGGCGTAACTTGGATAACTTCTCACGATGTTTGTCCCGGAATCGAATCCGTTTTCGTTCTTGGTTTGGTTCGGGCTCCTCTCGATCTCCAGATTCGACTATAAAGCAGATAGTGACGATGAAAAAAAAACAGAAGGCCCTTACCCTCCTAGCCGCCGTCGTCAGTGTAGCGCTTGGCACAAATCCAGTAGCCAGTTTCCCTAGCGGGCGGGTCACTTGACCAGTCACTCGTCCTCGTATTAGAAGATCATCTCACCCTGTGGCCAACATTCCATTCCTCTTAGTCGTAGGTGCTACACTGGCAACTACACTTGGAGTGCGTTAAGGTAGGAACTAGATCACGTTCCGGAAAAAGTGGCCTACTTGAAAGAAAGGGCGAGCATTCTCGTGTTTCAATAACCCCACTATACTATGAATAGTTGTGGGCACTGTATACTGAAAGCCTCTACGATACGGGCAGCTAAGTTGGTATGGAAGAAACCGCTGCGCCGAAGTGAAAACCTGTGACTAAATCGTCCTGAAGACGGATGCGACGCACTCAATAGTCAATCAATTCGTTTTTCCGTAGGTTGTTCTAGTTCTAGAATGGGATATGATTAACTACTTGCCTACTGTTACTTGGGTGGGTGACCCATACTAATAAAGGCGGGTAGAAAAAAGTCAGTAGAGCAGTTTTATGGCTTTCATAGCGTTTAGTAGTTCTAGAAAGTCTCAACAGATCCTCCGCACGTTGGGCATACCTCATCTGGTAGGCCCAACCACCACACTACACGTATAGACGCGAACCCCCTTGTTACCGTACATGCGACTCTTACCGCATACGGCTTGCGGAAAAAACCTCGATTTTCTCAAAGATTAGACCCCTTTTCTAATCCTACAATAGAAAGGGCACGGCTGTAGCATCCATTGTTAATGTATGGAAGAGGGTAAGCTTTCTATGTGGATGGGACGTATCAACACCTTTTGCATCTTTTAAAGAAGAGCTTTTTTTTTTTTTTTTATGTGAAATTGATGAAAACCCGATATTGAATTTAAAGGTCGACCATCCCACCCAAAAACAACTTGGAGCCTAAACTAAAGAGAAGAGAGTTCAGAAAGCTCCAGGTCCAGATGGTAAACTCTTTTATTAGAGGAGAGAGTCAGCAAAAACCTATGAATGCCCAAAGACTCTCATGTCTTTCTTGGTTGGACCAACCCGTAATTGGTTAAGTTCTCCCACATAGCGTTAAGGAATCGATCGGTTGTGGTTCGACGTTGATGAGCCTGAAGCAAACAGGCTCCATACGCGAGTATGTGAAGGCGAGTCGACCGTAGAATGAGATCGAAACTCTCATCCTTTTGAAAAAAGGCCTCCCCCCTCTTCCCGGTCAAGATAGACAGGAAGTTTCCACGCTTGAAAAAAACAACTTGGGACGTATCGCCAAGATCTCTATAAAGCAGAATACAGATGTGCAGCAAAGAAGGAAGAAAAATGAATGCTATGAGCTGCCACCAGGATTGTGAGAATCTACTGTGTGTAAAAGGCTTTCGGACTGGTGGCAAAGCGGAACAACAATAAGTAGCAAGGGCCCTTTTCATCGACCTTGTCGACCAATCATACAAGATTTAGGGCATCTCTTAAATACCATGCTTGTAGGGCCACCACGTGATGAAGTGTTAAACTAGAGAAAGCTAGCGTTCCGTACTCAGCCGGCCAAGCAAAACTCCAGCTAAGCTAATAGCTCTCATTGTGGGATATCTAAAATAATCAGTCGTCATGGAGAGCCAACTGGAGAGCACGCTTGACATCCTCCGGATCTTCGAGCCGTTTTCTCTCTGTCTTCCTTGGCCATCTTGATCTGATTATATCAAGAGAAAGCAACTCACTCATATCATTCTGCCCTAGGTCAAGGCTCCATTTCTCTGAAAATGGAATTCACTTATTTTCGAGTAAACAATGTACGACTTCCGCCCATCTCAATTGATGAATCTTCGATCAGTAATCTCGTACTCTCGACCGGCTCGAACCACTACGTGCTTAAACAGTGGCTAATGCTACATCTTCAACCTTAGTCACCTCAACTTTCATTTATCCGCATACTCGTTCATCCCGCTGGGGGAATGGGATTTGCCCATAAGCTATAGGGGCGAGGTGCTTGATAGCAAAGCCAACTAGCAGAGCCAATGCGAGGATTGGTGGGATTAGATTAATAAGACCGAAAAAGATGGATATGAATTAGTTCACGTGAAAAAATCGGTTGCTTCATGCTCCGAGTGACAACTAGACTTTCACACTCCTGACTTCTGCTATAAGCCTATAAAAAAACAAGAGGGCAAGCAAAAAGGACAAAAGTTATCACGACTATGGTTAGGGAAAGGTTCTAGGTGCTTAAGCAATAAAATTCCGTCGAATCGCGAGAAGTTGTGGAAGTAAATTGTGAGAATCTCTTTATTTCATGTGATTCAGTAAACATAATATAGATTCCATCAAAGTAAAATAACCCTTTCTTCTCTAGCTCTGAGTATCTTTCGTATGAAATTCTACGATGATGTAAATTGGCCTGCTTTAGATACGTGAAGGATACGTGGGTCAATTTTTTTCCTTCAAATTTAAGCCTAACCACTTAAAAAGCCTAACCCACAACCCATTTTATTTGAGTGCATGTTTAGGAGTGATTTTAAAATCATCAAAAATAACTTTTTTATTTTTAAAATCACTAAAAAAGGCACATTTAATTACTCAAAATTAATTTAGTTTTCAATTTTATACTTTTAAATGCAATTTTCATATTATCAAAATTAGTTTTGAAGAACTAAACATGTTTCACGGTGATTTTGAAAATGACAAAAGTGATTTCATCCATTTTAAAATCACTTTCAAACATAAAAGTCCACTTAAATTGAGTAATCCAAAACAAAACAAATTAAAAATGATAAAAACATAAAAGATTAAAAAAAAACCAGAAAAGTAATTAAATCTTCATTCTTCCCTTCTTGTCTTCTATTATTCAATCTTCATTCTTCCCATCCTCAACTTCATTATTCAATCTTTGTCTTCTATTTCTTTCCTATCATCTACTCTAGTCACTCAACAATCACTCTACGTTACTAGGATTTTTTTTTTCAAGTTTTCACTCTCTTCTTGAATCTATTTTAATCTAACTTAAAATAACTATTATAGCAATTAATTAGACATTGTGTATATATATATAAAACATATCTTCAACGTATTTGTATCTTAGTTTTTTAGAAATTAACGAATCACCGTACCGTATCGTATCGTATCGTATCCGTATCTATGTATGTGTTTCTTAGATATTCATGCTAAACACCTATCACTGATTGAAGTAGTCAATCAATCATATATACTTTTTCTCGAATGATATCTATCAATATTATCAAGGATTCAAAGATAAAGCATTAAATTAGTGTTTTTCTAGAGTGATCTTGGATTACAGCTTGTTTTTCTTCCTATCTTTTTGTTCTCACTAAAATATATGATGATTCTACAAACCTGACAATAAAAAGGTAAATAAGAAACTAAAAGATTTTAAAAAATGGTCTCCCCCTTTTTAGTACATAGTTGAAATAATTGTTTGTTTGTTTGTTTTCAATCTTCTACTCATTCTTGTTTTAAATTCAAAAAGAGGGAATTTCAAATATTGAAATATAATGCTTTTCAGTTTTCACATAAATTTGTCTGATGGATAGACATATATAAGAGCTAGAGTCAATAATAATACACCTTTCACGATGAATTATCTTCACTTGTTGAAGAGCTATCAAGCACATATATTTTATGTGAAATAAAGAATCCGTATCAGACACGTATTAGATATCGATACTTTCAGATACTTTTCAGATACGTATTTGACATATCTATTTTTACGCTTACCTTTTTTAAAGAAAAAAAGATAAGCAACTCATCTAATCTTTTACAATTTAATAGTAGGCAGTATATTTAAAAAGTTTATTACTCGAGTCCAAAACTTAAAAAAAAAAAAAGAAAAAAAAAAGAAGACCAAACCCTATCATCTAATCTTCATCTTCAAATTTAAATCCTCACAAAGTCCACCAAAATATAACCCACTTAAATATCTTCAACAATTTAACAAATAAGTTCTTCGTTTATCTTCATACTTCTCCCTCTAATCTTCTTCTTCTCTAATCAATATGAGTCACTTTTTTATTACATTTTATTGACTATTTACTTCAACATCTTAGATGTTTCTTTTTGTATTGTATTTGGTACTATTATTATTAACTTGTATGCTAAATTTATCTATATCCTAGATTTTTCTTAAGAAAAAAACATATCTTCAACTTATTAGTATCCTAGTTTCTTAGAAATTGACGTATCATCATATTCTATTATATTCGTATCTCGTATCTGTATTCGTATCTATGCTTCATATATAGATGAAGAGTTTCTAGAAGGAAATAGTCATAGCTCAACCTTTTCTAAATGGGCTTGGCCTTACAACTTAATGGGCTATCTTGACAAACTTCCCTTCTAAACTAACAAAATTATTGCTATTAAATCCTTAAATATTGTACTATTTAAGGGTTTAACTGAAAATTTCATAGCATTAGAATAGAGTATTATTCATAAAAATTGAACGATTGAGGGTGGAATCGACAATAAATTCTATAATTCGGTGATGCTTTTGAAATTTTCTGAATTTTATATTAATAATAATACTCATATTAAAATACTATTTTTATTTTTAGACTTTAGGATTTGTTTGTTCAATTCTAGTTCCTATACTTTTAATAAATCTTAAGTATAGTCTCTTTAAGTTAATTTTTATCGAAATTAACTAAATAATAATAATAATTTTTCTACAAGAATATACAATATATGAGTATGTTTTCAAATTTTATAATGAAGATCTTAATAGATAACAAAAAGTTTTGAGAAAATTACATTTTTAGTTTCTGAATTTTTAAAAATATGTAAGTTTTGTCATAGAATTTTCAAAATGTATTTTTTAGTTTCCAAGTTTTTAAGAATATGTGCATTTGTTCTTTTAATTTTTGAAAATATATGTTTTTAGTGTTTGAATTCTTAAAAATAGGTTTAAAAAGCTCCTGTGGTAGTTTTTTATAATTATTTTAAATTAGAAAAACAATTTAGAAAAAGTATCCCTTTCTCTAATTTTTTTTTTGAGATAAAATGTAATTCAATATGCCTCACAGGCCATTAAAATTCTGTCTTTTACAAAGAGATTTAATATCCAAAATTGACATTTTATATAGATGAAAACAATATTTTAATTAACTTAATAATTAAGTACTTAAACGGAATAATCTCAAAAGTTGAAGGATTAGATTCAAATTTAAACTTGAAAATGATTACATTTGATAAAGTTTTCTCCAATTAATTGAAAAAGGTAGAGAGAGTAAACATTGCCAAACAAACGTTTTTATTGAAACACACTATCTTCCTTTTTACATGTAATATTAAATCTTCAAATTCTTCACTTTTCCCTCTCCAAATTCATTCTCTTTTTCTCTCTCTTCAATTACAAAGAGAGAACTGAATTATTGCTCTTCAATCGGCGATGGCACATTCTTTGAATTTCTTGCCCTTGTTTTTCACTTTACTACTCTCTACGGCGGCGGTTTTCTCGTCCGAGGAATTGGACGACGGAGATTCACAGCGGAGAGAGGCTGATCGAGTGGTCAATTTGCCGGACCAGCCGCCGGTGGAGTTCCGGCACTATGCCGGTTATATCAAACTCCGGCAGAGTGAAGAGAAGGCTCTGTTTTACTGGTTCTTTGAGGCTCAAAACGACGTCGCTCTTAAGCCTCTTGTTCTTTGGCTCAATGGAGGTTCTGTTCTCTCTCTTATTTTTATTTAGTCCCTATCTTTGAAAGTGTTCCCAAAAACACCTCTAGATTTTGATATTTTTTTTTGTTAGTTCTTCTGACAACATTCTCAAAAAAAAATATCCTAAATTCAATTATGAATAAAATTTAGGATGAAATTTCGGGTGTGTTTTATTTTAAAGTGGAGTATCATTTATATGTGTTAACGACCACATTTGAATCTCCCAACTTCTTTATACTCAAAAAGAAAAAAAAAAAAAAAATAGACAAGAGAAGAAAAGTAAAATGACAATATATTAAAATATGAAGATTTTAGAATCATTATATATTTTGATGGAGAAGGAGGGTTTATATGTTATTTTGGTGCTTATATTTTTAATTTTTGTTCATTTTGATCTTTATATTTTTAAAATATTTTATTTTCATTTTGTACTTTCAACTTTGTTTGATACTAGTCTTATATTTTTAAAATGATTATTTTAGTTATTGTACTTTTAAATTTAATTTATTTTGGTTCTTGTAGTTAAAAAATGGTCATTTTAGTCATTTTAAACATGAAAATGATGGGAGCAAAATTCTCACTTTTACATATAGATCTAATATCCAACGATAGCTTTTTAAACCTATTAGTAAAAACTCGAGGACTAAAAAATTACATTTTGAAAACTTATAAACTTAATGCACTTATTCTTAAAAAAAACTCGAGGATTAGTAAAGGTAGTTTTCTTAATTTTTTTTTAAAAACCAACAAATGAAATAAAATTGAACAAACGGTAGAGTATGAAAACCATATTTTAAAAGTAAGATCAAAACGAACATTTTTAAAAATATAAAAAATCAAAATAAATAAAATCAAAATTAATAGATAAAAGTAGTATATATATAATAAAGGTAAAGTCTTGTCTCTCTTTTATAAAAAATTTCTGACTTGGACCTCGTGACTAAGTGTGCTTTTACACCTATTATACTCTTTCTTTTAATGTATTAATACTTTAATTTTTGTTTATTTAAACTTTATAGATTACAACGTAAATTTGAAAATCAAGTTTGGAAAATATGTGCGATTAATATTTTGATAGAAATAACTCAATATGAAATCTTTTTCAAAACGATAATTTTTTTTAGTGATTTTCTTATTAAAACAAAATAATCTTAAATATTGATTACAATATAAATAGAATGATCAATAAGAATATAGATTTGTTACTAAATATTTTTACGATATTTAATATGTTGAGACCAATAAAAGCCTAATAATCGAAATATTTTCTTAATTTTAATTTTTTTAGACATTCAAATTAAACGTGTGCTACAAAAATATTGTTTTTCTCCAATTTCCCTAATAAATAAGGAGTTGAGATTTGAGAATATTAAAAAAAATTGTGAGCATTTAAACTAAATATAACGACAAGAAAAAAAAAACATTTTAATAAATTTCTGCCATTGGAGATTATGAAAGCATGTCACTTTGTGGAAAATGACTACAGTGTTACTCTATGATTGATGTAACTTTTGTCTATATTATAATCTAATATTAAAAATGTTAATTATAAATTTTAATATTTATTCTACTTTTTTTCTTTTTAAAAGAATATTTATTCTACTTTAAATTTATATCTTTTAATATTTTATTTTGAATTATATATATAAAATTGTTTGGGCTAAGGTATAATTTCATATTATTGCATTGGAAATAAATCTTTTATATGAAGTTTATATACTTGAATAAAATGTTTAATAAAAATGTGCTTATTAAAAAATATTTTGGAATATAACATTAAAAATCATATAAATGAGAACATTTAGATCTGGTATGATGCGATATACTAGAATGGACATTTTACTCTCCTTTTATTTTAGTATGATCGACTTTTTCCATTCATGTTTATCAAGATAATGAATTATTTTACTTTCGGTAGAATGACAATGAAGTGGAGAATGACAACGAAGTGGAAGCGGGGATGAAGATGTCTTTTGGTCTTTTTCGTCTCTATTGTTTAAGACAATTTTGTTTATACTATACAAGAATCTTTATTAAAAAGGAGAAAAAAATTGAGGAAAAGTTTATTATTTTACTTTGAAAGAAAAAGTTTAATTTAATTAACTTATATTCCTTTTATTAGTTTAAGCACCAATATGCAATATATTTTTAATTCAGTATTTATATTGAATACCTTTATACACACTAATAAACTTCCATTAGAATTTAAATTAATAAGTAAAACTTGAAGATTAAGATTATTTTGTCTATGATGATCTCTAGCATGCATTCAATACATCAAGGTATTATTATAATGTGTAACGAAAATATCCTTCTAGTCCCTAGTTTTGAGTATATTTCCTTTTTATCCCTAAAATTTCAATATTTTATTTACCTTTTTTGAGTTTTGAGTTTAATTTTTTTTTTTTGGTCTTTAAATTTTAGAATATTACATTTCCCCCTTTAAGTTCTGAGATTAATTTTCATTTGATCTTCAAGTTTCAATATTTTATACTTTTACACTTAAGTTTTTACAGGTGCAACTTTGGTTCTTTAACGTCAACTTTCAGTTAACTTATTTAAAATAATTATGACATAATTTTTTTAATTAATTTTAAATAGTGAAGAAAAAATAGTGAAAATAAATTTAATTATAATTAATTAATTTCTTTAATTTAATTAATTGATAAACATTAATATCAAGGATTGAAAGTGAATATTTATTGAAAAACTAAAGTTAAAAATGTAAATTTTGAAATCCTACGGACCAATTTGGAACAAAACTAAAAGAGAATCAAAGATAAAAATGTAACATTTTGAAATTTAGAGACCAAATAAAAAATTAAATTCAAAACTTAAGAGTAGAATATATAACATTTTTGAAACAATGACCAAATAGAAACTAGAACCAAAACTTATCTACCAAAAAGTATTGTCCGTATAATAAATATTTTTACTTTAAAATTAACATTTATCTAAGCCAAGTAGATTTTATCTCGATTCAATTAAGACGTTTTAGATGTGTCTTTTACGTTATACGAATGTGATGATTAACCTAAACATAATCTAACTAATTAATTAAAAGATTAATTAGTTAAAAAAATTTCCCCTTCCATGGGAGTACCTTATGTATAGAATTGAATTTGAGGAAGAATAATATTTTTAGTGAATAATTTGATATTATCAGGGCCAGGGTGCTCCTCCATAGCTTATGGAGCTGCTCAAGAACTTGGGCCCTTCCTTGTTCAGAGCAATGGAAAGCTAAAACTCAACCCTTTCTCTTGGAATAAAGGTATACCCTAATTTCGATTTTTTTTTAATTCACATAATTCATATAATCTCCATTAAATAAAGTGGTTTTTTATTTTTATTTTATTTTTTTATTTTTTTGCAACAGCTGCAAATATGCTATTTTTGGAGTCACCAGTGGGAGTGGGATTCTCTTATACAAACAAATCATCAGATTTACAAAAGCTTGGAGATAAAGTCACAGCTGAAGATTCTCATGCTTTTCTTATTGGTTGGTTCAAAAGGTTTCCAAATTTCAAACTTCATGATTTCTATATTGCTGGGGAGAGTTATGCTGGTAATTTTTCTTTTCCTTTCTGTTTTACGATATTTGAGATGGGAGGATCAAACCTCAAGATCGATAATATATAAGTTTGTTCTAAATATTCATGGAGCTTTATATGCCCATATTGACGGTTAAAAAAAAATCTCTAAATTGGGACAATATATAAATTATGAAGATTAATGTCATTTATCTTATTCTAAAATATTGATGGTTCAATCTCTTATCTCTGAAATTGTTAAACGAAAAAAATATAATAAAAAAGTCGTAGCTTGTAAATATTATTTTATTGTATTTGGTTCAAGTGTGTTTATAGTGTATTTGTATGAATTGTTATCCAAATATAGCTTATACATTTATTATTGACATATTTACTCTCTCTCTTTTCTATATTAATTGTTTGAAGGACATTATGCTCCCCAACTTGCTGAGCTCATTTATGAGAGAAACAAAAATTCTAGCAAAGATTTGATTGTTAACCTCAAGGGCTTATTGGTAAGTTCCCTCTTCAAATAATAATTATAACAAAAGAATAAATTTTTTAGTTATTAGTAACCCAATATAGACGGGAAGATTTGAGTCTCCCATTTTAATATAAGTACTGTGCATGCCCGTCATAATTGAGTTATGCTTTATTTCGTAACAAATAAAATAAATTATTATATAACCGCTTTTTAGATTACTTTATTTCATTTGATCGTAGTTTACTGTTTTTTTTTTTCTTTTATGATATGTATACTAATATGTTTTGTAGGGAATAAAGAATAAATTAATCAAACAAGTAATATTAATATATGATCTTTTTTTTTTTTTTATATATAAATAATTAGATTGGAAATGCAGCCATCAATGATGAAACAGACACAATGGGAATGGTTGAATTTGCATGGAGCCATGCCATAATATCAGATCAACTCCATGCCAACATCTTCAAAGATTGCAATTTTTCAGTTGACATCGAAAACCTAACACTTTCTTGCCTTAATTACTATAGAGATTTTTTAGTTTCTTACTCCAAAATTGATATCTATAATATTTATGCTCCAACTTGCCTCTCTTCTTCGTCCTCTTCTTTCGACTCGATGGTCAGACTCCTCGATACTATTCCTGGAATCTTCTCGAAATATGTAAGACTTCTTATCTCTCTCGAACAAACTTTAATTTAATCTTATGTTTTTGTAGTTCAATTACAATCACAAAAGTGAAATTAAATATTGATGGTAGCTGGTGATGTATTCACTAAATTATGGTCGGTTTTAACCCCTTAATTTAAAGCTTCTATATATGTTTTTCGTGGATGGATTTTGATTATTGTTTTTTTTTTTTGGTTTTTACTTAGAAATTATGGAGTAAGCTACCAAGAGGCTATGATCCATGTAGTGCAAATTATGCAGAAAAGTATTTGAGTAGAGAGGATGTTCAAAGGGCTCTTCATGCTAATGTCACCAAACTTTCATATCCTTACACCCCTTGCAGGTAATTATTTCTATGTTAGTTTATGTTGTTTTTTAATGTTTATATGTTTATTTCAAATTGGATTACAAGTTTAGTCTCTAAAATCAAATTTACACAAAAAGAGTTTGTCAGCGGTTAGAATTTTGTTTCATAAAGTTTATATTATATGAAATTAACAAGAAATTGATCGAGTGTCTAATAGACTTCTAAACTTTCGATTGTGTGTTTGATAAGTTTTTTAATTTTATAAATGATTATTCGGTCTTTTCACTTATATTTTGTGCTTAACAAATCTCTGACTTATAATTAGACTGTACTTAAAGTTCATATGCTTATTTTTTACAAATTGAAAAGTCAACATTGTGTCCGAATGAAGTCAATGTTTTTTGGTGCAAAAAATTGTGAATTAGTCGATAATTTATTAAACATAAGATTGTAAGTTAAGTTCCATTTGATAAATAAAGGGTCCGTTTGGTAACCATTTTGTTTTTTTGTTTTTTTGTTTTTTTTTTGAAAATTAAGCATATATACCGTTTCCACCTTCATCTTTGTTTCTTTGTTATCTACTTTTTACCAATAATTCAAAAAACGAAGCCAAAATTTGAAAACTTAAAAAAAGTAGCTTTTAAAACTTATTTTTGTTTTTGAAATTTGACCAAGAATTTAACCACTTAAAAAAGATGCAAATCATTGTAAGAAATATGAGGGTAATTAAATAGACTTATTTTTCAAAAATTAAAAAAAAAATAAAATGATTACGAAATGGAATCTTAGGTTTTAGTTTTTGAAAATTAAGCTCACAAACACTACTTCTATCTATTAGTTTTTTTTTTGGGTTGTGTTATTACTTTTTAAAAATGTTTTAAAAATTCAAATTGAGCTTTGAAAATTAAAAAAGAAAAAGTAGTTTTTTAAAAAAATATTTTTTGAAAATTTGGCCAAAAATCCAAATGTTTCTCCAGTGAGAAATGAAAAGTAAAAACCATAACTTAAGAAATTTATGAGGAAAAAGAGCACAATGTTTAAAAATAGGAAACTAAAAACAAAATTGTTACCAACAAATAAGAATAAGAGATCTACTGGACATACTCTTTTAACGTTTAGGAATCTATTAGCCACAAAATTGAAAGATTTTAAAAAATGACACAAAACACTTTTATAAGCTTTACAAATGTATTGAAGATAGAGATACCTTGTGAAAGTTTCAACTTGTAACTTAACCATATTTTGTTATCTTTTAATATATAGTTTTGGTTTATGAGCTTTTGTAACCCTTCATACCAAAAATTTGCTGCTGATATGTTGGTTGGCAGTAATGTCATCCAAGATTGGATTGATGCTCCTGACTCTGTCTTGCCAATCATTCACAAGTTGCTCCAAGCACAATACCGCGTTTGGATTTATAGGTAATTTCCATTTATATTTCTCTTCTTTAATTTCCTTAAAAACTCTCGGGATATATTTGAGGCAATGAGTCGAACGGTGAGCTTCAAGAATTATAAAGAAGTCTAGAGAGTTGTGAAGGTATAAAATTGATGCCTTTTAGTAGTGGGATCTAAGGAGTGGAGTTCACAACTCCTTGGATCAAACACATCATTATTGTTGTATAGATGAAATATGACTTAATCAATAAATTACTCTAAAATTGCATGTAATTTTGCAGCGGTGACACAGATGGAAGAATACCAATAACATCGACAAGATATAGCATAAAGAAAATGGGGTTAAAAGTTGAAGAAGAATGGAGGGCTTGGTTTGAGAGGCATCAAGTGGCTGGTTGGGTTGAAACCTACCAAGAAGGCCTCACTTTGGCTACCATTAGAGGGGCAGGCCACCAAGCCCCAATCTTTGCTCCTCAACAATCACTTGCTCTATTCGTTTACTTTCTTGCGGACCATCGTTTGCCCATAACTCCCAAAATTTAGTTATTAAAATCAATTTTATTATTGTCTCTGTTTGATAACTATTTTATTTTAAGTTTCTTTATTTTAATATAAATAAACTTGTTTGTTTGTTAATTGTACTATTTGTATTCTGAAGTGAGACTTTATGATTAATAAAAGAAAGGTAAGATTAACCTAAATAAATTTTGACTTGATTTGCATTTTGGTATTTGTTTTTCTTTTTTCCTTTGAGAGTTTTTTACTTGCTAAAATTACGATTTGAAGATCTGCTAAGTTTTGGGAGAAATCTTTACTCTAATATTCGATTATAAATTCTGATGGAATGCTTACTATTTATACATAGGAGATCCCTTCAAATTAGGAAAAGAATAATAAAGAATAAATGCATAAAAATTACATGAATATATAGATGGATAGATTTCATTAGATAGGAGAATATTCCTTCGAACCAATTTCTATTCAACTGGAGCTTCTGGAAGATGGTGAAGTGGGATATTTGATTGATGATTGGTTGCCAGCTTGGCAAGCTTTGTTGACTCGTTGGCACGGCTTATGTGGCGATTCTCCCTAAAATTTCCCCTCAAACGAGAGGTCAGATCAATTACCCTAAGTTTGGAACGAAGACATTGAAACTGTGAGTGTGTTAGCGGCTTTGTATGATAATCAGCTAGCTGACTGGATGAGGGAACGTAGCGTACTTCAAGTGCATCGTGAAGAACTTGGTCTCTGACAAAGTGAACATCTATGATGTATAGATACTTCATCTAAGGTAAAGAATTCGTATCAGACACGTATCAGATACAGATACTTCTCAATTCTCAAATACGTATCTGACACGCGATTTGACATATCTATTTTTATGCTTATTTTTTTTTTAACTTTTTTTTAAAAGTAAAAAGATAAGCAACTCATCTAATTTTTCCCAATCTAAAACTAGGCAACCTATTTAAAAAACTCACTACTCGAGACCAAAACTAAAAGGAAAAGAAAAATAAAATACCACATCCTAGAATCATCTAATCTTCATCTTTACATTTTAGTCCCCACAAGGTCCACAAAAATATAACCCACTTGAATATCTTCAACAATTCAACGAAAAAGTTCTTCATTTATCTTTATACTTCTCCCTCTAATCTTCTTCTTCTTTTCTAATCAATATGAGAAAGTTTTCTATTGTATTTTATTGATTATTTTATTTCAATATCTTAGATGTTGCTTTTTGTATTGTATTACAACATTTGTACTATATTTTGTACTATTGTCATTAACTTGTATGCTAAATTTATTTATATCCTAGATTTTTTTAAGAAAAAGAAAACGTATCTTCAACGTATCAATATCCTAATTTTTTAGAAATTGGCATATCACCGTATTATTTCATATCCGTATCTCGTATCTATATCTGTGTCTGTGCTTCATAGGTGAACATCAATCTCAATGTGTTTGATTCTAGCATGGAACACGAGGTTGGCAACAAGAGGACTGACACTTACGTTGTCACACCATAGGATAGGTTTCAGAGGTAAGGAAACACCAAGTTTTGTGAGTAGTTATTTAGTCCAAACAATTTTAGAAGCAACATACACTAAAGCCCGATACTTTGATTCTGTACTCGATCGTGTCACAGTCATTTGTTTCTTGAAGGACAAAGACACAAGATTTCCCTCGTCGAAAACACAATATGTAGCTCCGGACTTGCGATCATCAATGTTTGATGCCTAATCAACATCAGAATAGGCAGACATAGAGAGATCAGTACTCGGTTGAAATAAGAGACCAAAATTCTTGGTTCCACTCACATACCGAATTACCCTTTTTACAGCTTGTCAGTGTAGATTAGTTAGTTTCTGCAAGAATTGATTAAGGTGATCAACCATGTAAGCAATATTTGGTCGAGTGTAAGTGATATATTGTAACGCGCCTATAGTGCTTTGATAAACAAATGTATCGTAAAAAAACATGCCATCATAAGGAGACAAATGTTTTTAAAGGACACTCAGAGATGGAATTGGTTTCAAGTCACTAAGTTGTATCTTGTGAAGCAAGTCGTCCACATATTTGGCCTCACTGATGATAAATTCAATGTCAAGATAATGAATGAACTCCATGAAAGTAATTGAGTTTGCGCAAATCCTTCAACGCGAACTTTGTGTCCAAGGATTTTATCAGGGCATCAATTAAAGTAGTGTTATTGTCAGTGATGATAACATCATCAACATAGATTAATAGCAGAAGCATAGACTTTTTCTTGTGAAAGATGGCCTTATTTAATTTCAGATATGATTTAGATATGATCATTTAATTTCAAACATGATTTGGATAAGATTGATCAACATACCCAAGGGGTTGTACCATGTAAACATCTTCATCCAACATCCCATTAAGAAACGCGTTATTGAAATCAAGTTGCCGCAAAAGCCAGCCGTTTGGGACTACAAAACTTAACACAACACAGATTGTAGAAGTTTTAACTACTAGATTGAAGGTTTAAAAAAGTCAATTCTAGGATTTTGATGAAAGTATTTTGCTACCAGCCTTGCTTTATATCTCTGAATCGAACCATCTGCATTCTGTTTAACTCGAAACACCCATTTGTTACCCACAATATTATGAAATGGAGAGGGAAGTACCTAAAACCCATGTCTTCTTCTTGACTAAGGCAGAATATTCACTGTCCATGGCTTATTTCCATTGGGTGGCAAACGTCTTTTACCCTTATTGGTTCCATCAAATCCCAGTCTATTGTGTATGTGGAGACCCAAGACTTTGACTTAAAAATTTTAGCTTTTCCTCGAGTTATCATTGGACGAGTAGGACGAGGAATAGGGTTTGTGGCAGAAGGAGCAGTAGAAGGCAAAGAAGACGATGTGGGTTGAGCATGTGTGATAGGTGGAAGAGGAGGAGACTTAGGGGAAGGAAGATGAGTCTAGAAAGGGCACATTTGTGATGAAGATGTGTCAAGCTGAAAGGAAGACTTAGGAGTGGACGAATTTGTGGATTAGTTGTATTATGGGCTGGAGGTATTAGACTTATGGGCTGAACAGTTGGTTGAGAGTTTAAAGTGGGAGGGATTGGTAATGGACTATCCAAACAAATGGAAGTGGAGGTAGAAGCAGAATACTCGGTGGGTTGGCCTGAAATATTGGGGATGGGCCAAGAAGGGAGTGAAGGAATCTGTGCAGGCTCTAAGTGGAAACGTGGGGATCGGTCCCTATTTTATTTCATAGAATACTACTTTTACAGTAAACAGAATATGCATAATCAAGAAAATTTACAACATGCATAAAAGAAATTAGGGTTTGAGAAAACCTTACCTTTGAAGATCTGATCTTCTTCGAATTTCCTTTTCTCCAAAATTGGTCACGTACTGCCACGAACTCGAAACCCTCGATCCAAGATGACCACAATCAATTGAAGCCTTTTGTATTATCTATTGGGATGGAAATCATAGAGAGAGTTGTGGGCTTCTTTGATTTTTAGAAGAAGGGAGAAAAGAGAATTGAGAGGAGTCGTGGGAGTTTTTCTTGGGAATTTTACAGAGCGATCACACACTGAATCTCCTGTCAAAACTCTTCTATGAAGAAGAAGAAGACCCCTAATAACCACCCACACACCACATAGATAGTTGAGAGAAATTAGGGAAAATATGCTATTTCCCTCCCTTTAATTCAAAATAAAATTAAAATAATTAATAAATTAATTATATATATACATATAATAACTAACTTATAGGCATTGCATAGTTTTTGTTGGGTTTTATGTCCTAAAACTCGTGATTTGTAAACAATAAACTTATTTTGTTAATCAATATAGATGTTATTAAAGGTTGATTCAATAAAGTTGTTATTGAATGCATGAATTGATCATTTCATTCTTAGAAATAACCCAAATCCAATAAACTAAGATCCATGATTACATTAGTACTTGAACTTTATGTGGAGACATAAGAGTGGATTAAGTTCGAGTAAATAGCTAAAATAGTCTATAGTATACATATAAGTTTGCCTTATTCTGGGGAAACTATCAGATGCGACCGACTTTGTAGAGAGACATGCGAGTGGGCGTTCTATGTAGATCGGACCAAGAATAAGTCACTCTCACTTTATAACGTTGTTTACTATTTAAGACAGACCATTTCAAAGCGATGACCTAGGTAACTGGACCTTAATCCTGAGCTACTTATGAACTCCTGTTTATTTGGGTTTATCTTTAGGTTTGCATGGGTGAGGGTTGGCTCAATAGCATCGGTTTAATAAGCCTCCCATTTCAAGGGTAAGACTGGGTAGATAACTAGGGACATAGGGTGCAAAATGAAATTCGCTTCTACCTGCTTTTAGGAATAGTAGAGAGGATGTTCCCTTAAATGCTAACTCCGGGTCTTGAGCAAGGGACCCCACCCTCTCATCAACTCGAGAGGCACTCAGTTAGTGATTGGATCAAAAACCAATTGTTCATTAGAGGATCAATGGGACTTAAGGAACAAGATATAATCTCGGAGGTAAAAGAGCTTTTTGATCCAACCATTATTACGAACAACCTGTGTAGGGTTGAATTACTGATTATGGTTATATCGACTGGACACAAATATATCTACAATGAGGGAAGTGCAAGTACTAGGCTTTAGTGGAGTGACCTTGTAGTTAATGAATGTTGGTTAATCCGGATTAAAGAGTTTAGCCGGTTAATCTCAGATCGTTGGAGCCCATAATCTGTAGGTTCATTAGGTCCCCACTAACTCACAAATGAATTAAACCTTAGAATAGTGTGATGAGAGAATTTGAAACGTTCAATTTCAAATTAAGGTAATTAGTAATTATATACGATATAATTAAACGTTTAATTATCGAATTAAATGACATTGGAGAATTAGATCATATTTAATTTTTATTTAAATATTAATTACATGAATAGGGATTCATGATTATGGAGTTGGTAAATCAATTTAGAAAATCAAAGAGTTTGCACAAATTTAGAAAATCAATTTTTATTTTTATTTAATTTTTGGAAAACTAAATTAAAACGAAATTTTAATAAAAAATTCAGTAAGTTGATTTTAAATCAATTTGAAATAATTTTTTTTTAAAAATTTGAAAATTGGAATTTTCAAATAAGTGGGTTTATCCCACATTTAACACTACAATTCCACTCAAAAGGTGTTAATCCATGAAGTTTTCTAAATGCATGAAAAAATAGAACAAAACCAACTCCAATTTATACTGAGATTAAGGCCATGCAAAGTTTTTTGGACTGGGTTTTTGTTGAAGAAGGTGTTCTTCAACTTCAGCTAAAAACTAGTCTCTTGCTCTTCAATATTCTCAAATTTCAGCTCATTTTGAATCCCACATTTCAATCTAAGGTCCAAGAGAATAGTAGGGAATATCAAGTGGTGGTTTACAAGCTTTTAGAGTAAGATTGAAGCTGAATTCGTGGATTGAAGAAGGTTTTCAAAGGTATATCTTCAAACCCTAATTTTTCCTTATGAACATGCTTTTTTAGTTGCTAAAATTGATGAATTAGAGTACATAATGGTTGTGTTCACTTTTACTAATTTCATGCTAACTCCAACAATTGATATTAAAGCATGATTTAAGCACCCAATTCGTGGTAATTTTAGCTTGGTGGGTGATTTTCATAGGTAGTATGAAAATGGTTGTTGATATGGATAATTTCAGTTTTGACATTTAAATTCAATTTCAGTTTTGACATTTAATTTCTCTTCAATTAAGTGTTAGTTGTTGTAATTGGCTCTTTATTTATGTGCCTTAATGTATGATTGAGAGTCTGTAAATTTATTAGAGTCAACAGAGTTGTAATTAGGCTGTAATTGTAGAAAGAAGCAATGAAGGTCAGCTGAAGAAAACCAACTGTGAAGCTACTGCCAGGCAACATTGCAACACTGCCAACAGAGCGTTGCCACGCTGTTCTTCAAGAGCTCGAGGCATGGCAATGCTGAAACAAAGCGTTGCAACACTGCTCATCCTAGTCCAAAAAGAACGTGTGCGACTTGACCAACGGTTCAAGAGAACCAGTTCAGCCGATTTGGGTCAAGGAGGTCTAATTGAACGTGTTTTGGAGCTTTGGAGAGTCAGTTCGGGTTAATTCGTGAAGACCAGAAACACTTTGAAAGAGTTTTTAATTATTATTGTAATAAGTTAGGCATTTTTCTTGCTTGGAATGCCAAAACTGGTCCATATCAGTATGTGTTTAATTATTTATGTATTGTGAATGTATGTTATAATTAAATAAATCTTGTATGTGCATATAGTATGCCATGTAGATTTAAAATCCCGCCATAGAAAGCATGAAACATGCATTGAAAATATGTTGTAAAGAATTATAATATATAGAATGCATGTTTAGGGTTTCAAGTATTTAATATAAAGTGTTATATTAAATCCCGAAATGCTTGATGAATGTTATGGATGATTAGCATGTCTATTGTTTTATAATTGTTATAAAAACCGGATTAGACATTTAAAATCCATAACAAAGATAAGATGCATTCTCACCTAGGGTTAATAAATAATAACTTGTTTTAATAGTTAAAATATGTCGTTATCTTGTAAAATTTGGTTACAAACTAAACCGGTCTATAATCCCGTCTAAGGCTGTAGTATTAAGTTGAGGTTTTACAGAACACCTCCTACTTGGGGGATTATAACCGAATAATTGAGCATTGTTAATCCAGTTTTATGAGTATACCTGAGCGATGTGAGGTTTTAAAATGGGTTTATCACCTAGACATCGTAAGTTAAAATCCAAATATAAACGTTATACTTGGATAATCATCTAGACTTAGGTTGTTTGTTAGCTAGAATATATCTAAGTAAATGTTTACCCAAAACAATTAGAAAACTTCAGTGAGAGATTAATAATATATACGATATATTATTCTTAGCTTTAATGTCCCTAAGAGTTGACATCGTGAGATTCATGCTCGACTTTGTGTCACCCTGGAAGTGACCTCCATTTGGAAAGTGTTTGCATGGGTCAATAGAAAGGTGAATAGGAGAAGTAATTCATAGTAAGTGGGTGAAGAATGTGTGTCAACATGTCCTGCGGTCTCTTCCATTAGTTTGGACCATGAGATTCCTATGTTGCACCTGCTTGTCGACTTTATGTGACCTATGCTAGTCGTTTTACGATGGCTATCCCCTCGGAGGGTTGTAACATGGGATTTGGAACAACTCAAACTCTAGAAATGGAAAGGATTTCTTAGGTTGATTTCCAACCTTGACTCTCTAATTTGGTAGCATCGTTGGGGCTTACCTCTGAGGTCTGAAATGGAGGGTTACACTTATGAGAATTATTAAATATTAGTAAGTTCTTGACTAAAAACGGTAACTAAATGACTATAGGAATACAAGTTATTTTGGAATTAGTATTTAGTCAAGAATGTCTTGCTTTAGTAAAGGAGTATTAGATTGGCCCTCGGTAGCATCTATTTTGACTCATTAAAGTATCGTTGCAAATAAAATAGTGAAATTTGGGTACATTATTACTTTGTTGAAACATGATTGGATTTAAAAGTAATTCACTAATAGAATTTGTTTATACTTTCAAAGACGACTAGCTCATTAACACAGTTACTGACTTCTGAGAAACTTAATGGGGACAATTACGCTACATGAAAATCAAACATGAATACAATACTGGTAATAGATGATCTGAGGTTCGTTTTAACCGAGGAATATCCTCCTAACCCCGGCTCAAACTCAAACCGAACTATTCGGGAAGTATATGACAAGTGGACAAGGGCAAATGAAAAAGCCTGAGCCTATATTCTTGCCAGCATATCTGATGTTTTTGTTGGAATTGGTGTCCTAATTCTCCCGTAGTCCCGTTGTTTTGTAAAGATATGTATTGTTTAATGAATAAAATAAGTGTTATTTAATTTTGCCATTTACTCATATCTAATAAACAAAACTCCTTGGTTATCTTATGTGAACTTAAACATGTATATGTGATATACAAGTGAAACATGCCTTAAGTGATAAGCTAAATAGGTCTATAGTCTAAGGATTAAGGTGGGATACCTGATCCTGGTGACACTACGGATATAGCCCGCTTTGTAGAGGTTTGCAAGTGTTGTAAACTACTACAGATGGTAGATCCTGACCATTCATGTGGAGACACACGAGCGGGGGTGTCCTATACACATAATTTGTATAAGACCTGGACCACGAGATGACTAGACTCTGTATATAACGTCGTTGATACTAGAGACTTGCATCTCACCTAAACGACCATAGGTGACACAACCTTAATCTTGAGTGTTTTGGAAAATCCTACCTTTGAGGGCGGTCCTTTGATTAGTATGGGTGAGAGTGGCCAGATTTTGATGACATGCAGAAATGCATGTCATCTTAGGCCTTTTAATTAGAATTATGAGGGTTGTTAAGCAGAATATGCAACAATTATGTTAGGAATTCATGAGAAAATGAGTTTACATTGATCAACATGATGAATCTCGGCTAACCCACTATTATGTGTTATTATGCGTTCAATTGTCTATTTTTGTAACTAACGCAGAAAGTGGACACAAACGCTGAAGCTGGACTACCGCATAGATGACCGCATGCGGAGAAACTCTCCATCGCAAAGGCGAACGCGTTCGATCAACGCATGGATGTTGCGGTAATCAGCTGCATGCGTCCATCGCATAGGAGCTACGCTCGTCAAGCGATTGCGGTCATCGTGTAGAAGTTGCAGTATTAAGCGAGTACGGTCACTGCATGATTGCAGCTACACGATAACGCATAATAGAGGGATCAACGCAAGGTTGGTGGAATGAATGTATCAACGTACATCTCGAAAAAAGAAAAAGCTGATATTGACATTTCACCTACCACGTCGTTAGCAGCAGAGATTCAGAAAGGACGAACGCGCCGCGAATGTCAGAATCAGAGCTATCCATTAATGCTGTCGGCGACCCAAGCTTTATATAAAGATGCCGATGAGCAGAATTTCAACTCATCCAAGGTTTTCGCCTGAGGTTCGCCTTAGGGCGGATCTTTATGATCCAGACAAATGCGTGAGAAGAAGCTGGAGAATTCTTCATCTCCTTCCTCCATTCCAAGTGACGACCGGAGCCTTCGACCAGAGCTAGATCTCGGGAGAGTCAGCTTCACTGTCAATCCATGGCACCACCTGCAGCCTTGACGCACATCCGCTGGAAGCAAGTTATTGCTTCCAGCCGGTCATTTCATTTTTCCTTCTTTTCTTATATTGTATTGTTTTATATTTTGTGATTAAGAAATTAATACATTATGTGTTCAATGAATTTCTGTGTTTCCTCCGATTCCATCTCCATTCTCTTTACTTAGCATCTTTAACTTTCATTGCATCCTTTAGTGAGATTGCTAGAGTATCGCATACTTAGTCATGTGGATTAGAAATACAAAGCATGTAGCAAACCACCAAGAGGTGTGCGTTGTGCGAGTGTGTGAGAAAACCTTATTTGCTTAGTGTGAAGCTGTAGCAACGCCTGTCTATAGGCTAATGCAATGCTTGTCTATGAGTAAAGTCAGCAACAACCAACTGCCTCAGAAAGTAAGTGGTTGGTCGCATTAAGCAATGTAAGCTATTGTTCACTAGAGATAGGAACAATCTTACGTCGGCCAAGTTTGTGTGGTTACATTGTCTTATGTATGTGCCCATCACATCTTTAGAGTTACTCGAAAGAGAGTCTAAAGAAAGAACCTAAGACTCGAGAGAGCTAGGTTAGAATCGAGGCTCGAGAGGGCTAGATTAGGTTTGCATAAGCAAGAATGGAGACTTAGGAATAAGCTCCATTTGTTATTACACAGCATATACACCCTACGAAGAGGACAATGGTTGCGTCCAGGAAGTAGGATGTGGCTATATGCGGTCATCTCGACATTTATGCATACACACCGTATACGTCCTAGATGTAGGCTTTTAGTGTGTGTAGCATGATCGCATAGCTTGTGTTGACTAAGGTTGCCCTAGCGATCACTCTTAAAAGTTGCAATGAAGACATCCTCACCTTTTATCTATTTTTTCATTCATTTGTTTCATGACAAGAGTTGTCATGTCTCTACCTCTCATTCATATTCTCATTGTGCTGTCTGTTAGTTAGGAGTAGAAGTAGTGTTAGCATAGAAACCCCTCCATCATTCTTTTATTTAACCGTCGTATGCACATTACCGCATACGTCTAGGTACAAGTCCCTGAGTTCGACCTCGATCACCTGAGAAACTTGCATTCGCGTTATACTTGGCGTAAGTGTAAGAAAACTTGTGACAGGAACGCATGGTTATTGCATACAATTGTTAACGCATAGTTCATTTCAACGCATGACCACGACGCATGATAATCAACGCATACATTAAGAACATGCATCGCATATTTCCTTTCACCGGATTTTAGTTGTCGAGTAATTTACATCTAATTTTTCGTCACCAAGTTTTTGGCGCCGTTGTTGGGTACTTAGCAGCTAATTGTTTGTTGAGTTTTGTGTCTCTGCAGGCAACCTTTTTATCTTGGGAGTATTGCAGCTTGTGCGACTTATAGTTTTAATATAAATCACATTTATATTAAATCCAGGAAGAAGAAAAAAAAACACTGTAGCAACCGTTCCCACTTACGTAATGTGGAGAGAAAAGAGAGGGGAGGGAGTTAATTCAAAATTAATGAAATAATTAAATAAAAAATAATTATTTATAATAAATAATTTAATATATATTAATATGATAACTAGCTTATCATATAATATATATTAAATTATATGTTATATCAAATATAACATATAACCTATAGTTTTAATATTGTATCATATACAATATAACCTATAGTTTCTTTTCTCTCACTAATGGCTTTTAATATAAATCACATTTATATTAAATTCAACTATATGAATCCAATTCATATAATTAATATTTGAATCATATTCAAATATTTATTCCCTCCCATAAATACTTAATATTATATTGTATCAAATACATTATAGTAATTATATCATATATAATTAAAATTAAATTAATTATATCATATATAATTAATTTAAACAATTCAAATTAATCCAAAAACTGATTCTCATTAAATCCTGTTGAACTATCGAGGGGACCTCATGAACCTGTAGTTTGAAGCTTCAATGGTATGTGAATAATTAATTGAACTATTTAATTAAATTATTCACCATCCGTTTACTGCCAGACACTCCACTAAAGACTGAAAGCTGTACTTTTCGCACTAGATATATTTCTGTGTCCATTGGATATAACCAATCAACAGTACGATGACTTTTCACAAATTGCTCGTAAGTGCAGCTGGGCCAAAATTACCGTTTTGCCTCTATAGTTACATCTAACTCCTTAAGTACCACTAATGCCTCTAATTAACAATAAATCATAGTCCAACTATGACCAAACCCCTTTCGGGCCAGGAGAGGGTGTGGTGTTACATTGTTCAAGCCCCAGAGTCAGCCTCTAAGGGAGTAATTCATCTACTTGCTTTGACATTGGGGAAGAAGTGAATTCCTTATTGTGTAACTGTGTTCCCAACTCCCCAATCAAACAAATCTTCAAAATGGCAGGCTTATTGAGTTGGCGATCTAGTCACTCTCATACATACAAATCAAATGACTGCCCTCATAGGCAGGAGTTCATAACTCACTCAAGATTCAGGTCATATTACCTAGTTATCCTGGTGAAACGTAAGACTCTATATGAACAATGTTGTATAATGAAAGTGAACATTTTATGGTCTGGTCTTATTCAAACTCCTTTATATAGAATGTCCTAGCTCACATGTCTCCACATGAGTGATCAGGATCAGATCATTTGTAGCACTTTACAATAATTGTAACATCTACAAAGCAGGAATTAGCGACAACACCACTATATCACAATAAAGTGTAATGGGCTTTGATATGTCTGGAATGAGTTCCAGATCAGTCAAGAATTTCCTGATCCAAACAACTTTCTTAGAAGCTTCACAAGCCTTTAGTACTCAGCCTCCATTGTGGAGTTAGTAATGCATCCTTGCTTTATGCTCCTCTAGACTACCGCCCATCCATTAAGAGTGAACACTGATCCTGATGTGGATTTCCTAGAATCCTTATCAGTTTAGATATCAGAGTTCGTGTATCCAGTAAGGATCAGATCCTTATAACCATACACAAGCATGTAGACCCTCGTTCTCCGTAGATACTTGGGGATGTTCTTAACGGCTGTCCAGTGATCAAAACGATAAATTGGCTCAACTGTACTTACGAGCATCTGTGAAGGGTCATCGTACTCATAATTGGTTATATCTGATGGACACAGAAATATATCTGTGGTAAGAAGAGTTCAGTTGTTGGTCTTTAATGGAATGTCTGACATTAACGGATGGTGGATCTTGTGGCTAAAGAGTTTAGTCAGCTATTCACATACCATTAGAGCTTCAAGCCACAGGTCCATAAGGTCCCCTTAGTAGCTTGGATAAAGTCGAGAATCGTTTTTAGGTCAATTTGAAATGTTCAGATTAACAAGAGGGAGTTCAATTATATATGGTATATTTGAACTGGTTAATTATATATGATATAATTGACTAAATGTATGAGATAGATTATTTTGGAGGGAATTAGATATAAATATGATTTATATCTAGTAGAAGAGAAACTACTATAGTAGATATATGATATCAAACTATAGGTTAAGAATATAATATGGTTATATTAATTAATTAATTAGTTAGGCGGTTATGTGATAATTGGCCGAGAATTTCTCCTGAATCATGCAAAAGTAGGAAGATCAATTTCGGTTATTATAACTGAAGAATAAAATGAAAATTGTTTTCATTTTGTAAAGAGTTAAAAAATTTACTAACGGTGTGAAAATTTCACGATCACTTAGCGTTGAGAGCCTATACGATAGTGCCCATCGTCTTAAACGATCGCACACCCGCACACTAAATGATCGCATGCGATTTCTAAATGATCGCTTACCTTTTCTAAACGATTGCTTAGCACGTTGGGCAGATCTAAACGATCACTTAACATTTGCATGATGATCGTTTAGTAAAACCTGCATGATTGTGTACCTTTCTCTAAACTACAAGTACCCGACTATACGATAATCATCTACTATCTCCCACTTGCTTGTTTGTTCTACATGATCATCTTTTCCTCCTCCCTCTACCACTTCTCTAAACTACAAGTCCCGACTATACGATAGTCCACTATTTGTATTCTTACTCCAAGAATATTGAGGGCTTTGAGTGGTGGTGTCGTCCCCAGTTGCTGCTTGTTTATGCGTTGCCGTTCGTGTATATGATCGTGGTGCTGTTAATCAACTGATTGCTGGAAAAGAAGCGTAGAGGAGTGGCTTCTGTTGCACTGAGTTCAAGTGAAGATTGTCTTCAACTAGTACGTTTACTCAGTATTTTTATATTTTAATTGTTAAAGAATGCCTAAAATTAGTGTTACAATGCATATATGTTTGTTAGAATGTGTGTGTGGTAATTTGGTCACAATGAAATCGGAAAGGAACCCGCTCATGGATACTCTTGTTTAAGAGTTTCTTCAGTAACTATAAGGGCAAAAAGTTAATTCTTGTCCAGCTGTACTTACGAGCAATTTGTGAAGGGTCATCGTACTGTTGATTGATTATATCCAACAGACACAAAAATATATATGTAGTGCGATGAATGCAACTGTTAGTCTTTAGTGGAGTGCCCAATAGTTAATGGATGGTGAATAATTTAATTAAAAAGTTTAATTAATTATTCATATACCATCGGAGCTTCAGGCTACAGGTCCATGAGGTTCCCTCGGTAGGGATTAAATGAGAACCAATTTTTGGACTAATTTGAATTGTTCATATTAATTGAGGGAATATATGATATAATTAATTAAATTTTAATTATATGTGATATAATTACTATAATGTATTTGATACATTATAATTTTAAGTATTTATGAGAGGAAATAAATATTTGAATATGATTCAAATATTAATTATATGATTTGGATTCATATAATTAAATTTAATGTAAATGTGATTCATACTTCAGGCTGCCAACAACCAATGCATAGGAGATCCGTCTGATTTCCTTAACTTTTTGAGGTGTCTTAGGACACTGCTCATTAAACAATATCATTTCATGCCTGAAAGGTAGTGAGCCACTCTTGGAGTTTTGCATCGAATACTTGATAAACATCTTGTCAATATAGGATGCTTGAGACAGGGCTAGTGTTTTGTTCTTTCAATCTCTAAAGATCTGAATTCCCATAACAAACAGAGACTCTCCCAAATATTTCATTTGAAATTGGGTTGCTAGCCAGTTCTTAACTTCAGTCATTAGACATACATCATTCCCAATGAGTAGGACATCGTCTACATATAACACTAAGAAAGCTACTACATTGTTGATGATCCTTTTGTATACACAAGGCTCATCAACATTTTGATCAAAGCCATAAGATTTGATTGCAATATCAAACCTTATGTTCCAAGATCAAGAAGTCTACTTCAGTCCATAAATGGATTGATTAAGCCTGCAAACCTTTTGCTCTTAACCTTGGGTAATGAATCCCTCAGGTTGCTCCATGTAGATGGTCTCCTCAAGATTTCCATTCAAAAAGGCGGTCTTGACGTCCGTTTGCCAAATCTCATAGTCATAATATGAGGTGATGGACAAGAGAATTCAAATAGACTTTAACATAGCAACAGGTGAGAAAGTCTCCTCATAGTCGACTTCTTCAACTTAGGTATAACCCTTTGCCACTAGTCTAGCCTTAAAGGTTTGCACCTTCCCATAGCACCCTGTTTTCTCTTGTAGATCAATTTACAACCTATAAGTTTAATCCCATCAGGTGGATCTATAAGATCCCAAACTGAATTGAAGACATCGACTCCATTTCGAGATCTATAGCTTTGATCCATTCATCTTTGTCGGCATCCTCCATTGCTTTCTTGTAAGACAATGGATCCTCAACATCTCTGTCAGCTACCATAGTTAGGATTTTTGTTAAACCCATGTAACGGACAGGTGGGTTTATGACCCTCCCACTGCATCGAGGTTCCCTTAACACTTGAGGTGGATTTAACCTACTAGATGATCTAACTTCAACAACTCTTGTTGAGGTGTTGGGTTCTTTAACAACTCTTGTTGAAGGTTTAACAACTCTTGTTTAAATTCGATCAATCATCTGTGGATTTAAGTTTAAATTTGATTAATCATGTTGTAGACTTTTCAAGTTTGATTGATCATCTTGTGACATTAAATTTAAATTTGAACGATAGTGTGGTAAATTTAAATTTAAATTTAAATTTAATTGATATTTTAGTGAATTTAAATTTAAATTTGATTAATGATATTGGTGATATTCACATGTTTATATTGCTTTAACTGTATTATGTATGTAATTATTAGGTAAATTTTGGTAAAGACTATTTGGTGTTCTATTACCATTATTTTCGTACAATAATATTGTTATATTATTGTATCTTATATTTTAGATTAAATTGGTCAAGATAATATGTTACCAAAGTAACCTCTGCTATCTAGATTAATTTTACTATGAAATATAAGATGTGCACATTCATGAATTTATGTGGATAATTATCGGTCCAAAGGAAGATAATTATTTGGCCAAATTGTGCGTATGCATGTGGTAATGAGTATATGACAATTCTAAGGATTGCTCATGTAAAAAATAGTCGGTCTAAAGAAAGGCTACTTTTTGACAGAGTTTATTATCAGTATTTTGATTACTGCATTTAGAGTACTATTTACACTTGGTGTTTTTGTCCAAGGGTTGGATATCAATGTTGTGCTAGATATCTTGTTAAAGGGGCCCGCCACATATGTGAAATTATTTTGTTATATTTTAATTATGAGTATATGTTTTGTTGTTTATTGTTTCAGTTTGTTTTACTCAAATAGCTAGAAATATGAGTTCAATCCCTAAGTTGAATGGAACAAACTTCAAGATTTGGAAGGAAAGCCTAGAGATACTTCTCGGGTGTATTGATTTAGACCTTGCACTAAGGACCGATAAACCTACTTGTACTGAAGAACAACCAAATACGATTAATATAGAAAAGTGGGAACGTTCAAATCCCATGTGTCTGATGATCATTAAGCACTCTATTCTGGAGAATTTTCGGGGCTCTATCATGGAAAGTGAAAATGCCAATAAGTTCCTTAATCAAATTGAGAAATATTTTGCTAAAAATGAAAAAGAGGAAGAATGTAATCTTTTGACTTCTTTAACTTCTATGAGGTATAATGGCAATGGAAGCATAAGGGAATATATTATGGAAATGTCCAATCTCACAACTAAATTAAAGGCACTTGATATCGAGATAAATGAAAATTTACTTGTACATCTAGTATTTATCTCTCTTCATGCACAATTCACTCAGTTTAAGATAAACTATAATACTCAGAAGAACAAATGGAGTATTAATGAGCTTATCTCACAATGTGTGCAAGAATAAGATAGGATTAAGAGAGGAAGGACAGAAATTGCTCATTTGGAAATTGACTCTCGTGATAAGAAGAAAATGAAAACTACGAGTGCTGCAGAAGGGACATCTCAGCAGAATTAGAGCAAGAAACAGGCTACTGAAAATCCTTATTTTTTCTATAAAAAGAAAGGCCACTTCAAGAAAGATTGTCCCAAGTACGCCAAATAGCGTGTAAAGAAGGTTAAACTTATTACTTTGCTTTGTTCTGAAGTTAATTTAGCTTTTGTACTTACAGATACTTGGTGGGTTGATCCTAGTTCTGCTACTCACATAAGTATATCGATGCAGGGTTACCTGTGGAGTCGGCCGCCAAGTGATGCTGAAAGATTCATCTATGTAGGCGATGGAAAAGCAGTTCCACTTAAAGCTATTGGGAATTTTAGATTACTTTTAAAAACTGGTTGTTATTTGGATTAATTTTAGATTACTTGTTCTTTTGAAAATAATAAAGTTAATCTTTTTCAAGATTCCAAGCTTATTGGTACTGATTCTTTAATTGATAATCTATATATTCTTGATTCTTTTGCTTCATTTAACAAGATTATGTTATCTAATTCATGCGGTAAAAAGAGTAAATTAAATGAGAATTCTGCTATGTTATGGCACAAGTGTTTAGGTCACATCTCTAAACAGAGAATTTAGAGACTTGTGTTAGATGGAATTCTTGATTCCGTTGATTTAAGTAACTTCGACGTTTGTACAGAATGTATTAGGAAAAATAGACAAACATAAGAAAATTAGGCGCCAACAGATGCTCAGACGTCTTAAAACTAATACATACAGACATTTGTGGTCCATTCTGTATGACTTCTTGGAATGGACAACAATATTTTATTATGTTCATAGATGACTATTCAAGACATGGGTACCTATATTTAATTCATGAGAAGCCTCAATCTTTGGACGTTTTCAAGTCTTCCAAAGCTGAAGTTGAACTGTAATTTGGAAAGAAAATTAAGGTTGTCAAATCTAATTGTGGTGGTGAATACTATGGTAGATATGATGGATCAAGTGAACAACATCCAGGGCCCTTTGCCAAATACCTAGAAGAATGTGGATTCGTCCTGCAATACACTATGTCGGGTAAACCTAGCATGAATAGTGTAGTGAAAAGGCGAAATAGAACACTTAAGGATATCGTAAAAAGTTTTATTAGTCCTTCTTCTCTACCAGAATTCCTCTAGGGTGAGGCACCAAAGACTGCAGCATATATCCTTAATAGGGTACCTAGTAAAGTAGTAGCTAAAACCCCTTATGAGTTGTAGATAGGAAAGAAGCCTAGCATTAAGAATCTTCACATCTGGGATTGTCCAGTTGAGGCTAGGCCTTACATGCCTAATGAAAGAAAATTGGACTCAAGAACTATTAGATGCTATTTTGTTGGGTATTCTGAGTGCTTACGGGATTTCCAGTTTTATGATCCCATTTATAGATTCTTTGAGGATGTTGAGTTTGAAAAGAGGAGGGGGGAGATAACATAAGGAAAGTTGTCTTTCAAGAGGAATTAGTTTCTTTTCCTTATGTGGTTAGAAATGATGTCCAGGCTCCAATTCTTGATTTCACTATTGAACCACTTTTAGAACAAGACATCATTGAAGTCCCCGTTATTAAACCTGAAGTTCAAACTCAACAACCTCAAGAAGTGCCACTAAGGAGATCTACTAGAGAGAGAAGAAGTGCAATTCCAAATAATTATATTGTGTTTCTTCAAGAACATCATAATGATGTGGGTGTAATGGAAGATGATCCAATGAACTTCCAACAAGCTCTACAAAGTTCTAACTTTCAAAAGTAGATAAATATGATAGAAGAGGAAATAAATCCATGAAAAATAATGACGTTTGGAAACTTGTCGAATTGTCATAAGGAGTGAAACCTATAGGTTGTAAATGTATATTTAAACCAAAAGGGATTCACATGGAAATATCGAATATTTTGTTGCAAAGGGTTTTACTCGAAAGAAAGACATTGATTATAAAGAGACTTAGGAAGGCTTGATTACAAAGAAACTCTCTCTCTGGTTTCATCAAAAGACTCTTTTAGGGTAATCATGGTATTGGTAGCTCACTTTGATTTAGAGTTACACTAGATGGATGTAAAAATTGTGTTTTTCAATGGGAACATTGATGAGACGATTTATATGGTGCAACCAGAAAATTTAATGACTGGTAATTCAAAGTCTGTGGCGGACAAATTGAATAAATTCATCTATGGTCTCAAGCAAGTCTCTCGTCAATCGTATCACGAATTCCATGAAGTAATTACCTCATTTGGTTTTGAAGTAAATATAGTGGAAGATTGTGTATATCAAAGTTCAGTGGTAGTAAATCTATCTTTCTAGTGTTATATGTCGATGACATACTCATAACAAGTGATGATGTAGGTTTATTGCATGACACTAAGAGGTTTCTTAAAAAGAATTTTAAGATGAAAGATCTTGATGATGCTTCTTTTATATTAGAAATTAAAATACTACATTGAACTACATTGAAAAAATTTTGAGTTGATTTGACGTGAAAGATTGTGTACCAGGAGATACCCCGGTCGCTAAATGTGATAAATTTCATTTAGGTCGATGCCCAAAGACTGTACTTGAGACTAAGAAGATGTAGAAGGTTCCCTATGCATCGGCTGTTGGAATTACGCTCAAGTATGTATGCGTCCAGATATTGCATTCATAATTGGAGTGTTAGACAGATATTTGAGCAACCCGGGGATGGATCAGTGGAAAGCAGTCAAACAGGTTATGAGGTATTTACAGAGAACAAAATATTATATGCTCATTTATCGAAGATCAGAAGTTTTGGAAATCATTGGGTATTCTGATTCCAATTATGCTGGATGCCAAGACACTTTGCGATACACTTCAGACTATATCTTCATGTTGGCTGGATGAGCTGTATCCAGGAAATGTGTTAAACAAACACTTATGGCTTCTTCTACCATGGCTGCAGAGTTTATAGTATGTTATGAGGTTTCCAATCATGGTATATGGTTGCGAAGTTTTGTCATTGGGCTGCAGATAGTGGTTGAAATGGAAAGACCATTAAAATTATTTTGTGGCTATAAATCAGCAGTGATGTATTCCAATAACAAGAGAAGAAATACGAAATCAAAGCATGTAGACATGAAGTTTTTAGTTGTTAAAGAGAAAGTTCAGAATGGTCAAATTTTGATAGAACACATAGGAACAAACTCTATGGTGGCAGATCCATTGACTAAAAGTTTATCACCTAAAGTTTTTCATGAGCTTGTTGGAATAAAAGGAATGGATGATAGGGTTATTGCACGCAATCATGCGTTAGACATGGCTTAAGCGCCCATGCGTCTGAGGCATGCGTTGGAATGAAAATGTGTTAATCTAGTATGCAATGACCACGCATTCCTATCACAAGTTTTCTTACGGTCGCGTCAAGTATAACGCGAACGCAATTTTCTCAGGTAATTCGAGATCGAACACAGGGAATTGTCACTCAATAATGCTTGTGAAGCAATGCATTAAAAAATAAAAAGAAAAAGTTTAATGGATTTACACACTACTCTTACTTCTAACTAGACAGATTGAGTAATAGAAGACTTGCGATGAGAATAGGTAGATACACAACAACCATTAACGCATAGTAATGTTTATTATCTTAAATCGCTCGAGTAATCCTAGCTCGTCACACTAACGCATCGCACACCTCTCGGTGGTCAGTCGCATGACTATATCTCTATAGTGCATGGTTGCGTCAAGCATAAGATTATGCCTATCTCTAAGAACAATGCATACTTTACTTTAGTGTGTTCCATCTCTTACCTTCTCAGGCAGTTAGACGCGACTAATTACTTATAGACAAGTATTGCAACAACTCATAGACAAGCGTTGCTACAGCCTTTTCACCAAGCAAAGAGGATTAACTCACTATACTCGCACAATGCATACCTCTCGGTGGATTGCTACATGCGTCCTATCTCTAGGCTACATAATTAAGTATGTGATTGCCTTTGATAAATAAACTATAAAGGTAAATGATGATAAAGATATGAAGAAGATGGCATTGAAGGAATCAAGATATGCATTGATTATAAACTGTCTTAATATCTTAAGCTAAAATGTAATACAATACAGAGGTTAGAGGAGAAATGAAGGACTCTGCGTTAAGGCTGCTGGTGGTGCCATGGATGAGTGGTGGAGATGTCTCTCTCAAGCTCTATCTCCGGTCGTTGTCACTCGGTCTGGTTTGTGAAGGTGAAGAATTCTCACTGAAAATCTTGCTCAAGCTCTCATCTGTGATCGCAAATCTCTGCCTTGAGGCAGAAGTTCGGATGTCTTGAAATGAAGGTCCAAGGGGCTATTTATAGGGTTTAAATGCCGACAGCTATCATGATTGCGTTATGTCTCACTACTGCCTTTGTCACGGTATGGGCAATGTCACATCGTCTTATCTTGTTGATACTCCTAAGGTATGCGTCCGAGCTTGATTCAGCAGAAGTATCAACGCATTCTACCCATCTTGCGATCGTCCTTCTATTATGGTTGTCACTCCATGGCCGCAATCTCCAAATGATCACCGCATTCGCTTGATCATCGCAACTTCCATGCGATGGACGCATGCGATCACCGCATGCATTCGTCTATGCGATAGCTCGATTTTCAATGCATGCATTTGTCTTTGCGGTCGCCTGGCTTCAGCGCATGCATTTGTCTACGATTGCTTATTTCCAATGCATGCGTTTGATTCCTGCGATAGCTACAAAAATAGACACTTTGGCACGGAGTAACATATAATATTGGGGTCAGTGAGGATTTAGGTGCTAATCGACGCAAAACTCAATTTTTTCGCAAATTCTAAGTATTATCACCGCATTTTCTACTTATTAGCCCTCATAATAATAAATAAAAGGCTTATAGTAACTGACGTTTATGCCAGTTATCAAGCATGTTGCTCAATGGGTGTTAGTCACTTTTCTGATTCCATGGTTTAGTGGGAGTTTGTTATTAAGAACTTTCTTTGACCTTATTTTGTTTATTTTCTATATAAAATAAAGTTGATGGTTTATGTTTTATTATTTGACCTTGTTTATCATGCATGCGGTTTAGCATAAAGTTTTTATTTTTTTTAAAAAAAAGAATTATCTCACTAAGGAATTCAGATCAGTTGAAAGCAGGCATGATCTAGATCACTTTGCATGTGGTTTCCATGCTATCCATCCATACTTGATCTATGTCATTGAATGTATTTGAATTGGTGATCAAGAAATATTTAGTTACAAGGGTAGTGACGAAAGCCGACTTGATTCTATGCTAATACAGGAGATGGATCAGATTGAACTAAAGGGGAATTATATTATTGAAATAACTTTGTTTATGCGCGCTTAAGGTTTATGTGATTTAATTATATCAGGTACACAGACATAGTCCAAGTGGGAGATTGTTAGACATATTTAAATAATAATATGTTTAATTAAAGTATGAGCTATGTATGTGGATTAATAATTTATCAAATTGGGTTATTTTATTAGATTGAGCCATATTATGTGATCTAATTAATTAGAGCCCTAGATTCCTAATTGAGTATGGACTTAATGGGTAGAAGCCCATTCTTAGTTAATTAGGGTTTAATGGGAACCCTAATTGAACTAGTATATAAAGAGCCCTTAAGGCTATGGTCCCCAACATACCAAAACAATAAGCACCCAGTCTTTCTTGAATCTCATCTAGAGAGAGATTCCACTAAGGGTATTTAGAGTTTTGGTTGAGGAAGATCATAGTCACCTATCATAATCTTGAAGCTATCATTAGTTTCTCAATGGAATCCCGTATGTTATATTCTTGATAATTTGGCATGAATGATCTTATGGTTTATCTATACAATATAGATTTAAAGTATTTATGCTAACAAAAAAATGCATAAAACTAGCAGGTGCACATTTTGCGCTTTACATGTTTGAAGTCGTGGTCGTGTAGGAATTTTCTCTACTCTCTAATTGAATGTGTTTTAAGGACAAATTTTTATTACACAAACATTTACATCATCCTCACCCATGTAAATTAAATGACACATTCACGTATATAGGACAAAGTTCATAGCACGCTCAAGATAATCAAATGGGCTTATGATCAGTTCTATTAATGTTATGTGATTGTATTGTTTTTAATAGTTTTGTAAGAAATTATCGAACATTATTGTGATCTAATTATCTTATGCACTTCAATTGAATACGAACACTACAAGAATTTTGGGCTTTAATGTCGGTTGAAAAAAGTGAAATCGGATGTATAATGTCGATTTTGTTTTTTTTTTTAAAAAAAAAAGTGGATTTTTAATGTCGGTTTTAAACTGACATTGTAGGGGTACCTTTAATGTCGGTTTTAAACTGACATTGTAGGGGTACCTTTAATGTCGGTTTTAAACCGAAATTAAAGACCCGCTTAATTTATCCTCTCACTTTCTATTTTCCTCCCATTTTTTCATTTTTCCCTCTTCACTCTCCCCTTATTTTCTTTTTCCTTTCATTCTCACACTTCCCTTTTCAGACCCTCTTCTTTCTCACTTCTCTCTTCCAAACCCTTGCCATTCGTCCGTCAATCGTGGGTGAAGACTCTGTCGTGGTGTAGATCTGGCTTCTCGTGCAACCCGAATCTGCTGCTCGTTCTGTCGAAGCGCCAGCGCCAACCCGGATCTAATCGTGGATGAAGCTTGTTCTGTCGAAGCGCCACAGCCCGGATCTGCTGATCCCTCTTCAGTTATTTTTCTGTGTCTTATACTCTCGGTTTGATAAATAAGCACCTAAACTTGATACGCTAATCATGTGTCTCCAGAACTGAAGTTCATATTCCCATGTGGTGTGTGCCGCCATTCGTCGTTCGATTTTCCCTTGCCACCGTTCGTCATTCGATTTTCCCTCACTGCATGTCTCCAGATCTGTCGCCGTTCGTCTTTGTCCACCGCGCTGCCGTCCAGATCAGTATGCTCTTCTTCTCTTTCCTCTCTTAAACTCACAGCAATTTTTGTTCTTATGTTTACGCCTCTTAATTGTTTATGTAAATGTCTCAATGAAAGCCAGCTGCGGTTTCACTCCAATATGTCTCTCTGCTCCTAGATTTGGGTGCAAGAGGCATTGGGTATGTGTGAGATAGAGCAGTGAAAGCGAAATGTTGAGCACAAGGCGCTGGGTAGACGATCATGTAACAAATGAGCAGCACTACACGATGAGGTAGACAATCGTCTAGTAAGTGAGCGGTGCTACACGATGAGGTAGGCAATCGTGTAGGTGGGCGTTGGACGATCGTGTAGCAAGATGGGGAGCTAAATGATTAGGTAGGCGATCGTGTAGGCGGGCATTGGACGATCATGTAGCAATGCGGGGAGCTAAATGATGAGGTAGACGATCGTATAGCAGATGTACGGAGCTAAGCGATGCGTTAAACGATTGTGTAGATATGCGCACGATGTTAAATGATGAGAAGTGATGCACTAGATGATCGGGCTATACGATAGGCAAAGTACTACACGATCAGTGTAAGCGCTAGACGACAATTGTAGAAGCTGGACGATAGTGCTAGACGATAGCGTTGAGCGTTAAAGCGGTGCGCAGGCGCTAAGCGATAGACTACACGATGGCGCTACGCGATGGGCGTGAGCGCTAGATGATAGTCGTGCTGCGCTTGACGATGAGCAGACACACTACACGATAGGCGGAATGCTAAGCGATAGGCGATGACGTTAAGCGATAGACGGATGCATTAGACGATAAGGCGTCAGTGCTAAATGATGGACGCGGTAGCTAAACGATAGGCTATGCACGAGATCGTTGAGAGCGAGATCGTTTACTAAACGATTGAGCTACACGATGGGCCGTTGGAATTAAGCGATAGATGCATGAACTAAATGATGGAAGCTAGTGCAACCGGAGAAGCAATCCGTTTCAAATACTCTGAGCAAAGAGACCGCCTGAAGGTATGTGCATAATTGAGAGCATGTAGATAAATATGTTTTTATTTGTTGAGGCTACTGTTGACTGTTAAAGCAACCTTTGAAGACTATAGATTTTGATGCATTCCCTTTAAATGTGAATTTGGTAAAGATTCTATTTTATATTCATAGTCTCTTGTTACTTCAGGAGATAACTGCAGGTATGGTGTTTTTGAGTTATTTTGGAAGTTGTACTCTACATATGAATATTTACTAGAGTCTCTGCTATATTATGGCAATTATAGATTCTCTTGAAGTAAAAAAAATTTTGATTGGCTTGAGAACATGTGTATTATGCTAATTAAATACTCTAAAAGAATGTTTGACTCACAGTTTTAATAAGTTTTAGTTGATGAGTCCAACTTCATCGTTATGCCGCTGAAAATTTTCCATCATCTTCGTATCTAATATTTTGGTAACCAAGCTTCTCTTCTTCAAGTCCTTGAAAAAGAAGATTCTCTCATTTATTTAACCATTGAGTTTTCTTGTTTTGTAGATGTAACAAAGGAGTAAAGATTTCCATAATTGTAGGCTATGCACGAGATCGTTGAGAGCGAGATCGTTTACTAAACGATTGAGCTACACGATGAGCCGTTGGAACTAAGCGATAGATGCATGAACTAAATGATGGAAGCTAGTGCAACCGGAGAAGCAATCCGTTTCAAATACTCTGAGCAAAGAGACCGCCTAAAGGTATGTGCATAATTGAGAGCATGTAGATAAATATGTTTTTATTTGTTGAGGCTACTGTTGGCTGTTAAAGCAACCTTTGAAGACTATAGATTTGGATGCATTCCCTTTAAATGTGAATTTGGTAAAGATTCTATTTTATATTCATAGTCTCTTGTTACTTCAGGAGATAACTGCAGGTATGGTGTTTTTGAGTTATTTTAGAAGTTGTACTCTACATATGAATATTTACTAGAGTCTCTTCTATATTATGGCAATTATAGATTCTCTTGAAGTAAAAAAAAATTTGATTGGCTTGAGAACATGTGTATTATACTAATTAAATACTCTAAAAGAATGTTTGACTCACAGTTTTAATAAGTTTTAGTTGATGAGTCCAACTTCATCGTTATGCCGCCGAAAATTTTCCATCATCTTCGTATCTCATATCTTGGTAACCAAGCTTCTCTTCTTCAAGTTCTTGAAAAAGAAGATTCTCTCATTTATTTAACCATTGAGTTTTCTTGTTTTGTAGATGCAACAAAGGAGTAAAGATTTGGTATCGCAACCTCTTTATGCTTTTTCTTGGGTAACTCTAGATCCACCACATTCACTACAAGAATTTTGCCTTGAATGTACCATTTATACACATTCCCAATAAACACGGTTAGTTGAATATGAATTCTGATCACATTTTCACTTTCAATCCTTTGTGTTAAACCTTTTTTGTTTGTAATCCTTTGAACAACAGTGGTCAGACAAAGATGCCTATAACCAGACATTGCTGAAGCTGGGGGAGGAGGGGTCTGTTCAAGAAGAATTATTAAGGGCTCCATACTTACCAAGTGGAGAGGGACAGTAAACTCATAATGTTTGTATTACTTGTAATTTGTGTTCTCAAGGGCTGAATTATTATACAGCCTTTTAAATTATAATTTTATAGTAACATTTGCAGATTAAATGTAATAGATTTGCAATACATAATAAATAATATGTCATAGACACAATGTTCGATGATGATGTGTCATGTTATATTTTTTGATCGAAAAAATGGATTCGGCAATGGAATTTTAAAAAATGGACAATAATTGATAAAATAGACAGATTATGGGCTTCAATGTCGGTTTAAAGGGCTTCATTTTATTCTTGGGCTTCAATTGCAACCTATATTAAAGAAAATACATTAAAGGGCTTTAATAACATTATCTTTAATGTTGATTTAAAACCAATATTAAAGCCCGAAATTCTCCTAGTAGAAAAAAGAATCTATCAAAAAATAATTTAATATAGAGTATAAATATTGCATTAAGAAAACTAGAAAAATAAAGTGCGAAAGCTGACCTATGCTGATAAATTTATGGCACTTATCATGCCTCACATATATTATTTTAGTCCATAGAAACTCTCCCTAAAAATGAACATTTTTAGTTGCCAAAAGAAAAAGACCTTGAGACATACTTTTGTAATAAAAATAATAATAATAATTAGTTTGAGACATATACTTGTGACTTGTGAGCACGTAGTGGACTTTTTATTATATATATCATAATTAAATAGACCGACAAACAACAAAATTATTATATTTATTTATAAGAGGCTGAAATCCCATGAATGATAATATTTAATAAAATTGTAGTAGTTGCAATTCCATCTCAACAATTTGTCACCTATTTAAACATTTTACATAATTCTATCTCTGTTTTGACATTCAAATACATTATTTTTAATATATTGTCAATACAACTCTATTATCGATAGATGATAATATTGATAAACGACAATTTTTAAAGGTTAATTTTATGTCTACTAATAAAATATGAGATATTAACGGCAGACATCGATAATTAGCATAAATGAATAATAAACATGATGATGGCCAAATAGTCTAACAAATAATTATTGGTAGAAGACTGATAACTTATACCTATCTTTTTTATTCTAATAATAAATATATCAATATTATATCTAATGAAAAATGAGTACGAATAACATGCAAATGAGTAATGCAAACAACTATAAATACAAAATGAAAGTTAAATACTACAAATTTAATATTTTTTATCGGTTGATAGGGTAAATGAGTGATAGTACAATAATTTTAAAATGTTTAGATAAGTGCGTGTTTTTTAATAGAATGTAGAATGTTATTATATACATGCTACTAACATTTAGTCAAATTTAAGTAAATAATTCTTTTCACCTCAATTCTTTAATTATGGTTTTCATCTAATTTGTTAAAAAACAAATTCTTATTTAAATTTTAAAAATAAAAATAAAATTTTGAAAATTACTTTATTTTAACCTTCAAAATTTGCTTTGGTTTTTGAAAACACATCTAAAATTATGTATAAAAAAAACTTAAAATAAAAAAAAAACAAACAAACAAAACCCCTTTTGACATCCATTTGGTTGTTAGTATTTTATTCTCGAAAATGAACTTTATAAACACTAATTCTATTCATAAATTTCTATATTTTATTATACACTTTCTATTAGTATTTAAAATATCAAATCAAGTTTTGAAAATTAATAAAAATGTAAAAAAAAAAACAGTTTTTCTTTTTTATTTTAGAATTTAATTAATAAAGAAATATGAAAATAGAAACCAACCGAAACTAAAAAAACGAAAAAGTAACTACAAATTGCGTTAACACCCCTTTAAAATTTAGAATAATTTTATTTACCATTTGGGATTTTTTTTTTTTTTTTTTTTGTGTTTTTTTTAACTTTTCTTTTCCAATTTTATACTTCTTCAACAAACACAATAATGGAGAACAATTTTATTTACCATTTGTAAATTTTAACTCTTTGTTTTATTATTTTTTTTTTCAATTTTGGTTTTTTATTCTTTTTTGCGGTATTAGTTTTCCAATTTTAAACTCATGCACACTATTTCATGGAATAAATAAAATATAAATTATTTTATTTTTCTATGGCCAACATTTCATTTTCAAAATGTCAAAGAGATTATTTCTCATACACAAGAGAATTAAAGTTTTTTTTTCAGAAAAAAATGAAAATTAAAGATTTTTGCTATTTATAAATGAAACATTCAGTTATGTTAAAATAGAGTTTTAGGATCCATAAAGTTATTTTTGTCAACAAAGAGGTAGGATTATTGTGTCTAAATTAAAATTTTATTTCAATTATATCATATGTACTTTAATTTTATTCATCCATAATTTTATTAGTCTTTTCTATTATTTTATATTTTTAAATTTCATGTCAAATATTTAAAAAATAAACAAAATTATAAGTATATTTATTAAACAAAATTATTTTAACGTTTAAAATTGTGTCTCAAAGTTTTCTATCACATTCAATACATTTTATTTACATTGTAAATTGCTTTAATATAAATATTCAAAAATGTCATTTTCCCATTAAAAATTATGTGTCAAAGCTTTCTACCACATCCAACACATTTCATTTACATTGTCAACTAACATAATTTAATAATTAAAAAATGTTGTTTCCCCATTAAAAATTATGTCCCAAAGTTTTCTACCACATTCTATTCATCGCATTTGCATGATAAATTGGCTTAAATTAAGAAATACATAGTATTAGATGCTATTTTCTTTACTTACTTCATTTTATAGTAAATATTACTAATTAAATTCAATGAAAAGAATTACAATCAAAATTTATATTTTGTCATAAAATTAAACCATTAAAAATTTTAAACCACGTGCACATATCATCCAACTAGCAAGACAAAAATGTTATATCACAGTGACATATAATTTAACATCCAAACGGTTGATTCTCCATAAAATTTCAAATTTCTTTTAAGAAATTGTTTTTTAATGCAAAATACTAGAGGAGAGATGTGATCAATAGGTGCACCACGTTATCTCAACTATATTGATACATCCATAGCCTCTCATCATACCCTAGATCCATTACAAAGATTCATTCAATGCCACAAAAAGGAACCTATGAGTACAGTAGTACAAAAACAAGATGTATTTGATGAAGTATGTGATATGATAAGATAATGTTAGAAATATGATATTGGTTAAATATATTTGTTTAAGATTCCTGACATTATCTCCTTGTGCGTTTAGGAGTTCTTGTTGTTGTCTCTGATGAATCTTGCCTTAGAGGTTTATCTTTCAGTTGCCAAATCTGTAGAATATATTTTTTTTTTATTTAACTTATTCTGCAAATTATTTTATTGGAATTTTTTTCTTTTTGGTGTGCTGACGATTTTATGTGAAAGCAATTTTCATATTTCCCTTGTGTTATTTATGCCCAAGAAGTTCTCATGCTAGGGATGTCACATCTATTGCTTTCTTTTTTTTTTTAGATCATTGTATGAGCTTTATAGAATTCTTACGGGCACTATATTGCTTTCAAGAAGGAGTTCTTTGAACTTTTGTGGTGGCTCGTTTTTCACTTGTTCTTACTTCAGTTCAAAAAGGTTGATCGGTCTTAGGGGGAGCTGCGAACTTTGTTCATTGAGAAGGATTTCTCAAGCCTTAAGGGGAGCCTAAAGTGTTATTCATCAAGAAGGAATTCTCCAAGCCTTAGGGGGAGCCTAAGATGTTATTCTTCGAGAAGAGAGTTCTCAAGTAGAATGAAAAATATCATCAAGTCAGAGGGAGTCTCACACATTTAGGAAAAGCCTAAGTGTTCCAACACTAATACTCATATACTTAAGGGAAGTCTAAGTTCATAAGAGAGGGAGTCTCGCATCTAGGGGGAGTCCTAGATGATCATCTAAGTTGGGCTATACGTGTGTCACTATAATCGTTGTTATTTTACAAATAAGTATAATGTTGTAATCACTTGACTTTTAAATATTAGTGGAATATCTTTCTCAGACATGCTACCCCCTAGACGTAGATGGTTTATCACCGAACTAGGTTACCAATCTTAGTGTGTTTATCTTTGATTTACTCTTTGTTATTTTACTGTTGTTTCTGATTTTTCTAGGACGTCGTGTGAGACAATCATATAGAGTTCAAATAACCACTTTCCCAAAATTTCAATTGGTATCAAAGCGGACCACCTTGGAAGGTATTAAAGAAGATGGTTTCATTACATGTTTTCTTGTTCTTGATGGAACAGATAACTTTTACTGGAAAGCCAAGATGACTGCTTTCTTGAAGTCAATTGATAGAAAAACATGGAAGGCCATTGTAACAGGATGGTCTCATCGAACTATGAAGAATGCTGATGATAAAGAAATTTTGAAACCCGAGATTCAATAGTTTGATGTTGAAGATGAAGCCTCCTTGGGGAATTCTCGTGCTTTAACTTCTATATTTAATGGCATGGATCACAACATATTTCGTTTGATTAATACTTGCACTTCGGCTAAAGAAACTTGGGATATCTTGTTAGTTGCTCATGAGGGAACTTTGAAAGTCAAGCTGTCAAGACTGCAACTTTTGACATCAAAGTTTGAAAATCTCAAAATGCAGGATGAGGAATCGATTATCAAATTTAATGTTTGGTTACTTGACATTGCATATGAGTCATTTTCCCTGGGAGAGAAAATCTCTTAAGAAAAGTTGGTCAGGAAGTGCGTAGGTCTTTACCTATGAAATTTGATATAAAAGTAACTGCCATTGAAGAAGCTCATGACATCTCTAAGATGAAAGTTGATAAATTATTTGGCTCACTTCTAACCTTTGAAATGTTTATGGATGGAAAACCAGAAAAACAGAATAAAAGAGTGGGTCCTCAATTGAAGAGAAGCTTGATGATTTGAATAGGAGGACTGATGAGTCTCTTGCTGATTCTATACAATTCCTATCGAAATAAGTTAATCACGTTCTCAAACAATTTGAGAAGAAGACAGGAAATCCAAGCACTCGGAGTACCAGATCAGGAGGAAATCTTCCTCCTGAACAGTTTGAATCCCAAAATATACGAAGGGAACTTAATAAGGTTGGCTCAATCAGCTACAAAAATAAGGAGGTCTTTCAAATGAAAAGAGTGTGAACATTTCAGTAATTTTTAAGCCGAATGTTTGAGTTTTCTAAAAAGAAAAAATAAGTGTTAAGTCTTGACCTGGTTTGATGATGATTCTGATTGTAGTAGTGACTCAAAAGTTAATGCCAAGGCGTTCATTAGTAACGTCTATTCTGACACTTCGTCTTTTGAAAATCCTAAGTTTGATGTGTTCATGGGAAGTGAAAATAGTGAGAGTAATCCTATGTCATCTAACTCCTCTTATCAAACTCTGTTCAACAAGTGGCAAGACGACTTGAAGGTTCTTGACGTTAAAAAAAAGTGGATTGAATATTTGATGGATGACAATCATAGACTTATGTCTACAATTGCATAATTAAAACGTGAACTAAATCTATTTAAAGTAAAGAAAAACTCTATGTGCAAGTAAGTTAGAATGCTGAACTCAGGCACTGAAACTCTAGACAGAATTTTGTCAAAAGGAAAAGTAGCCAGTGATAATCTAGGGCTTAGGTTCTCGAAAGGCGGTATCTGGGTTATTCAACCATCCAAACTCAAAAGGAAACAGAAAATTGAGTTTATAAAAACTCAACTCTCTGAATCATATGGCTTACCTGAAACATCTTCTAGTAGTATAAATAGAAGACAAAATCGTGGGTTTCAACAAATATGGATATGTCACCACTGTGAAAAAAGAGGTCAAAAAAGACCTTTCTACTTTAAGCTGTATGGAATACCGTATAGATCTTTAAAAATGCCTTATATGTCTCCTCCTACCAGAAATAGGATTTCTCAAATGAAACGGGTATGGAGAATCAAAGATGTACAACATAAATGCAATGTTGTCTTAACCTCCCTTAGGTCGTCTGCCAAGGAAGATTGGTTCTTTGACAGTGACAACTCTAGACACATGATAGAGAAAAAGAACTATATTTCTAATCTAAAGCCTAAAAGTTCAAGACGTGTTACCTTTGAGGATGGAGCTACTAAAAAAAATATTAGAAAGGGCAAGCTTAACTTTCCTGGTCTTCCTTCTCTCAATGACGTGATGTTAGTTAAAGGCTTTACTACTAGTTTTATCAGTATCAGATTCGAGTATTCAAAGAATGTGCCACATTCATAATCATTTTTCATATCCTCCAACACGAATTATGAAATATGTAGGGGGAGAGAACCTAATGTCAAATATTTTCATATATTTGACAACAAGTTTTATATTTTGGTGGGCAGAGACACTAGTAGAAAATGAGATTTCAAGTCTAATGAAGGCATATTTTTGGGTTACTCCACAAATAGTAGGGCCTACTACGTGTACAACAAACGTACACGATGTGTTATGGAATCTATAAATGTTGTAATCGATGATGTCGTGAATGGTTCTAATACTATCTATGAGGAAAAAGAAAATAGCATGTTTCCTGTTGTTAGTTCCAATGTTTAGGACAAGTTATTGACAAGTGCGCTAAAAGTCAGAATGAGAATAGCGAGGTTATGTCTGAAGAATGTGAAAATAGTGAGAAGCAACCCTCGAGTAAGGTTCGTAAAAACCATCATGCCTCTAACATAATCGAAAGTTTAGAAGAAGGGGTCTCCACCAGAAGAAAAGACAAAGTGAATTATCTTGATATGATAAGCAAAATTTGTTTTACCTCCCCTATTGACCCAAAAAAATGTCAAGGAAGATCTTGTTGATGAATGTGAGGTGAATGCCATGCCGGAGGAGCTCGATCAATTTGTGAGGAATGATGTCTAGACTCTTGTTTCTCGTCCAGATCATGTGAATGTTATAGGCACAAAGAGGATCTTTAAAAACAAATATGATAAAAGCGGAAATGTAACCAAGAATAAAGCTCACTTGTTCCACAAGGGTATACTCAGATTGAAGGAGTTGATTTTAATGAAACATTACATGACTAGGCTCGAAGCTATCAAATTATGGGTATTTCGAAATCATTGAAATTTAAAATGTTTTAGTTGGATGTGAAAAATGCCTTCTTAAATTTGAATAAAAAGGTGTATGTTGAGCATGAAGGAACTAGTGAAGGTCCTTGAGCGAAAGCATGAGATTGGACAAAATATCTAAAATTTATAGATTATAAATTTTACAGCAAAGACATACAAATTATGCATTTAAAAGAAAAATTACAGCATGCATTAAAACAAAGTACACAAAATAAAAAATGGGTTTAAGAATCTTACCCTTGAAGAATTCTTCTTCACGAGATTCCTTCTTCAATAATTATCACGAACAATTTCAAACCCTCTAGCCTTCTACGAGGACACCACCATAAAAGATTTCTCTGTATTCTTTGGATGAAAATCTAGGAGTTTTATGGGCTCTAACTATTTTGGAAGAGAGAGTTTTTAGAGTATTGAGAGGAAAAGATATATTTCCAAAAATCACAGAACTCTTTTGTGTATCTCACTCTTCAGAAAAACCACACACCAGGAAGATGAAGAACTATCTACCTTCATACTTCCCACTATCATGCTTTTTAGAGAAAAAAAAAAAGAGAATGGAGTTACAACTCCTTCCCAAAATGATTTTTAAATTAAATGAAATGAAACTAATTTATTTTCACGAATCAATTATATATATTTATATGGTAATTATATATATATAGATATATATATATACACTAAACTACATGTTATATCAAATATAACATATAACCTATAGATTCTATATTGTATTAAATACAATATAACCTATAGTTTTTATTCTCTCAACAATGACATTTAATATAAATCCTTTTTGTATTAAATTTAATCATATGAATCCAATTCATATAATTAATATTTGAATCATATTCAAATTTTTATTTCCTCTCAAATAAACTTTCTATCACAATATATCATATACATTATAGTAATTATATCATATATAATTAGATTAAATTAATTATATCATATATAATTAATTAATTAGATTAATTAATTATATCATATATAATTAATTAATTAGATTAATTAATTATATCATATATAATTAATTCTCTCAATTCAAATTAATCCAAAAATTGATTCTCATTAATTTCCGTTGAGCTACAGCGGGGACCTCATGGACCTGTAGCTTGAAGCTCCAATTGGTACGTGAATAATTAATTAAACTCCTTTAATTAAATTATTCACCATTTGTTAACTGTCAAACACTCCAGTAAAGACCGACAGTTGCACTCTTCGTACTACAGATATATTTCTATGTCCATTGAATATAACCAATCAATAGTACGATGACCATTTTGTTCCATCTAACTCCTTAAGTACCACTGATCCCTCTAATGAACAATAAATCATAGTCCAACTATGACTAAACCTCTCTCGGGTAAGGAAATGATGCGGCGCCACATTGTTCAAGCTCTGGAATCAGCCCTTAAGGGAGCAATTTATCTACTTGCCCCGACATTGAGGAAGGAGTGAAATCCTTTTTGTGTAGCTGTGTTCCCAGCTCCCCAATCAGACGAATCCCTAAAATGGTAGGCTTGTTGAGTCAGCGGTTTAGCCACTCTCACTCATACAAATCAAAGGATGCCTCCATAGGCAGGTTGTTCACAACCCACTCTAGATTCAGGTCATGTTATCTATGGTTATCCTGATGAAATGAAAGTCTTTATTATGAATAACATTTTATAATGAGACTAAACATTTCGTGGTCCGGTTTTATACAAACTCCTTTGTATAGAATATTCTCGCTCACATGTCTCAACATGAATGATTAGGATCAGATTATTTGTAGCACTTTACAACAATTGTAACATCTAAAAAGCAGACCATACTCGTAGTGTCACTAAGATAAGGTATCCAGCCTTATCCATCTCCTACAGACCATTTAGGTTATCACTTAAACATGATCCACCTGTATGTTTATACATACATGTTTAATCTACAAAGATAATCTTGGATTTTAGTTTATTGATTTGTAGTTAATGCAACTGAAATAAAACATCACATATTTCATTACATAAATAAAATGTTTGTACATTACAATTATACATTATAGAACCTTATGAGATTTAGGGCATCAACCCCAATAGAGCAAGGTAAAGGGTTTATTGATCACTCTTACCTTGATCATGTGTACAAGCTAAAAAAGACTCTTTATGGCCTTAAGCATGTTCCTAGGGATTGGTATGAATGTTTGGCCCAATTTCTTGTTGATAATGGATATATTAGAGAAGTGGTTGATAAAACTCTGTCTGTAAAAAAAAAATCTGACAAGGATTTTGTTATTGTTCAAATTTATGTCAATGATATCGTTTTTTTGTGAGATGCCTTGGAATATGGTTGATCTCTTTGTAGAACAAATGAAGAAAGAGTTTGAAATGAGTATGATAGGTAAAGTGACCTACTTTCTGGGGTTCCAAATCAAACAACTAAAAGAAGGCATATTTATTTCTCAAAGTAAGTATGCTAGAAACATGGTGAAGAAATTTAGGCTAAAAAAGACAAAAGTCAAACAAACTCTAGCTCACACGTACTTTAAGCTATAAAAGATGCAAATGGAGATAGTGTTGATGAAAGCTTATATAGAAGCATCATTAGAAGTTTATTATACCTCACCTCTAGTAGACTTGTGCTCGATATCAATCTTGTCCCAAATCTAACCATCACCTCGGTACGAGGAGAGTAATAAAGTATATTAATGAGACAAGTGATTACAGATTATTTGTACTTTTGACACGAGTAGTTCTTGTTGGGGTTGATGCCCTAAATCTCGTAGAGTCCTATAGTTTGTAAACCTTATATGAACAAACTTATGTGTGATTAATAAGATTTGATATTTTATTCACTCTATCTATAAAATATGTGATACTTTAGTTGCATTAACCACAAACCAATAAACTAATATCTAAGGTTATCGTTGTAGCTTAGACATATATGTGGAGACATACATGTGGATCATGTTTAAGTGATATCCTAAATGGTCTATAGTATATGGATAATGTTGGGTACCTTATCCAGTCATAGTATATGGATAAGGTTGGGTACCTTATCCAATCAATAGTGCGAGTATGACCCGCTTTTTAGATGTTACAAATGTGGTAAAGTGCTACAAATAATCTGATCCTTATCATATATTAGACATGCGAGGGAGGATATTCATACAAAGGAGTTTACATAAGACCGGACCACGAAATATTTAGTCTCATAATATAACACCGTTCATAATAGAGACTTTATTTTCACTAGGATGACCATAGGTAACATGACCTTAATCTCGAGTGAGTTGTGAACTCCTACTTATGAGGGCGGTTGTTTGATTTGTATGGGTGAGAGTGATCCCGACTCAAGAAGCCTACCATTTTGGGGATTTGTCTGATTGGAGAGCTGGGAACTCAGCTACACAAGATGGAATTCACTAATTCCCCGAAGTAGGGGTAAGTAGATAAATTACTCCCTTAAGGCTGATTTTGGGTCTTGAACAATGTGGCACCACACCCTCTCTTGACCCGAGAGGAGCTTAGTCATAGTAGGACTATGATTTATTATTCATTAGAGGGATCAGTGGTACTTAATGAGTTAGATGTAACTACAGAGGCAAAACGGTAATTTGGCCCAACTGTACTTATGAGCAGTTTGTGAAGGGTCATCGCACTATTGATTGGTTATATCCAATGGACACATAAATATATTTGTAGTGCGAAGAGTTCAGCTGTCGGTATTTAGTGGAGTGCTCGACAGTTAACGGATGGTGGATAATGTAATTAAAGAGTTTAATTAATTATTCACGTACCGTTGGAGCTTCAAGCTACAGGTCCATAAGGTCCCCTTTGTAGCTCAAAAGGATTTAGTTGAGAATCTGTTTTTTGATTAATTTGAATTGTTCAAATTAATAAGAGGGAATTTAATTATATATGATATAATTAATATAATGTATTTGTACATTATAGTTTAATTGGAGGAATAAATATTTGAATGTGATTTAAATATATTTTCTATAAATGAGATTCATAGTTGTTAAATTTAATATAAATATGATTTATATTAAATACAATAAAATAGAGAAAAAGAACTATAGTTTATATTATATATAATGCAATATTAAAACTATAGGTTATAAATAAATATAATATGATAAGTTAGTTATCATATTTATTTATATTATTTATTATTTTGGATAACTAATCCATTTTTCTCTCTAACCACCTTAGTGGGTGGTTTAGTGGTTTTTGTGGCAAGTAGGATAAAAAAATAAAATTTTATTTTTTCATATTAGACTACACGAAATTGATAGAGAGTCTATACGATAGGCTGAGAGACTAAACGATTGAAGCAGAAACTATACGATAGTGCTTATTCCTCAATTGTCTTCCTCCTATAAACTCTCAAACTTCCTCCTAACCAAGATAGTCAGAGTCCACCGCTCCTGAGTTTTCACCCTGAGAATACCAAGGACTCCAAATATCTTCCTTTCTGGTTCGTGAGATTCTTGAAGAGGGTTTTCAAGGTTTTTGTGTTTGAGTTCTATTGTTGTTTGAAGAGTTAGTGAAAGTTCGAGGGTTGTATGAGAAGAAGTGTTCTTCAAAGGTATAATCACTTAATCCATTTTTCTAGTTTAAAGAGCATGCTATAATTTTACTTAGAATGCATAAACTATTTGTTTACTGTAAATATGTGTTTTCAATCTAAAAGGGATTTAGATGATCCGCTTCCGCTCATAGATCTCTTGTAAACAAGCTCCTTCATTTCTCTAGTGGGTATTGTAATGCTGATTAGGCAAGGAGTTTTGAGGATAGAATGAGTGCTTTAGAAGATTGTTTCTTTCTTGGAAATAATTTTATATCATGGTTTAACAAGAAACAAAATTATTTCTCTCTATCTACTGAAGAAACTAAATACATTGCAGTAGGTAGTAGTTATACTCAATTGATTCAGATGAAACAAATGTTGAAGGAATATGATGCTCCACAGGAAGCCATGACTCTTTATTGTGACAACCTTAGTGCAATCAATATAGCAAAGAACTTGGTATAGCACAGTTGAACCAAACACATTGATATTCGACATCACTTCATTCGTGATCTTGTTAAAAATAAGAAAATTGTGCTTGAACATGTTCGGACTAAAGATTAGCTTGTAAATATTTTTACTAAAGCCTTGGATGCTGCTTAGTTCGAAACCTTAAAAGTAAGTTTGGGTGTTTGCAAAATTAATTTGTAATGTGTTTGGCAGGTTTGGGCCTTGGTTGTTGTTAACAATCCCATTAATAGCACTCTGTTGGCGACCCATGATCAGCTTAATGATATGATTAATTTAACTTTAAAATTAAGTAGGTGGTAGTTATTAACTGAGGCACTAACTCCCTTCAATGTGGTTGTTCATCTTCTTTCCACATGTCTCAAATTGCCCTTGTACTCTATTTGGTGAATACTTGGAAGAAAACTTATGTTCTTGAATAGAAAATGGTTTGTTTCAAAGAAAAAGCAAATTAAAAGAAAATTGTTGAAGTTGATGTTTCTCCAAAGGTATAATCAATTAATCCTTTTTTCTAGTTTAAAGAGCATGCTGAGGAAAGTGTCTTCTTTTGGAAGTTTGTGATCAAGAGGAAAATTTTTGTTGAGAAGGAATTGTCCGAAAGGGCTCAAGAATTTATTTTGATGGAACTGATAGTCAAAATTGATCTGTGTATTAAACCTTGATCTATATTATCCTAAGTTTGTAGGAGAATTTATTGTGAATCTCTCGCCCACTTTTGATAATGTCAATTCTCTTGGCTTTCACAGAGTTCATGTTAAAGGTCACAACATTATATTTACTACTGGTGTTATTAATGTTAGGATGTATGCCTTAAAACCTTATAGTTATATGTTATTTGAATCAATGATTGATTAGTTTTTTAATGCAATAATCCACTAAAACAAGGTCCAAGGTTATTTTATGTAACTTATACATGTATTTGGTTGACATCAAGGTGGATCATGTTTAAGTAATAACTTAAAAAGTTTATAGTAGATGAATAAGGTTGGATACCTTATCCTAGTAACACTACTGATACGACCCACTTTATAATTGTTATAATTATTGTAAAGTGGTCTAAATGATCTGATCTTGATCATTCATGTAAAGACATGTGAGCAGGAGTATCCTATATAAAAAGTTTATATAAGACCGGATCACAAAATGTTGAGTCTCTCTTCATAACACCATTACTAGAAGAGACTCACTTTTCACTAGAATGACCATAAATGACTTGACCTTAATCTAGAGTGAGTTGTGAACTCCTGCCTATGAAGGCAATCCTTTGATCTACATGGGTGAGAGTTATGTCCTCAAACTTATGGTTTGTAGACAATAAACTCATTCTGTAAATCGATAAAATTGTTATTGAATATATGAATTGCTTATTTCATTTTAGAAATAAATCCAATAAACTAAAATATCTATGACTATTATATGAGTACTTGAACTTTATGTAGAGACATAAAAGTGGATCAGGTTCGAGTAAATAGTCAAAATGATCTATAATATACGAATAAGGTTGGGTGCCTTATTTTGGTAACACTATTGGATGTAGCCCACTCTGTAGTTGTTACAAGAAGTTGTAAAGTGCTACAAATGAAGTGATCCTGATTCATTCATGTGGTGACATGAGAAGTGTGGGCATCATGTGCAATGAGTTTGCATAAGATCGGACCAAGAAATAAGTCACTCTTACTTTATAACATTGTTTACTGTTTAAGACTGACTATTTCATAGAGATGACCTAGGTAACTTAACCTTAATCCTGAGCTAACTATGAACTCCTATTTATTCGGGATTATCCTTAGATTTTTATAGATGAGGGATGGTTCAACAACGTCAACTCAATAAGCCTCCCATTTCAGGGGTAAGACCAGATAGATAGCTGAGGACATAGAATGCAAGACAGAATTCACTCCTACTCGCTGTTAGGGATAGTAGAGAGGTTGTTCCCTTAAGTGCTGATTTCGGGTCTTGAATAAGGGACCCCACCCTCTCATTGGCCCGAGAGGGACACAGTTTGATGATCGAATTACAAACCAATTGTTCATTAGAGGATCAGTGTGACTTAAGGAATAAGAGGTAATCTCGAGGGTAAAACAGCCTTTTGATCCAGCCATTTTTACGAACAACCTGTGAAGGGTTAACTTACTAATTATGGTTATATCGATTGGACACAATATATCTACAGTGAGGAGAGTGCAACTACTGGGCTTTAGTGGAGTGGCCCAGTAGTTAATGAATGAGGGTTAATTCGATGTAAAGAGTTTAACCAATTGATCTCAAATTGTTGGAGCCCGTGATTTGTAAGTCCATTAGGTAGCCCTATTAGCTCACAAATGGAATTAGCCTGATAATAACACGATAAGTTAATTTGAAACGTTTAAATTCGAATTAAGGAAATTAGTAATTATATGTGATATAATTACATGGTTAATTTTGGAATTAAACATAATTGGAGAATCGATTAATATATAAATATGATTTAAATATTAATTTCATGAATAGGGATTCATGGTGATAGATTTGGTGACAAATTAATTTAATATTTGATATTAAATTAATAGAGTTGATTAAAATTTTTAATTACTTATTAATTATTAATTTTATTAGAAAATTTAATTATTGAATTAATTTCTTTAAAATTAATAAATTTTTAATTTTAATTAAAGAATTAAAATTGAAAATTGATTTTGGTTGTGAAATTGAAATTCAAAATTCAAAATGGAAAAAAATGGAAATTTGGAAAAACCCACAGAGTGAGATTTTTCCACTCGACTTCAAAGCACCTTAATCACCATAATCCACTAGTAGGTGGTGTCTTCATGGGATGAAGACTTCAAATCATGGGTTGATGGTTTAAAATACAAAAAGGGATTCAGCTGAAAAGGACATGCAATTGTTGAATTGCTAGGTTTTTTAAAGTTCAAGAAGTTTCTCTTCAACAAGCTGAAAAACCAAAAAACCTCTCCTCCAATTTCTCTAAGTTCAAGCTTGTTTTGAGTCCCACAACTCAATCTAAGGCTCCTAGAGAATAGTAGGAAAGCTCTAGTGGTAGTCCACGACTTCAATTGGAGAAGATTGCAGCTCAAATTCGTGTTTGAAGAGGATCTTCAAATGTATTGTTGAAATCCTCTTAATACCTTATAAACATGCATAATTTGATGTCAACATTGAAGAATTAGAATGTTTAATGATCATGTTTTCTTCCGCTGCATATTTCTGTAAACTAACAAAACTATATGTCAAAAAGGTTGATAACTACTTAGGAGTTATTATTATTGGTAGATGGAAATATTTTGAATTCTCTCATTTAATTGGTTTTTTTTAAGGGGAAGGAGCAATATGTGATATGGTTTTTTGAAACATAAAAAGGTTATGTGTTTCTCTCTCATCTTCTTCCTTCAACTTCTACCATAATTCTCTCAAGAACTCTCTCTTTCCCTCTCACCATAAAAGGAAGCCCACAAACTCTCATTTAGTTCTCTCCTTAAGGATAACAAAGAAGACTCTTTTGTGGTGGTGTTTGGTGTTGCTGTGTTACTGAGTTTGGGAGAAGTAAAGGAGTTATCATAGTTCGTGATCTATTGTTGTGGAGAGCAAACATGAAGAAATTATTTCTTCACTACAAGAATTTTGGGCTTTAATGTCAGTTGAAAAAAGTGAAATCGGATGTATAATGTTAGTTTTTTTTTAAAAGAAGACCTTTAATGTCGATTTTAAACCAACATTGTAAAGGTACCTTTAATGTCTGTTTTAAACCGACATTAAAGACCCGCTTAATTTTTCCCTCTTCACTCTCCCCCTGTTTTTTTTTTCCTCTCATTCTCTTCCCTCTTCAGACCCTTCTTTCTCACTTCTCTCTTCCAAACCCAGTCGTCCGTGGTGTAGATCCTCGTCCGTCATGGTGTAGATCTGGGTGAAGAGTTTGCAATTCGTCCATCGATCGTGGGTGAAGAATCTGTCATGGTGTAGATCTGGCTCTGATCTGAAGTCGCACCCAGTCGTCCGTGGTGTAGATCCTCTCATTCATCTGTCGTTGACCGCACCCAGTCGCCCGGATTTGAAGTCTAGATTAGAAGTCGCCCGGATCCGTGTGCCGTCGATCGTCGTTCGATCTGAAGTTCATCGTTTGTCGTTCGTCCAGATCAGTATGCTCTTCTTCTCTTTCCTCTCTTAAACTCACAGCAATTTTTTTCTTATGTTATGTCTCTCAACTGTTTGTGTAAATGTCTCAATGAAAGCCAGTTGCGGTTTCACTTCAATATGTCTCTCTGCTCCTAGATTTGGGCCTTTTTATGTGTCTATGGCCTTTGAAATTCGATTTGATTAATGATTTTTTTGTATATGATACATTTATTGAAGTATTGGCAAGAGGCGTTGCCAAAAGTTGCTCCTGCGTTGGGTATGCATGAGCAAGAACAGTGAAAGCGAAATATTGAACGTAAGGTGCTGGGTAGACGATCATGTAACAAATGGGTAGCGATACACGATGAGGTAGGCAATCGTGTAGGCGGGCGCTGGACGATCGTATAGCAATGCGGGGAGCTAAACGATGAGGTAGGTGATCATATAGGCGGGCGTTGGACGATCGTGTACCAATGTGAGGAATTAAACGATGAGATAGATAATCGTATAGCAGATGCGCGGAGCTAAGCGATGCGCTAAACGATCATGTAGATATGCGCGGGCGCTGGACGATCGTGTAGGCGGGCGTTGGACGATTGTATAGAAAATGTGCGGGCGCTAAACGATAGACTACATGATGGCGCTACGCGATGGGCATGAGCGCTAGATGATAGTCGTGCTGCGTTAGACGATGAGCAGACACGTGGAATGCTAAACGATAGGCGAATGCGTTAGACGATAAGATGTCAGCGCTAAACGATGGAGGTAAACGATGGGCGCGGTAGTTAAATGATAGCCTATGCACGAGATCATTTACTAAACAATTGAGCTACACGATGGGCTGTTAGAGCTAAGCGATAGATGCAGGAACTAAACGATTGATTGGCTTGAGAACACGTGGATTATGCTAATTAAATAATAGTAAAAGAATGTTTGACTCATAGTTTTAATAAGTTTTAGTTGATGACTCACAGTTTTAAAAAGAAGATTCTCTTATTTAATCAACTATTATATTTTCTTATTTTGCAGGTACAACAAAGGAGTAAAATATGCTTTTTCTTGGGGAACTCTAGTAAAGAATTTTGCCTTGAATGTACTATTTATACACATTCCCAATAAACACGGTTAGTTGAATATGAATTCTGATCATATTTTCACTTTCAATCCTTTGTCTTAAACATTTTTTGTTTGTGATCCTTTGAACAATAGTGGTCAGACAAAGATGCCTATAACCAGACACTGCTGAAGCTGGAGGGGGGTTCTATTCAAGAAGAATTATGAAGGGATCCATACTTACCAATTAGAGATGGACAATAAACTCATAATGTTTGTAAAATCATAATATTTGTATTACTTGTAATTTGTGTTTTTAAGGGCTGAATTATTGTACGACCTTTTAAATTATAATTTTATATTAGAATTTGTGGATTAAATGTAATAGATTTGCAATCCATACATGAATAATATGTCATAGCCACAGTGTTCAATGCTGATGTGTCATGTTATACTTTTTGATCAAAAAATGGGTTCAGCAATAAAATTTAAAAAAACGGACAGATTCTGGGCTTTAATGTCGGTTGAACACCAACATTAAAGACAGTGTTATTAAAGCCCTTTAATGTCGGTTTAAAACTGACATTAAAGACAACTGACATTAAAGGGCTTTAATAACACTATCTTTAATGTCGGTGTTCAACCGACATTAAAGCCCTTTAATTTCGGTTTAAAACAGACATTAAAGTCCGAAATTCTTCTAGTGCTTCAAGGGTATGTATTTATTTTATCTTTTTTCCTCCCTAAACTCCAATATAAGCATGCTTAAGATCTTTATGTTTATCGTTGTTTCCGTTTGCTCTGTTAATTTAAGATTTTATAAAACATATTTCAAAGACAAGCGATTGTTCGCTTCCACTGTGTGGGTATTCTAAATCCCTTCAATTAATAAGTTTCTAGGACTGATCCCCCTAATACTCATGAGCTACGTCATTCTATGAAAAAATGTGTTTTTGAATTGATTGAAGGTTTGAAGAATGCTTAGACTAAGACTGGGCAACTTGCTTCTGTTGAGCTCAATGTTAAATATGTTGTGTTGTTTCGCATTGGGATTGCAAATTGGTGTCCTTCATCTCATCACTCTAATCTATCCATTGCTTTAGCTACTTTGTTAAGGCTACTCCATTTGATTATGGGGCTTTTGTCATTTTTCAGTTACGAAGGCACATTGATTTTCAGGCTTTGCGTTTACTTACTTTTTGTCATCGATTGATTTGTGGAATTCTGTTGTTTCAAAAGCATGTTTTACTCACAAAAGATGAGCCCATTAATACTAATCCAGGATTGTTGAATTTTAACTTCAAGCTTTTTCAAGGCCATTATGTTCCAGACATTGCTCCTTCTTCTCCTAGTACTACTGAGGAAGCTCCAAGTGTTGACTTTTTCACGTCTTCCTTTCGCCTCGGTCTTCTGCACTCCTTGTCCGAGGAACTTAAAATGCTTAATGATGTTATTGATCATGCATGTGATCGGAAGCATGATATTACTGCACAACTGACTTTGATGAAAAAGGTTGTTGATGATCCAGATCAGGTCGAGCCTTCTTCTTGACATTTTTTTTAAGCCAGAGGGGGTGTTGGTGTTGGTTGGATATCTACAGCTACAAATATTTGATTTGGTGTTTTGGTTGTTGTTGGTTCTGTTAGTGTTTTGGTTTGTTGTTGGGCTATTATGTTATTTTGTTGTTTGCTGTTTCTTTTGGATTTCAAACTTGTTCTTTTTGCATGGACCTTTATTTCTTCTATGGTTCAACGGTTCTATTATTTTATATCTACCCTTGCTAACTGAATTGGGTTGGTTGTGTTGATTTTGTCCTGCCTTAAAAGAATATATCTTAGCCAAAGGAGGAGTTTGTTAGAAATATGATATTGGCTAAATGTATTTATTTAAGATTCCTGGCATTATCTCCTTGGGCGCTTAGGAGTTATCTTTGTTGTTACCTATAGTGAATCTTATCTTAGAGGTTGTTCTTCTAATTGTCAAATCTGCATAATGTTTCTTTCCTTAGTTAACTTATTCTATAGATTACTTTATTTGGAATGTTTTCCTTTTCGGTATGCTGACGATTTTATGTGGGAATATTTTCCATCTTTCCATTATGCTATTTATGCCTCAGAAATTCTCATGCTAGGGTTGTCGCATCTATTGTTTTTTTGAGATCATTGTGTAAGCTTTACAGAATTCTTACAAATACTACATCGTTTTCAAGAAGGAGTTCTTTGTGTTTTGTGGCAGCTCGTTCTTCACTTGTTCTTACTTCAGTTCATGAAGGTTGATCGATCTTCGGGAGAGTCGAAGAATTTTTTTCATGGAGAAGAATTTTTCAAGCCTTGGGGGAAGTCTAAGGTGTAATTCATTAAGAAGGGAGCTCTCAAGTACAAGGAAGATATCATCAAGTGAGAGGGAGTCTTACACACTCAGAGGAAGTCTAAGTGTTCCAACATTAATATTCTCATACTTAGGGGGATCATAAGTTTATAAAAGAGTGAATCTCACATCTAGGAGAGGCGTAGGTGATCAACTAAGTCGAGTTGTACGTGTGTCATTGTAATTGTTGTTATTTTACAGATAAGTACAACGTTGTAATTATTTGTCTTTTAAATATTAATTGAATATCTTTCCCATGCACACTACCTCCAAATGTAGGTGGTTTATCACCAAATTGGGTTACCAATTTTGGGGTGTTTATCTTTTATTTACTCTTTGTTGTTTTATTATTGTCTCTGATTTTACTAGGACATCGTGTGAGACAATCGTATAGAGTGCGAATAAGTATTTTTCAAAATTTAGATAACATTTAAAAATTGAATTCTAATTTGATGAGTCAAATATAAAATTCTTAATTGAGGATGGAAGTCCATTTCTAGGCTTTTACTTATATATTTTATTTTTATTTTAATAAAAGCTAATTACTAGCATTAATGCTTTTATAATCTTCTTAAAGAGAAATATATAATAGCAATTTGCACCTACATAATTTTTCAATTTTGACAATATATGACGTGGGAGAATCGAACTTTAAATCAACAATTTACATATACATGATTTTTTAATTTTGACAATATGTGAAACGAGAGAATCGAATTTTAAATCTTGCAATTGACATACATAATACAGTTCATGTAAATTCAATTATGCTCATGTGAGAACATGTATATATCTGAATTAAGACAGTACATATAGTTTGCTTCTAATTATTTACACCAAATTGTTCCTTTATTTTAACATTTAACTAACATAAAATAATTATAATTAACTTTAAAGTAAACAAAGAAAATTTTCTATCATGCAGAGGATTGAGTTTTTATTAATTTCACCAAGTATGATAGGTAGTTAATGAAATATATGTTGCTTTTGCTAAAAAAAAAAGGAAAAAGAAAAAAAGAAATATATGTATGTTCAAAATTTATTGTCTAAGAGATGTGATGGTCGGTCTCAATATTTTAACGATTATTGTGTCCCATCCAATAATAATAATTTAAAATCACATTTAGTCGTTGATCTTTATGCAAAATTTTAATAATTGTATTTTAAAATTTCAAACGATTTAATAGTAGGAATTAGTTTAAAATATTTTTGCATAAATAATAAATCAATAAACTATTCAATATCTTTTACAAAATACATAGTTTACATCGTAAAATATTAAATATTGACATCTAAATTTGATGAATTTTTTTACGTTAAGTACTAAATTTAGATTAAAATATTACAAAATAAAAAATATAAAGACTAAATTGTTACCAACAAAAATTTATGAACTAAGTTATTACTTTTACGAAAGTCTAAGGATCAAAAGACGTTTTTTTAACCTAATTGAGAATTATAATTCCTTATAAAATTATTATTTATTATTGAGGAGAAAATATCCGTACATCCCTTCGAGTACTAGAATAGCCTTAGGAGGTATAAGTACGTCCAATTTCTAACAACCTCCCATTACATTTGACTTTTGGAAATTAAAAAAACATGATGATAAAAACAAATTAGAAAAAAAGAAAAGGAATAATTGACTTTGACTTGTGAAGCTGATGAATGTTAGTGAGGGTCACGAAGGGCCAATAATTTTGTAATGAAGCCAATCTCTTTTTATACATTATAAATAGGAACAAACCCTACCACTCAAGATACAACCAAAATTTTCACAACTTAATTATAAACTCTCTCCCTCTATCAGAACATTAGGGTTTTTCTTATACAAACACACAAAAACAACAACAATGGCTTCCCATTTCCCTCGTCTAAGCTTTGTTGTCGTCGTCTTCTTCTTGTCGTTTACGATGCCCGAGATGACGATTAAATCGGTGTTCGCCATCTTTCGACCAAGTCCTTGGAAGCTCGCCCATGCCACATTCTATGGTGATGAGACAGCATCAGAAACAATGGGTATGTAAATTTTAAATTCAATTTTTGAAGTTTCATAATTTGTATCTCTTAAGTTCTCAAACTTTAAAAAGTATACAATATAATATATTTCGAAACTTTCCATTTTTTTCTACTAAGTTCTTAGGTTTTAAGAATGTTAAATAGGTGCCTAAACTTTGACTTTCGCATAAATTCGTGACACATTCAATATTTTTTAGAATTCACAGATTTATTAAGCATAAATTGAATTTTATGATTACTAAAATGCTAAACTTTCAGTTGTTTGTCTAATTGGTTCATAATTTTTTTAAAATTGAAAAGGTGAAGGACCTACAAACTCTAGACTTAATTTCATAACCATTGGGGTTTTAATTTTTAGTCTTTATTATTTATTTACTACTAATGTTTTCAAAAAAAACAAGCTAAGTTGAAAGCTTGTTTAGTTTATTGGAATGTCTTAAATTATAAGTTGTTTTCGTATTTGACATATTTACGTTATTTACATTTTTTATCCTAGAGTTTAGAGATGTGCATTATATAAATTATCTAATCATAGAGCCACCTGTGTTCTATAAGTTGAATTATTCTCTTTAATAAAACTATTCTCCCTCCGTTCCGTTGATATAATTAACCCACTATTAATGAACCACATAAATTTATGTGTTGATTCTTTATTGCTTTACATTGTTTACCTTTATTTGTTGTTTTCATAACTCTTTTTTTTATAGAATTTGACTATGAATAATTCAAGTACAAAAGTGAAAATCATAATTGAAAAATTGGAGAAAAGAAATACCCATGAATTAAGTATCAAATAGATCTATTAACACAAAATTGAATGTTTCAGAAATTGTTAAGAAAAAAATTAAAACTGAAAAACAGATCATTTGACACAAATATGAAAATTCTGAGACCAAACTTAAATTTTATTTTTGTTTTTTAAAAGATTACAATTCAAACATTATAAATATATATATTGTATGTTTTGATTTGTATGATTTTGTATATTTCAGGAGGAGCTTGTGGTTATGGAAATTTGTTCACAAACGGCTACGGCGTGGACACGGTGGCTCTAAGCTCTACCCTCTTCAACAATGGCTACGCTTGTGGAACTTGCTTTCAAATCAAATGCGCCCAATCCAAAGCATGTTACCCTAATGTTGCTTTCACGACTGTGACGGCGACCAACCTTTGTCCTCCAAACTGGGCCAAACCGTCCAACAACGGCGGGTGGTGCAACCCTCCAAGGGTTCACTTCGACATGTCGAAGCCAGCCTTCATGAAGATTGCCAATTGGAAGGCCGGGATCATCCCCGTCGTGTATCGACGAGTCCCTTGTGGTAAAAAGGGCGGCCTTCGGTTCACATTACAGGGAAATGGTTACTGGCTTTTGGCGTACGTGATGAACGTTGGTGGTGGCGGAGACGTGTCTGGAATGTGGGTGAAAGGCAGCAAAACAGGGTGGATCAAAATGAGCCATAATTGGGGAGCTTCATATCAAGCATTTTCATCTTTGGTTGGCCAATCATTGTCTTTTAGAATCACTTCTTACTCAACCAAAGAGACTATCACAGCTTGGAACGTTGCTCCTTCTAATTGGAGGTTTGGATTAACCTATAATGCCAATGTCAACTTTCGCTGATCTCTACAAATTATTCGAAGAGGCTGATAAGATATAATATGAGCTACAATATAACAACCACGTTGAATAATTTACTAGTTGTGTGTGAGGTGTTCGAAATAATTTAAGTCAATCTGACTTAAATATTTCATAATGAATTCATTTTAGATTTTGAATTGAATTGAATTCATTATCTTTACGTGGACACCCCTACCTTTATATCATGTGGCATATGGTCATTTTGGAGTTTTTTTTTTTTTTTTTCAATTTTAAAAGTCTAGCTAGCCAGTTGCCATATTATATGTTTGAAATTTTTGTGTTATAGGTATATGGGTAACTCCATTGAATTATTTGTAAAGAATGAAACCATATGTTAATTATGGTAGTTGTAATGTTTGATATATGTATAAAATTGTAACCCAATTATATGAGGTTATATATTATGTACTTTGTCTGTAACACCTGTACTCTAGATAAAAATTGTTAGTTTATTATAGAAAATGAAATAAATTTAACGAAAGTCATAAGATACAAATTGACCATAAAATAAAATCTTATTGTATATAAGGCATTTGAAAGAGAAAAAAAGAAAGAAAAGAAGAGTAAAACTCACCTGCAGGAGGGTCTGGATGGGTATCTGCTGATCTTCCACGTGGCACATATCTATTGTGCCACGTCCAAAGCTTAATTTTTCTTTTTTTTTTTTTTTTTTTTGCGTGAAACAAAATTTTGACATGGCTATTCAGTCTTTTCTTCCACTTAATTTAAGAGATCAAATCACAATGTTTGGCTTTTACTATTATTATTATTATTTACCATATCTCAAGAAAAACAACTCTACACTTGCTTAGATAAACCCTAATTATTCATTTTCTATAAAATTAAACAGTTTTCTTCATTAATATCGTTCATTAAAATATTTTTCTTCCTCTCCTCCAAATCTTTGAGCAATTGAATGAAATAATGTGATGCATATTCAAACAACTTTTCATGTTTTGCTACCACTGAAGTAATTTAGAAAGCATTGTGATATAAATGGTTATAACGTTAAATCTTTAAAATTTTCACTTGCCTCATGTATTTGATACTCAAATCCACTTGAAGTTCTACCCTCTTTGGTCCACCTTTTCAAAATATTTGAAGTCGAAATTTTGTTAACATTTTTCTTCTCAAACACCTTAAGCATGTGGGTAATAAAATACTCATAAAAGTGAATTTCATACTACTACAAGTGGCTCTATGTGTTGAAGCCTCATATTTAACCAAATAGTGATCGAATCTTTGAGAACATGATACTTTATACTCTGGTGTAGCTTCCAACTTACCAATCCATACACATAAAAATATCAAAATAGTTATTTTGAAAAATTTTAAATATCATTGGTGTATATATTTCTGCCGCATGTTGTAGCATCTGTGTATTTTTTACAAGACTGGTGTTGTTGAAGAGATTGAATCATGTGCAGAAACATGTGAACGCATGTGCTTTTAATATATGTTTCAAATATATAAAAAAAAATACAGAGAACTTAAACATATTTTAATTAAGCATGCTTTACCATGGAGAATTTCAAGGAGAAAGAAAATACCTTTGAAGACAACTTTCAATCTCCTCCAATTCTTCACTGTATCCACGATCTCTTCAATCACGAACAGGCCACCACCATTAATATCTTTCCTGTATTCTGATAAAAGCTAGGTTTATGGAACCTCCTTTTGAAAGACAAGGGAAGAGTTTTTCAACTTTTATAGAGAAACTCTTTCTTTGCAATTTTGTGAGAGTGAGAGATTGAGAGAGAATTAAGAGTGAGAGAAAAGAACTTTTTCTTTGCGTATCTCTCCATGTGCAGAGCCAATTCTGCATAGTAAGTAAAGAAAGTTAATTCCCTTCCCCACTCACTTTAACTCCCCTATACCTTCACGTGACTTATTATTTAATTTATTAAATTAAATCAAAGTTAATTTAATTTAATTTAATGATAATTAATGAATCCATTTATTTAATATTGATTTTAAATATCATATATTTAATTAATATTTTATTTGAATCATATTCAAATGTATTTGTCTTTCATAAACTATAGTTTTAATATAAATCTCATTCACATAAAATTTAACGTATAATTTTAATATGAAAACTAAAGGTTATTAATTAAATTATTTAATAAAAACTATAAGTTATTAGTTATGAAAACATATAGTTTAATATATATTTATGATAAGGTGGTTATTATATATATATATATATAAATAAATTGTTTTTTTTAAAATTATTGTGGAGACATGTGAGTTTGAGTGTTCTATACAAAAGGGTATATAAGACCGGACCACAAAATGAATAGTCTCATTATATAATATCGTTAATAGTAGAGACTTACATTTTACCAGGATGACCATAGGTGACATGACCTGAATCCTGAGTGAGTTGTAAACTCCTATGTATGAAGGTGGTCCTTTGATTTGTATGGATCAGAGTGGCCAGAACGCTGACTCAATAAACCTACCATTTTGGGGATTCATCTTATTGGAGAGTTGGAAACACAACAACACGAGACAAAATTCACTCATTCTCTATTGTTGGGGTAAGTAGATAAATTGCTCCCTTAAGGACTGATTCAAAGGCTTGAACAATGTGGTGTCACACCCTCTCTTGATTCGAGAGGGGTTTGGTCATAGTTGGTCTATAACTTAAGACAACCGACATTAAAGGGCTTTAATAACACTATCTTTAAAGTCCTTTAATGTCGGTTTAAAACAGATAGTAAAGCCCAAAATTCTTGTAGTGATCTCATTCTATATATTAATTTTTAAATAATTTCTAAATTAATTTTTAAATTCTTCTTCAACTTATTTGTTTTCTTTCTTTTCTATTTCTAAATTGAGTTTATGTTTCCCTTGTTTGCAAGAGATATATATTTTGAATTTTGATTCAATTATAGATTCGTGTATAGTATTTGGTGTAAGATCTCATTCTATTTCACATTCCTAGATATGCAAGTTAAATATATAAATTGATTATTCTTGGTATCTTTGATTTTCAGAATGCTTAAACAAAGTTATGTTTAATGTAAAATATTTTGGAAATTTGCACCAAATTGTGTTGTTGGATATGATAGTTTTACTTTTGTGGTTGCAAATTTTGTAAGAATCATGTCATGTTTTCATGTGTGTTATATTTGGTTGCAATAGAACAACAGTAGGATTTCAAAATCCGATAGTATGTCTTCATGGTATGAATTTTTTTCCCATTGAGATACATGCCTTTTGGTTTGTTTGTTTGTATAAAGGTTTGTTCATGTTTTTTTTAGAGAAATGCAAACATAAATGAGGGTTATATGTTTCATGTTTATGTATTTTGATGCAACTGAGCTTGAGAGGAGCCTATCATACCTAGAAGACCAACTACAGTGGCCAACACAAAAATAAGCATCTCCGTTGCAATTCTCTAAATTTACTTATGTTATATATGTCTTCAAACTTTTTCTATAAATGGATTTCTATGACTATCCTGTAGTTATGGTAGTCATAGATTTGTTTTTTAGTTTATAATTAGTGTGTTGGAAGACTTTAATAATGTATTGAAAATAATTTTAGTGATAAGTTGTCTTCAATTTTAATATTGAAACATGTGGTTTATAAATAGTTTTGTTTATAAGTTCATGACTTCGTGTCTTTAGTTTTGTCTTTGGCTTTGATATCAAGTTCCTACTTTTATGCTTGGGTTGTTAAATTTGCATGGCTTCTATTGATAATACTAGTTGTTGGTAGTTATTGGTTTATTGAAAAAAAGAGTTGTTATGTTAATGTCTTTGTTAGTAAGTTTTGTTATGATTGGTAGTCATGTTGTTTTTGGATTTATAATTAGTGTGTTAGAAGACTTTAATGAATATATTGAAAACAACGTGGTAAGTTGTCTTTAATTTTGATATTGGAACATGTGGCTTATAAATAGTTTTGTTGTTGTAAGCTCATGGCTTCTTGTTTTTATTTTTGTCTTTGGTTTTGATATCAAATTCTTCTTTCCATGCTTGGGTTGTTAAATTGTTAAATTGTTCATGGTTGAAATTGTTAATTGTTCATTGCTACTACAGCCAAATTTTGTGTGCCTTTTCTCTTAGATTTAACAAGGTTAATTGTTTGAGTTCATAAAATTTGTTTATAGTTTTCATTAAGTTTTTTGTGTTTATAAGTTTATAAATTTTTCTAAAGAAATGAAGAAGAAATTTTAAAACATCTCAGTTAGTGAAAACATCATGTTAAATAATCTATTGAACTTTTGCAATGATATTTACTTTTTAACCATAGTTTTTTTTATATGCTAAGAAAATGCATGTTTTTTTTGTAGGGTAAACTTCCAGATTGACAAGATTTTGTTGGTATGACGAGATTCAGTTGCGCGATTATTTTAGTTTAGTTGTGCGATTATTTTAGTTTTTTTTTTTTTGTTGGATATATCTATATGATCCTCCAAAGTAGACAAGCAACTCTCTAGATCTTTAGACTTTAGAGCTTTATGTATCTATTGGTCAATATAACTTGTTGATAGGTTAGTTAAACAATTTTTCACTTTATTTGTTGTGAATTAGTATGTTTGTTTAAAGTTGAGTTGTATATATAATAGAAATTAAGATTTTATTTTGTTCATGTACTGATAAAATAAAAATATTATTGATTTGCACGTACATAAGCAAAAAAAAAAGTGTATGTGTATTTTTATATTTTCAATAACAAAACTATGACATACATTTAACAAAGGATATCGATAAAAAGTAGGTGAAAAATCGACATTAAAAATGATATTCAATGTCGGTTGAAAACCTACATTGAAGATAGTATTCAATGCCAGTTGAAAACTGACATTGAAGATAATTGGCATTGAAATCTTGGTTATCTATAATATCGGTTTTAAATCGATATTTAAGACAACCAACACTAGAGACCTTTTATAACACGATCTTCGATGTCAGTTTTCAACCAACATTGTACCCTAATAATGTCAGTTTTAAACCGACATTAAAGCTCAGTTTTGTAGTAGTGCTTGAAGCCCAAGGCTAGCGCAAGTCCAGTCCAAGCTCGGCACAAAGCCAACAATGGCTTAGTCCAACCTAGCCTATTTATTCACTAGATTGGATATGGACCACTATCTTGATTATCGAGTTGGCCCATGGGCCAATCCATTTGGGCCATATTTGGATTCGTCGTAAGGACAACCCAATGGATTTATCATTAGACCAACCCAAATATATATATATATATATATGCATATGTATAGTTGTTCATATATTATATATTATATATTAAAAAAGTAAATTTTTTAAAATTCGTTTTTAAATATATTAAGATAAATCGTAGTTTTTATAGTTAACACCAATTTTTTTAAATATTAAAAACTTATATAGACTTTTTAGTCAATTAAACACTAAATAAAATTTTATAATATCAATAAATTTATTCAAAAAATTAATAAAATAATTTTAATAAAGTACAATTTTGGAAAATTTTAATTACATTTCCTTAAAAAAAAATATATATATATATAATATTCAATGGATTAATCCAATCAACTGACCTAAGTTCAACCCAAACTGTGATCCAAAGAGTCAAGCTCGAGTATTAGGCTATTGACTTGGCTATGGAAGGTTGGGCTAGCTTGATCTATGCCCAAACAATATCTTAGGTCTTTGGACTTGGACCTAGGGTGCCTACTAAGCCAACATAACTAATTTTGATTTCAAATTCTATTTTATATTAAATACAAAACATGCAACTTTTCAATACATAACACGTTTTTGAAAACAACCTTTTTTCACTTTTGAAATTTCTTAACAATTTTTAAATTTTTTTTAAAATTAGAAAAACTAAAAGTTGAATTAGATACCGAACATACCCGTTTCTAAAAAAAAATAAAAAATAAAAAATGTATCAAACGGCCCAATAATTTCTTGAGTTTTTAAAATTATGTCTTTTTAGTAATTTTTTAATAAATAATTATATAGAATTTTAACTTAGATTTTTCTAAATAACCATAAATAGAGATAATTTCTTTAAATTACTTTTCTAATTTAAGATGTCATCAAATTATTTCAAATTTAAAAAAAAAAAAAAAAAAAATTTAGGACCTCTTACCTCTACTCTTATAAAATTCAAGGACTAAGTTTTAAAAACTCAACAACCAAATACATCTTTTTCTAAAAGCTCGAGATTTAAGAAAGTACATTTTAAAAACTCTCTACCAAATGTACATATTTTTTAAAATAAAAAAACAAACAAAAAAAATCCAACTTTTTTCTAGAACCTCTAATTTGACTTGGTAAAAAAAAAAAACTATCTTTTTGAGTCTCTTTTAGTCCAATTCCCAATTTAACGTAAAATTGCTAAAGATGTCCGATGACCAACTAGTGGGTCCTTGGTTTTTCGGCCTAAAGAAAAAAAAAATTAACGAGTCATTATAGCATGAACACTCAAGTATGCCAAATTTCCAAACAAAACAACTTATATAAATAGTAAATTAGAAAAGTGATAGTGAAGTAAATAATTGATTTTGTCGTGTCTTTTGTTTTTCTATTATGGAATAATTTGTAGTGTTGTTGTTTGAAAAACCAAAACATAAGAGCCACAAAAATTTATATGTAATTCAAATAACAAAGTCTCCCAAACAACATGATCCAGCATTTATTTTAGATGGTCCACAAAGACTAATGCAAAAACATATTAAGTTTAAGTTCTCAATTAACAATATATATATATAAACAACTAAACTTATAAAAAGAAATTTCACACAAATTAGTTCCAAAGTACTAACAAATAACAATAGCACTTTAAAAATTGAAACAAATTAAAGTGGAGGGATCAAGCAAGAGAATTGACTTTAGATTACTCAACAACATACTAGGAAACTAAAAGATAACCAAAAAAACAAAATACTAGGGTGTTCAAATGATCCAAAAACTCGAACAATGACTAGATATTTGTTGAATGCCTTATTATTTCCTTTCTCTCATTTTCTCCTTTTTTTATTTTTTAAATTTTCTTTCCTTTCTCCAGTTTATTTTTATTTTTTTCTTTTCTTGTTCGGTTTTTGCTTCCATCTCCCCAATCTCCTCATCTCTCCAAAGATTTCCTCTCTCCTTCATCTTCCCATTTCCCACTAGAATCATTAAAAAAAGAATTACAAGACTAAATTTTATTCCCAAGACTTGAAAGTACTAACTCATAAGTGATGCACCAACAAGTCAATCATCAAGTTTGATTATTATAACAAAATGTTAAATATAAATACCAAATAAAAACGGATTTGAAAGAAACTACTTTTTTTAGTCTTCAAGTTTGCACCATTTTTAGAAACATTTATTAAAAGTTTGAAATAAGAAACGATAATAGTTATTAAACAAGTCGATTTCTCAAAAAAAAAAAAGAGAGAGAGAGAGAGAGAAAGAGAGAGAAATGAGAACGTTATCAAACAGGCCAATTTTTTTTTCTCTTTTTATAGGATTTTAAGAGTATGAAGTCTATTAGTAGTATCATTGAATAACGTGTTATCATGGATGGTATGTTATCAGTGAGATTATGATATCATGCTATCAATGAAAACTTCTATGCACAATTAAACCATCTCAAGAAGTCATTTCATCTCAAATACTACATTACATAATATATAAATATTATCAGTGATATCCTTTACATTGATAGAAATAGAAAGATATCACTGACAGTAACTATCAATGATATCTTGTATGACTATCAATGTAAAAGGATTTCATTCTATATCTATATGCATCAATAACGACATATAAACACATTACATGTATCAACAAATTAATCAAAGACCTGATTATTTACAGACAAGTTTAACACGGTATAAAATTCAAACAACAAAAAGCATCAAAACTAGGGTTGGCAATGGGGCGGGGGAGGGTTCCCCGTCCTCATCCCCGTTGGAGGATTTTACCCCCATCCCCACCCCCGTCTCCGCCTTCAAATTCCCCATTTTCCCTTTCGTTTCCCCATGGAGACTTTTTTCTTATTTTTTCCCTAAAATTCTATTTAGTTTGGGCTTGGACACTTTAGTTGGGCTTAGATTGGGCTAAATTAAAAATTAGACTAAATGTAAAAATTTAAATACCTAATATATTTATAGATGGATCACGTTCGAGTAAATAACCAAAATGGTCTATAGTACATGATTAAGGTTGGGTACCTTATTCTGGTAACACTATTGGATGCGACCTACTCTGTAGTTGTTACAAGTTGTTGTAAAGATACTACAAACAAAGTGATCCATATTCATTCATGTATTGACATGAGGAGTGGGGGCGTCCTATGTAATGAGTTTGCATAAGATTAGATCAAGAAATAAGTCACTCTTACTTTATAACACTGTTTACTGTATAAGACTAACTATTTCACTTAGCTGACCTAGGTAACTCGATCTTAATCCTGAGCTAACTATGAACTGCTGTTTATTCGAGATTATACTTAGATCTGCATAGGTGAGGGTTGGCTCAACAGCGTCGGTTCACTAAGACTCCCATTTCAAATGTAAGGTCGAGTAGATAGCTGGGGACATAAGGTGCAAGACGGAATTTACGCCTACCTGATTTAGGAATAGGAGAAAGGTTGTTCTCTTAACTACTGAATTCATGTCTTGAATAAGGGGCGCCACCCTCTCACTGGGCTGAGAGGGATCTGGTTTAGTGATTGAATCACAAACCAATTGTTCATTAGAGAATTAGTGGGAACTTAAGGAATAAGACGTAATCTCAAAGGTAAAACAAACATTTGACCCAACCGTTATTACGAACAATCTGTGAAGGTTCGACTTACGAATTATGGTTAAATCATGTGGACATAATATATCTACAGTGAGGGAAGTGCAACTATAGGCTTTAGTGGAGTGAACCATTAGTTAACGAATGAGGATTAATTCGACATAAAAAGTTTAGCAGATCATTAGAGCCCATGATCTGTGGGTCCATGAGATCCCCTACTAGCTCGTAAATGGATTAGCCTTAGAGTAGCGTGATAAGTTAATTTGAAACGTTCAAATTAGAATTAGGGAATTAGTAATTATATGTGATATAATTACGGATTTAATTTTGGAATTAAACAGAATTGGAGGATTAACTAATATTTAAATATGATTTAAGTATTAAATTCATAAAAGTGAAATTTGTATAAAATTAATTTAATATTTGATATTAAATTAATTAGAGTTAATTAAATTATTTATTTATTTATTTATTATTAATTAGAAAATTAATTTATGAAATTAATTTTGTAAAATTAATAATAATTTCAAGTTTTGAAATCAAAATTGATTTTGGAAATCAATTTGTAAAATTAGAAAAACACAAAATGAGAAAAGATGGAAAATCCAACTCAACCAATTAGCTCACTCAAAACCCACTTGCTCTTGCTTCAATTCATCATGCATGAGCTGCATCTCATGCAGCTTTCTTCTTTGCATGAATGTCCTATAATAAATAGAGAAGATGGAAGTGGAAATCGGGCATGCAATAGCTGATGAACTTGCTGAAGTTTTGTTAAAACTTGTAAAGTTGAAGAAGTATTCTTCAAGTTGCATCAGTGAGCTTCTTCTTCAAATTCATTTCGTTCAAGCTTATTTTAAGTCCCACAACTCAATCTAAGGCTCCAAGAGAATCGTAGAAAAGACCTTGAGGTGGTTCACAAAAAGAATTGGAGAAGATTTATAGCTGAATTCGAGTTTAAAGAAGTTCTACAGAGGTATGACTGGAAACTCTCTTATTATTGTATGAGTATGCTTTATCTACAGCCAAAATTAATGAATTAGAATGTTGATTGATCCTTGTTGCTACTGCTGTATGCTGATATACTCCTTCAAGTTCATCACCAAGCTGGGTTACCAACTTCTGTATGTCTTTATTTGTTTACTTGTTGTTAGTATTTTTGTTGTTTTAGTGGTTGCCAGTGCTTTCTGTTTAACATCTATATATCGAGTGAAGAGTCATCCTATCACTTTTCCACTCCTGTCTATAAGGACAGTCCTTTGATCGGTATAGGTAAGGGATATCTGATTCGCCAACTCAATAAGTATACCATTTTAGGGATTTATCTGATTAGGGAGTTGATAGCTACACAAGATAAATTGTTTCCAATCACACCAGATTGGACGTTTCCTTTTAAACTAATGTATGATGCAAGTGATGCGACACTAGATGCTATGCTGGGTTAACGCACAGACAAAATGATTCAACCAATTTACTACACCAACAAAACTCCCAATGAGGCACAAGAGAATTACACTACCGTTGAGAAAGAACTTTTGGTCATGGTCTTTTCCGTTGAAAAAATTAGAGCATATCTGATAGGGTCCAAGGTGATTGTGCATACTGATCACTCTGCGATCAAGTACCTTATGGCAAAGAAAGATGTCAAACCAAGGTTAATCCAATGGATCCTATTTCTACAAGATTTTTACCTTGAAGTAATGGATCAAAACGGGATGGAAACCCAGGTGTTGATCACTTGTCTATGCAGGGATGGGTTTCTTGATGAACAACTCTTTCACGTCGAAGAAAAAGAACTCTAGTTTACAGATATTGTTAATTAAGTTGTTTGTAAGAAGTGACCCAAGAATTTCAATCACCACCAATGCAAGAAAATCTTTCACGACTGCAAGTTCTATCACTGGGATGAACCCTACATGTACAAGTTAGGGCCTAATCACATCCTATGAATTCTAGAAATGAAGATGCAGCAGATTCTGTCAAAAAATTCTTGAGGCTCTTTATGGCGGGCATTTTGGTAGCCAAAAGACAACTGCAAAGGTTTTGAAAAGTGGATTCTTTTGGCCCACACTTTTTAGAGATGCATGTGAGTATGTCATAAACTGTGGAAAATGTCAAAGGAGTGGAAATATTGGCCGTCGAGATGAGATGCCTCTGACCACCATTCTAGAAGTAGAACTATTTGATGTGTGGGATATCGATTTCGTGGGACCATTTCCACCATCATGTGGTCATCAATATACATTGGTTGCATTTGACTGTGTGTCTAGGTGGGTTAAGGTTATTTGTGTGCTAAGAATGATGCAATAATTATGTCAAAATTTCTTAAGAATAATATTGTTCGTGCTTTGAGATGTCGCATATGCTCATAAGCGATGAAGGTCACTTTGTTAATTGCTTACTCTTAAACTCTTGTCTAAATTTCAGGTGAACCATAAGATCACCACTACCTATCATCCACAAACCAATGGCCAAGCGGAGATATCAAATTGTGAGATCAAATCTATTCTAGAAAAAGTGGTAAATGCTTCAGAAAAAGACTGGGTGAAGCGCCTTGATGAGGGCTTATGAGCCTATCGTACTATGTATAAAACTTCCATTGGGATGTCGCCTTATGCGTTAATGTATGGCAAGGCCTAACACCATCCTCTAGAATTAGAACCCAAGGCGTTATAGGCACTAAAAAACATAATTTGAATCTTGAGTTGGCAGGTAAAGCAAGAAAGTTGCAACTCAATGAGCTTGAAGAATAGAGGCTCAACACATATGAGAATGCAAAAATCTAGGAACAGAAAACAAAGTATTGGCACGACAGACATCTCTGTAATTGAGGTTAGACAGAAAGTATTACTACTCATGTTTACATCTCTTTCTAAAAAAGTTGAAGTCACGATGTTTTGGTTCTTTCATTATTAAAGAAGTTTTTTTTGCATGGAATAGTAGAGGTTGCAAATGAGGATGGCTCCGACGCGTTTAAAGTAAACGGTCAACGAACTAAACTATACCATGGAGGCGATATTGAAAGAGAAAATGTCTCCGTAGACCTTGCTGACCTCGAGTAAAAGATGAATGCGGAGATGGTCCCTACAATAAGAATGACCACATATTATCAAGGACGCATCTCAAACTCTTCTTTTGTGCTTTTGTTTGCTTTTCTTTATTGCTTTAATATTTGCTTCTTTTTAGCTATTTTCTTTTGTAAAAATTGGTTGCTTGATTGTTTAGAATGATTCGGAAATCAAAAGATTGATACGTTGAGTGTAAGGTATGGAAAGGTAATAACTCATCGCATCTAACACACTCAACGCAAAAGAGGGTAACCCAAGGGTTTCGACCGTTAGTGGGATTTGAAAGGACTTCGAACACGTTCACCGTTTTACACGTCATGTCTTCTTTTTATTAAATGTGTCATCATTAAGGGAGATTAGAAGAGAAATCCGATCTTCACTCTCTCAAAGAAATACGAAGGCTATAAATAGGTTTTCTGCGAAATCTATTTCAGTAGAGCATATGATGTCGATGGCCCGAGGTAGAGGGCAAACATGTTCAAAAAAACCATTAACGATCCAAACCAAGAAAGAGGTACGACAGAGAGTTTCAGCCATCTTTGATTAAATGGAAGTTTCTTGTCGTTTTTACAGAGAAAATGAAATGAAACAACTGATCATTCGATGATGTCATGCTTAATTTCACGCATCCACTCACGCCTATAAAACCTTCGCTCCTTCTTTTTTTCCTCTTTCGTTCCCCATTTTAAGCTCTCAGAGCCCTTGAATTCTTTGCACTCCAACGACCATTCTAATCAAGAACCACCGATAATTTCTTCCTTTTTTTCCTCGATTTTCTTCTATCCTACCCAATGAGTCCAAAAAGACATTTCCAAGGTTTCTTCCATTGTGCCATTTTCTTCCCAAAATAAACAGCTGGCTTCTTCATCTTCTCAATCCCCTCGTCACCAATTTCGATTGGCTATTCTGGTTAGTGAAACTCATCCTTCCTCTCCTCTTTCTCAGCCTCACCAAAGGATTTACTCATTCATACACTTACCAAGACGTCTACTGAAAATTCCTTCACTTCAGCCCTCAACTCCCATATCCCTCAGCCAACCTTCTCCCCCAATTGCCTCTTCCTTAGCATTGCAACCGCTTGCTTCCCTCGACCTTGAACCCTTAGCCATGGTCTTCCCTCAAGAGCCAATTCTCTTACGCTCACCTTCACTGCATGAGGGAAGAACTCGGGCTAGAATGACCACCACGTAAGAAAAAGGTCCACCACAACAACCCTGAGTTAGGAATGCGTCTATTGCCTTCATCCACTATATGACCCAATAGGCGCCAGCGAGACAAGGAGAAAGGATGAGTGAGAAGTGTTTTGCACCCATTAGAGAGTTTAAACAATGAGGGTGTAGCAAACCAGCCGCGCAAGGAGATAGCTGAGAGGAGAGAAGAAACTTTGTTGCATGGGTCTATCCCTACAATGAGTGGCTTTAAAGAGATTAGGAAAGAAAAGAGAAAAATGATGGTGAAGGAAGAAAAAGCACCAGTGGAGGTGGAGGTGGAGAAAGCACTTAAGAAGAGATCACCTTTATTGTTGGAGATGGGGTTTTTCCCAGAGACAACATCATTGCCCCCCTTTATACTCAACGCGATGAGATGGTGGGATTTCTATGAGGATCTCCTAAAACTCATATCGATGTTCACACATCTATGAAGGGACCCCTCATCCCAGCAAGTGCATCGATAAAGTGGGCAATGAAAAAAGTTTATTTCGGCACCAAGAAGGTGAACATGCTGTTAAAATTATAAAACAACCCTAAGGCTAAAGGGAATAGAATAATTGAGGAGCCAACACAAGAAGAAATGAAGGAAGCATTGAAAGTGTTGGCCAAACCAGGGTCAAAATGGAGCACCTCCACTAAGAGAATCAGAACATTGTCGTCGTATAGCCTAACTCTTGTGGTAAATGTCTGGCTCTATTTTGTTAAGAAAAATCTGCTCCCAACCATGCACAATAGCTCTATTTCAAAGGACAAAGTAATGGTTATATTCTGCATCATGCAATACATCCTAATGGACGTCAAGCGCATCATCGCAGCCCAAATTTGGGCTATGTTTTTCAAGCCAAGAGGAAAGTTATTCTTCCCCTTCCTTATAACAAAGTTGTGTGCTAGCTAAGGCATTTTGGAAAATGAAGAAAAAGAGTCTGTCCGGGTAGTCATCACAAACAGCACTCTGCGATGGCTGTTAAGAGATTTGGCACTTCAATCAGAGGCAGTTAAACAAGAAACGACCTTCTCAATCACAGACTACACCTCTATCGCAACCTCATCAACACAAAAGAAGAAAATTGGTGAAAAGGTTTTTTGAAACCCTCACGTCGAGTGCTAAAGTTGAATATTTACTCAACGTGCCTTCTTTGCTTATTGGAGAAGGAAATTTGACCATATCGCCTCGGGCTAAAAATATAGAGAGATCGCCCTCCCTTCATCTTGAATTGGTTGTAAGAGAAAAAGAAAAAGAAATTGAGAAAGAAAAATCTCCTCCACCGCAACCTAAGCAACAGACTCCATCTCCACACTATGATGAATCGAAAGTTGAGATCATTTCTCCATCTCACTAGCAATTGAGAAGGGAGTCTCCAATATTGTCGGTGAACTTGAATGAACGCCCTCCCATCCTTCCTATTGAACCTTTCCTTCCTCTCTTACCGCTTAAACCAGGGGAGAAAATGCCTTCACTGCCTCCAAAAAAAGACAAAAACAAGGCTTTCATTTTTGAGGAGTCAGTGATCTCAGGCGTTCGTCCGCCAACGCCTACTACTGATCACCCAAGCCTCCCTCGCCCCACTACTTTTCAAATGGGTGAAGGATCAGGCATTAGTGAGGCTAGGAGGTATCCACCTTGCATCCCAAGATCAACACAACAGTCCTTCTTTGCCTGAAGATGAAACAGTTGACACAAACTTGACTTGCATAAATCCTTGCATGATGACCTCTGGGAACCACTCTTCGGGAGTCTCAGTGAGTTTTCGCGCTAAAGAGAAACACTTATGCAACAAAAATGAGAGCCCGCGCAACAGCAAATCGAGTTGCGAGAATTTGTCCGACAACAATCTCAACAATTTTAATGCCAACAGATTTTGATGAGGAATTTTATTCAGCATCAGAAGCAGAGGCAGCATGAACAATTTCGCTTCACACTTCAATACATTCAAAAAGTCCTTGCTCAGCTAATCACAGGACCATCCCTTCTGTCACATCTCCAACAACCCTTTCAATTTCCTGAAGAAGAATTTTTTCCAAATGTTACACAAATGGGAGGGTTTCTAAGATATCGGTTTAGTATCTACCATTTAGGGAACATAAAATTAGGCGCATAATTTAATCTTTTCCATTAATGTCGTTTCAAATATCCCCTTTTTTTCCTCTTTTAAGAAGCGTTCAATTTAATTTAAGGGTTTCTATGACTTTTCAACCTATTTTTTTTAAATATCCTACCCATTAGGCTATTCATGAAAATTAGCTATTAGTGCAATTGGACCTATTAAAATAGGTTAGTAGTGTATAAAGCCCTTATAATTTTGAGAAATTGGAGCATATGGTGGATTTTAGGGCTTGGTTTTGAAAAATGACAAAACCGGCAAATAATAAGATTTATGGCAACTCACATGACATGCACATGGTCGCGAATTTTCAAGTCCCTATTTTACCGTTGTCTAGTACATAACTTTTATTATTGTTGAAACTACAAATATATGGTAAGTGTAGAATAATAGACAATGACGAGGTTTTGTATACTAGATAATTGTTGATGCCTTAGTTCTTCACCTTCCCTCTAATTGTTCAAAATAACCGTCTTCCTCAAAATAAACATCCTCCCCTAAAAACGTCCTTCCTGATTTTTGTCACGTAGTTAACATTTCATTGCATATTTTATCATTAATTTAGATTCTGTTTGAACACTTTTCGAATTAATCTCGCTTAAATTAAATATCCTGAATTTTTTTATCAAAATTATATTTTAAATATCCATATATTATCAAATTTCATTTTAGTAATCAAATTTTAAATTTATTCAAATGTTTAGGTTGTTTTTCATTATTTTAAACATATTCTTAATAAATTAACCTGATATTTTTTTTCCATATTTTTTAAGGTTTAAATTGTTTTGTATATGTTATTAGATTCAATTGTACATATTTCATATTTAGTCCCTATTTTAGCTGACATTTTGATAATATCTGATTTGCTCTTAGTTGGTTCGTATGGCTGAAATATTAAATACAGTGTAAATGTAGAGCTTTATTAATAACCAAGATATAAATATAGTGTAAGTAGAGAGTTTGATTAATAACAAGGATATAAATACAAGGTAATTTGAGAGCTTGATTAATAACCAAATTAATCATATTATAATCTAACGGATCCATTTTCAAAATTGAAACTGAGCGTCATTCCGTAATTTTTGCCCTCCTTTGAAATTTGAATTTATTTTTAATATTCAAATTAGATTTTGATAACTACTTCACAAATTGATTTAAAACAAACTAATCTCTTCCTTGTTTTTCTCCTCCTAATTAATTCAAATTAGTTATGGAATTTAATTAACCTATATTTACACATATAATGTAATTGTAATGTAAAGTTAGATAGTTATTTTCCATATATTCAAATTTTAGTTATGGATTTTATCTTTATAACTTATTTTATAAGTCATGGGTTGGATAAAGTCAAAATTTGGCTTGGTTTGAATTTAATGGATATTTTGCAATCTAATAAATTAGATTTACAATAGTCTAAATTAACATATTTTTGTTTTCAAATTTTTTAATTAGAGACTTTGACTGTAAGTTTCATAATGTATTTCTTTTGTTTTCAAATTTTTAGAGCGAAACTTAAATTTATTGGAAAAGAAAATTATTTTATAATAGATATAAAAATTAGATCTAGGTATTTGGAATTTAAGATGGAAAATAAAAATTTCACTTAGGGACTGTTTGGGGCGTTGAGTTGAGATAGGATATCTGAAGTTCATATGTCTGTGGAGTTCATATATTATGTAAGTTTATATGTCTATGTTTGGGGTGTAGAGTTATTTAGTCTGAGTTCATATGTTTGTGTTTGGGGTGCAAAGTTAAGTTCATATCTCTGGTATGATACAATTTTTTGAACTCTAAATAATATGCTTTTATGATTACTATTTTTGTTTTGAAACTTTTTTATTCAATAATTCTACCCATCTTTGTTGGAATAAATATGGATTGCAATTTTTTTTCTTTTAATTTTTAGAACTTTTATTTATTTCTTTCTTTTTTGGGCAATGAACAACAATTAACCCATTACATTTCTGGTAGAAATATGGTTAAAGAAAATGAGAAAATAAAGCAAAATCAAAACTTTCTAGTCAACTTTTCTCCATGAATTTCATTATCATCTTCTTCTTTTTGTTCTTATTCCTATTGTTACTCTATATTTTTACTATGTCATGTATGCTTTTTTTTAATTAAATCTCCCCCATCATCGTAACAGTCAATGGAATGTCATCACATTTCTTCAATAGTTTCACTTTCATTTCCTCTAAATTTGGAGGATCATCAAAGAAAAAATCTCTATTTTTCACTAATTCTTGTTGGAAAATGTTCAAGGAAACAAATTTTCATATGATAGTTTTTTGCTATATGTTACATACTTTTCAACTACATACATACTTTTCGGCTAAATATTCTTAACACTCATTTGATATATGAATTCATTACGTATAAATATTGCAGTTAATGTAGACAAAATAATATTTTTTATATAATCAACAACCCTACAACATACTTTAACAGTCATCAGTCTTATAGTAGTCGAAATAAGTTTTCGAAGTTGATTATCGAAGATGATTTTTGCTAGAGTTTATAGACAAAGGTGGTTATCGGAGCCTAAAATTGATCATGAAGGTGTATCGGAGTTGGGTATCAAAGTTTGTCATCGGAAGTGGTTTTCAAATCTCGGAGTTGGTCGGGCAAAAGTGGTCGTCGAAGTTGATCATCGAATATGATTTTTGCTAGAGATTGTAGTCAGAGGTGACTGTCAAAGCCCAAAGTTAGTCGCATGAAGATGATATTAGAGTTGGTCGTCGGAGTTACTCGCTCAAAGGTAATCGTTAAAGGTGATTTTCATCAGAGTTTGTAGTTGGAGGTGGTTGTTGAAGCCTATGAAGGTGATTATCGGAGTTGGTCATCACAGTTTTTTGTCAGAGCCAATAGGTCATCGAAGTTGGTAGCGCGAAGGTGGTCATCAAAGTTGGGCCATCGGAGGTGGTTATCGGAGGCCAGAATTGGTTGTCAGAGTTGGTCGTGCGAAGCTTGTCGAAACTCGGAGTTGGTCGCCAGAACTGTCATCGGAGGTGGTTGTCGGAGTCTGAATTTCATCATCGGAATTTGTCATCGGAGGTGGTTATCGGAGCCCAGAGTTGGTCGCTGCCATCAGAGGTGGTTTTCGGAGTCCAGAGTTGGTCACCGAAGTTTTCATCAGAGGTAGTTGTCGGAGTCCAAAGTTGGTCGCCAAAGTTTTCATGAGATGTGATTTTCGGAGTCTGGAGTTAGTTATCGGAGAGTGACAGTGGGCGATGGGTGGAGCCACTAAAAAGATGGGAAGAAGGAAAAGTTGAGGTGAGTTGGTAAAGTATACTAACTCAACTTCACCAACATTTAAAGTCAGTGGACCAAACAATGAATTGGTATATTATACCAACTCAACTCAACTCATGTGGGTGAGCCAAACACCCCCTTATATTCATATAAAAGTTGAGTTAAAATAATATTTAAAAAAAAAAAACCTAAGTTTTAGGTTATTTCTCTCAATATATATATATATATATTTAGAACATTATTTTATTAAGATTTTGTAAGTTAAAAAAAAACATTTAAAAAAAAAGAAAATAAAGAAAAATAAAGAAACCTAGTTTTCTACCATGCCTCACAAAGTCACCTCCTTCTCTTCTTTCACGAGTTTCCTCCTTTGCGTGAAGAGCAACGCTGCCGTCTGTGTCATTCCGCTCAACTGCAGTCTACCATGAGCCATTCTGCCACACCCATCCACTACCTCACACAGCCATTTGTGTCGAGACTACCTCCATGGTGAAGGGTAGCATAGATAAGTGTCATGGGTCTTCCTCTCCCATTCACTCTCTCTTTTTTATCTTAATATCTTTTTGGCTGCTATTTACCATATACCATCACTACTATCGTTGTGTGGTTGTAAGAGTAATGGGCCAATAATATTTAGGTGAGTATTAGGGATGTTTTGTGAGTTTTTGTTAAAGTTTTAGTTTTATGTGATATGATTTGCTTCAATTAAATTAAAGATTGCTTTGGAGTTTGATGTAAATTTTAGTTGCTTTCGTGATAGAGGTGTTTGACGACATTTGATATAATGTAATGCAACAATATAGTATATTTGTATATATTACAATGTATTTACATTTTTCTGAATTTGTTTTAGTTTGTAATGTTTAATTTTATCAATTTTAATGTGTAGTGATAGTTTTTATATTTACTAATTAGTATTTTCTTATTTTAAAATTTTTTTTTGCCATTTTTACAAATTTAAAAACATTTTATTGTTTTTCCAAACGAAAATTTAAAATTGGTTATTTGTCTTAAGCCCTGTAATTTTCCTTTAGGCCTCCACGTTCGGCCCTGTATCTGTTTTCGAAACCCAACAAAGCCTTCATATATCCAATAGGCCCAGAGAATTACGCACGTGCTACGTGCGTGATTGACCACACACTCTCATAAATATATATAAAAAGTTTTCCACTTCGGGGATTTAGTTCTAAATTTCCTGGTCTGTAGCTTCTTGTTCGCGGGAGAAAATTTTGTACACTTGAATCCTCAACTACACAGTTTAATTCGTTCAATGGCCTTTCTGTTTCAGAAATTTCAAGAGGTAAATGTTCTTAATTTTCTTGAGAAAGCGCTGGAAAATGATGAGAAATGGAGAGAAAGATAGAGATTGTAGGTTAATATTCGAGTGTTAGCTAAAGATCCATTACTGAATTCAAGCCAGCTTCATTCTTCTCGGGCGTTCTATGAATTTATGTACTCATCCATATTGATATGTTTATATGGAGATTTCTTAGTTGAATTAACTAGTTTCTCGGTTTGTGGTTTTTCATTTTAATTAAGCTTGTTCTATATTTCTGCTTTTGCGCTTTCGATGTGAGACTGTCTGAATTTAATTAAGAGATCGGCATTCTTGTATTCTGAGTATGTTCTTTTGATTGTATCATCAATCACGGTCTTTATGGTTGTTTAATTAATGCAGCATCTTATCCAGAGAAAGAGAATACAGCTTCAAAATAATGATATTAGTAGTAAACTTGATGGAAAAACGTTCTAGTAAAGTAAGTGTATTGAAATTGAGGAATTTGTGGGACCTTGCAATTAAACTAGTAGAGTTTCAGATTGGTAGGACGCTTCTCCACCATGTGGTTTATATACACTTGCGTATTCATGTTTTACAAGAATACGTGGTTGTCACATTGCTAATCTTAAGGTGACAGGAACCTTGATTTCTGAAGTTCTTCTCGTAGTTCCTCCTTTGGTAACTTTCCTTCTAATGTGGTGGATGTATTTCTTGATGTGCTTAAGATTGATCTTCTCTATTATTTAAGATGCTTGCAAGTTATATGTCAGGCAACCATGTATACCCGCATCTTTTGTCTTATTTAGAGAACTAAATAGAGGTCACGATGTGGTATTGCTAGGCCTCTAATGGCAAATACTAGTTTTAGGAGGGGTCACAAGGCAAAAGATCACCAGAAAATTAGTTAGTGGAAATCGTTTTATATTGGGGGGAGTGAGGGATAGCTTTTAAAGGGCAGTAGTGTGTTAGAGGGTGGTACGTTTTAATTGGCAATAGAACCGTGTGTTGGGATTGCAAAGGAGAGAGTACAATACTAGCCCTCTCGATTTTGAGGGGTTGTTTTATGTTCTTGTGTTGTTGAATTTTGTTTCTGCTCTTAATTTCAATCAAATGGTAAGGTGACGACCCACCTTACCTTACAATTGTCTGAAATTTTTCTTACCAATGTTGTTCCCATTACATTCTAAAATGAATACCATAATATGCCCTGTCTGATTTATTTTTATTTTTTATTTTTATTTGTACTGATGTTTATACACTCTTACAAATTCAGGCTGTGAAGGTTCTTGCAAAAAATCCAATGTTTGCAAGGGATCCAAGGCGGCTACAGTTTGAAGCAGATATGAACCGCTTGTTCCTTTTCACCAGGTCATTTAACTTTCTATTGTACCACGTGGTTCCAAAATTCAGTTTAACTGCTCCAAACTTTTGTGTCCATGGAAATTCCAGTCCTAGGTCTATTGTCCATAAAAATCTCCAAGGCCCATTTTCTTCTTGACAGTTCTTCTAGTGCTAATCATGCTCATTTGTCTTGTACTGGAATATGAATCAAGATAATTAGTATCAAAATATTTTATCCTGACTGCATCATTGCTAGTTTGGATGCCATAAAAAATATTTCTTGGCAGGTTTAGGGTTTACTTGGGTTTTTGGACAATCATAGAATAAGGGCTAGGGTTTAGTGGGTTACGGTGATTAAAGCTTTTCTTTCCATAGGGGTTTTTGGGAAAACATAGAATTAGGGCCAGGGTTTAGTGGAGTATGGTGGTTATGGGTATTTTTTGGGAGATCTGGCGTGAAAGGATTAGAAAATTTTCATGAAGGTAGGTAGTAGCTATTCCTATTATGCTATAATTTTGCTTTCTACCTGCTTCTCGGGGGCTATGGTAATGTTTTTTTTGTAATCGTTCTCTTTTTAGGATTTGTACCAACTAGTGAGGATTTTAATAATCTGTTTGGCTTCTTTGTTGATGTCTCGTTTATTTCTTCTACCCCTCTGCTTTGTATATGTTGTTTGAATGGTATATTTGTTTCTTACTGCACAGAAAATCTTAATCTTTTTTATTTCTTATTTTTTTATCTGTAGCTAAACTGAATTTCTTTTATTGTAAATTGTTATGGCATCAATTGATCTGTTCATACCATTACCTAGTCACCCTTATCCTATCAATTCATCCCCTATCATCGCGTTCACTAACTGGGGTCCGGATGAAGGTTCCTTTGTTAGGTATAAATCCTTTTGAGTTTCCATCTCTCTTCACAGCGGAAAAGAAAAATGATAGCAGAACTTTCAGAATGTGACCTGCTCAAGCTTATACTTCGGCAAGTTTATATTCATTTGTATGCTTCGTTAGTATTCATCTTATAAACAAAAACAAATGAACAGTAGAATCTTTGGAGCAGTAGAGATCCTATAGGGATGTTTGGTCCCTTGTTAGATTCCATGATTCTCTTTGGGCTTTGGTGACAAGATCTTTTTGTAATTACTCACTATGTTTTATTTTATTGGATTGGAGCTCTGTTTTGTAGTTTGTTATTTGGCTCTCCTTTTTTGTTTTCCCTTGTATTCTTTCATTTTCTTTCTCAATGAAAGTTTGGTTTACCATATATATATATGAAAGGCATTCGTCTCATAAAATTTTGAACCTCCAGCTACAACCGTTTGGGAATGAATGCTGCTGAGGCTGATGCAGAGGAGATCATTGACATGGCCACTAAAGCTTCTTTTGCTGATCAACAAAAGCAAGTACAAGAGAACATCCACTCGCAGGTTAAAAGTTTTTGCATGCATATGGATGAAATTCTTCTTCCAGATACGAGGAAGAGCAATGAACCTGCAGAATCCCCTGAAAAATCCAGTGATGCTGTTCGAAAAAGTGGTCTTAGTTTTGCTGTTGGCAGAACTAGTCCACCTACTGATATGGCTGGTTAGATTCTCTTGCTCTAGTCAATTTCTGGAAGGCTCTCTCAAATGTTAAATGTTTACCATGAACTAATCACTCGTTGCTGATGTAATTGGATTTCCCAGACATAAGCAAGATCTTTTTACAATTTGCTTTCCCTAGAAAACTACCTTTCCCAGCGTCAATCCATGTAAATGATATTTAAGTTGCCGGCTTCACATTTTAAATTGTGCATAGTGCTGAAGTTAATAAGTTTTTCATTATGCCATTTTAAATTGTGCATCACCCTGCTCCTGTCTTAATATACTGAGTGAATATGCGCTAGGTGCTAATAGGATTTCCTAGCTCACCAGCCAAGAGGGTAAAAGATCATCAGCCAAGAAAAATTGAACTCCCTACATGCGTCAGTACCCCAGAAACTAGTTGTTTAGGGTTGGTTGGCAGTTTGCTTTCCACAATAATTTTTAAATTTCTTAAACTATTTACATTGTTTCTTATCCCCAAAAAAAGGAAAAGTAGAACTGTTCACTAGTCTTATTTTTTAGAAAAAAAAAAAAAAAAAACATAATGATTCTCATCTCAGTAATAGACTGCTCGTGAGAATAAGCAAATGTTAAGAAAAATAGTTAATAAGCAAATGTTAAGAAAAATAGTTTTTTTTTTTTTAACAGTTAATATGTTCCAAGTCAGTTTTAGAACTCAACTCCCTGCAGCTCGTATAGATATTTTCTTTTGGTAACTAAAGCTTTTTGTCGTTATATCTTTTCTCCTTTCACACCTGTGATGACTACTGGTTACTGATGCATTCACAGCACAGATATCCCAACGACAAGGCCATTGGGACGTTCTGAACTTTCTCAGAAATTAAAGGATGAAATTGGCTACACTCTTGACATCCAGCCATCTCAAATCCCTCACAAGGATGCTGGACAAGGTCTTTTTATAGATGGTGAAGCTGATGTCGGATCTGTTATAGCGATATACCCAGGCGTTATATATTCCCCGGCTCATTATCAATACATTCCTGGATATCCAAGAGTTGATGCTCAGAACCCTTATCTGATCACGAGGTACGACGGAACTGTGATCAATGCCCAACCCTGGGGTTTAGGTGCTGATATCCGCGAGGTATGGCATGGCTTAACTGTACCCGAAAGTAACCCGATCAAACAAAGCGACGAGAAATCAGATCGTCTTTGGCGAATGCTGAGCAAACCTTTAGAAGCCAAACGAGTGGGGCATGGTGGTGATGCTCTAGAACGTAGAAACCCTCTAGCATTTGCTCATTTCGCCAACCACCCAGCTAAGGATATGGTTCCAAATGTCATGCTTTGCCCTTATGATTTCCCCTTGACTGAGAAGGACATGAGAGTTTATATTCCAAATGTATCATTTGCAAATGAAGAAGTGAACATGAAGAGGCTCGGTAGCTTTTGGTTCAAGTCTGGACGTTCGAGAATCAACGGATCAGATACTCCCATTTTGAAGACAATTGTTCTGGTTGCAACTCGGGCACTCTGCAATGAAGAAGTGCTCTTAAATTACAGATTGAGCAACTCCAAGCGTCGGCCATCATGGTATACTCCTGTTGATGAAGAGGAAGATAGGAGGAGATGGAGTTGACTCGTCTTGTCAAAGGTATGACACCATTGTTCTGATTTTGTTGGCGAGTTCAGATAATCCTTTCGATAACTTTTCTCCTCAAACTGTAGTAATTTTTTCTTAAGATGGCTATAACTGATATACAAGAATAAGGCTGACTAAGAGTATACTTAAATTTTCGAAAGCCTGTTCTGAATTTCCATGAGATGAATAGAATTGTTTTGCAATGAAACGTTGTTTGTCTGTTGAGGAATCTGCTTTATCACTTCTTGTGTGATCTTCTAGAAAATCCTCAGAGTTTGTCTTCAAAACAATTGAGGTCAATTCTTCAACTAGTGCAAGCTTGTGGATTCTAAGTAGTTCTACAAAAATGTTGTTGGGAGAAGTACAAACTAAACCAACAGAAAATTGTCCGTACATACCTCAACTATTCTCACAAGACAAGAATTCTATTATATTTTATTGCCAAAGTAACTCATAAGATGTTAAATCTTAAGTAGGTGATCATCCTAATTTCAATTCATCCCAATTTCTTTATATGACTTGATTTTTATTGACCACTAGTTCAATTTTGTGGCGGTTAAAATAGACTAAAGTTTTACGTTGAAGTATATATTTTTCAAGTGTTTGATTAAATATTATTTTTTTTCGTTGTTTTTGTTAGAAGATCTCAAGAAAATTGTACGTATCTACTTTAGATCGGTGAATTTCAATGCATTTAGACGCTACAAAACCACAAAATTGATAAAACCAAACTCCCAAAATTAATAATGACCAAGATATTTGAATTTTCCATCTACTTTCAATTTTGATTTCTTTTCGACTATTTTGATTTTAATGTATACTTGAAGAAAAAGGTTTCTCATACCATTCTTTCTCATAGAAAAATGATAATAAAGCCATATTGGAGAGCCACAAATGAGGGGAAAATTGTATTGATTATTCGCGGAAGCCAAGAAAGTCTAAATGATTTCTGTTCTAATTTACACAACCAATTAAAAGGAAACAAAGGGGTGGGAAAAAAATTCATATTTAAAATACAAGCTTCATCTCAAAGGATGAATAAAACTCCTACTCACTTGAAAATTTGGATATGAAGCCTTGATCTTTTCTCGCTGGCCTTATCCTAAATTCTAAGAAAACTAACTAGCTATCGAAGAAACCGGGACCTGCTCGAGAAAGAAGCTCCTTGCCAGCATCCTTCCCCATTGCAATCATATCGTCAATAGCGTATGGACCTCGTCTAGAAGTTTCAAGAACTGAAATGGATAGTGAAGAAACAAAGGTAATGATTAAAAGATGAAGAAAATCAATGTTCTAGCAATGAAGAGAAGAAGCTAATGAAAATAAGGGTGGAAGTTAATTTCATCTGATCATGGATGATGATCGTAATACCTCGGGTTCCATCTGGGGAAGCCACCAACCCTTTAAATATACAATTGCCATCTTCATCTCTGGAAGCATATCCTGCGATTGGAGTTCGGCAAGATCCATCAAGAGTCTCAAGGAAAGCTCTCTCACAAACAACAGCCAGTCTTGTTTCCTCATGGTTTAATGAGGCTAAGTAATTGGCCTGCACAATGAGAAACCAAATAGAAAAGACATTAAGCATTTCCAAGCAATGAATTTTAATGGTATAATGAGATAAGTCAGCCATTTGAGTAGAAACGATGATTTTCTCAAGAAGACATAGTTATAATGGAAATTGTTAGACTAATATGGGCGAACATCAATTTTATAGCTAACGAAAACGAACCATTTTGTCATCATCGGTTCGACAAGCAATCCCAATAGCTCCCTGAGCAACAGCTGGAAGCATTTCATCAATTGAAAGGATCGAAGTAACGTTTTCTGTCATATTTAAACGCCGAAGTCCAGCTAGAGCCAACAGTGTTGCTTGGACCACACCTTCATTCAGTTTTCTCAACCTTGTTTGGACATTGCCACGAAAATTCTCCAGCACCTAACGAATGATACCAACCAACAACAGAAAAAACGAGAGAGTGTCAGAATCAATCTACAAGATTGAAAATGTCAGAATCAATCTACAAGATTGAAAATGTAAGACTCTTTGAACATCTATTAAAGCATGTAATGTTCCATCGAGAGTCAAGCATTCTAAATTTAAAGAAAGGACAGGTGGAGCAGTAGGGAATTTTCCAATCTTGTATGAGAAAATAACCGATCGTTATCAAACAATGCATACCCCATTGTATTAGCAATGCATAACAAGGAGAAAGTTGAAATTTGACGAGAGAACATAGACAACAGCAATGTAGTTGAGGTTTTAAAGATCAACCAACTTAGAAAGAAAACCAAAGAGACATTCTTTCTATTGTATTTTCTAGGAGCCTATTTCACACATCAACCGCTGAGACCAACAACCTATTAACTCTTGTAGCAATGTAAACATAGAACAGAAACTTTTTGGAACACAGCAAACTTACTTTGAGGGATGGATATCTATTCAGTAGCTGAGACTTTCTTCTCAGTGAAGCTGTCCCAATGATGCTTCCAGCTGGAAGCTCAGCGAGTGAACCTGCACTTAGAGAAATGAAGGCATCGCGGACATCCTCCCTTGGAAGATTACATGGAAGGATGGTCTTTTCAGGTAAGTAAGTCGGTACATCTTTCATTGAGTGAACAGCAATGTCGATGTCACCATTAATAAGTGCATCATCAATCTCTTTAGTAAATAAGCCTTTCCCACCAATGTCTGCAAGTGGCTGAGAGAGTATTTTGTCACCAGTTGTTTTGATTACAACAATCTGAATGGCCCCATCTTCGGCTAGCTCGGGATGGGAGGCCATGAGTTTGTCTCTCGTCTCATGAGCCTGGGCAAGTGCTAATGGGCTGTCCTATACACAGAAAATTATATGTGACAGGAGAAGATAAAGCAACCCAAAACAAGATTTAGATCAACAAGCATATAGAAAATGAAGTAGACTGTGTTTATAGGCATAGCTCCCGGCTTCAGTAAGAAAACTACATGCCCCTTAATTCCTACCAGAATAAAGTAACTCTTCTTCATCATTTTTTTTTTTTAATAAAAAGATTTCACTGAGAAAAAAATGAAAGAATACAAGGGCGTACAAAAAATCAAGTTCGGGGCTCCTAGAAAAAGGGTACCAATCAAGCAAAATAGTATCTATAGAGTAGTTACATAAAAACTTCGAATTTGAAACCTAAAGAGAAACATGAAACCGTATAAGTGAAGAAACATGAAACCTTCAAATTCAAAGCCCCTCTTAGATTTGGTCTTCTTATGAAGAACTCATTCTACTCTAACAGCAGCAGATTGGATCCTAAGATTGATGGCATGAGCAACATGAATACTTTAAATTTAGTAGTCAAGCACATAAAAGTAAGGAAGGTTGTTCGAAACAATTGTTAGCCCTCAGGAATCTATTATTTTCTTTGATTTGGTTCAGTTTCCACCCTTTAGTGTTCTTCATGATCTGATTTACAACCACACAAAAAATGCAACTTCCATACTACATTTGAATTAAGAGTGAACATACAAGTTTTGACATATTCAAGTACAAACAGGAGAGACATACTGAACTTCTTCAACTAACCCAAACTCTTCAAAAATAACTCAATCCCCCACATCATCAAACTCAAATCAGCCAAAAATCAAAATTAGAAACTAAAAACAACCCAAAACCATTAAACCAAAAGAGAACCTAAGAAAGACCCACAAAACAAAAACAAAAAAGTTACCTTCCTCTGGTGCCAATTCTGACGAGAGCGACCTTGGTCTTCTCTGTCTGCTGCTCCACGGCAACAGAGGCTCTTATGAGGCCAAACCCATGAAATTTCTTGGCGCCATTAGAGAAGGCAGGAGGTTTAAGGGAAAGTGAGGAGAACCCAAGAAGAGAAAGGGAGCCAACATTACGAGGACGAGGCATTGGAGAGTGGCTTACAGAAGGGGAAGATAAAACACCCATTTGAGAGAGTGTTTATTTGAGATTGAGAAGAAGAAGAAGAAGAAGGAAAAAAGGGGAAATGGGTTAGCTTAGAAGGGATTGTTTTTGATGACCCAACAGGGGAAATGTCTGCATTCGCGTTGGCGGATAGGATTCTCATCCATTTCAATTCGATTTGCTAAAAAAGAAAACAAAAAAAGGGGGGGGGGGGGGGGGGGGGGGGGGGGGGGGGGGTCGGTCTCTTTACAGACCGGTTCAGGAACGGTTTGATCTGTTCATACTTGGAGTCTTGGACTTGGTTGCATGATTCATTGACTTTTTTTTTTTTTTCCCTTACTTTTCAATTAGGATTGGCAAAATTTTTAATTGTGCGTTTTGAAAAATGATAACATTTTTGTAATTTAAAAATGGTAAAGCGTAATATTAGGTAAAATTTAAATTATATGGTAGTTTTTTAAAATATTTATGAAACTGTGGTTTTTTTAAAAATATTTAGAAAAATATTGTAATTTTTTAATAATTACGTTCTCCCTCTCCTCTTCACTTTCAATTTACAATAATTTCCACGATGACTCACGTTTTTATCTCTTTCTTTTTTTCCTTCTTCTTTCTATCTTCTCTTAATCTTTCTTCTTCTTTATTACACCATTTCTTTTCTTCATTTCTCTTTCATTTTTCATCCAAATTCATTTAAATAACTATAAAATCCAATTATTATAGATCAATCGACTTTGCATTTATTTTGTTAACTTCTAAATTTTTTTTGTTTTTAGAACTTCTAATTTCAATTTGATTTTATGATAGAAATGATAGTCCGTTATAAATTTCATTCGTTTTGTGGAAAAAAAAAAGAGAAAAGATTTTAGTATCAAAATTTAATTGCTCTTAAATCAATAGGCCAATTTAGAAATTTCAAATTGAACCATTTCATTTATATATATATATATTAAGAAATATCACTTATGTACATAATGTAAATGCAATTAAAAGTTATGGCAAAATCTAAAATTAATCAAATACTGTAAATAAAACAAACATTGTGGTTTGGTACAATTAAAAATAAACGTTAATATACAATTCAATAATTACTAATTATTAAATTAAATTGGTACACTTATAAACATAAAAGCTCAAATTAGTAATATTACAATTTTACACTTCATATTTGAGTTTTGTTTCAATTTGGTCCCTATACTAAACGATTTACATTTTTAACTACAATTAATCTAAATAATTATGAAGTAAAATTTTTAATTCAATTTTAAAAGTGATGAAAATGGTGAAACTTAACTAATTATAATTAGTTTAATTAATTTAAATTTATTGACAAACATAATGTTAAAGACGAAAAATGAGTATTTAATAAAAAAATCAATGTTAAAAATATAATTTTAAAATCTATGGACCAAATTGAAAGAAAACTCAAATGTCAAAGGTAAAATCGTAACATTTTGAAACCTATGGGCTTATTTATTTATTTTGATTTAAATGATTTTATTAATTGGCTAGGTGTAAACCTTCTTCTTAACCAAAATATCATTATTTACTCTTTTTTTAATTTCATGATAATCTCCCATATAAATTTTTTTAAAAAATCACCTACAAAATCTTTAGTGGATGATTTGATTAAGAATCAATAATAATTTTAATTATAAATATCTGAAAATTGAGTATCATCTCACATCATAAAGATTGACTAACAATGGTAGTTGAATAAATCGAATACCCAGTGGAAATATCCTATTATATATAAAATGGAAAGTTATAAATATGTTAGACAATTGTATTTTATTAGATACAAAACTAAAATTTTAAAGATTTATTAGACATAAAACTAAAATTTTAAAGATTTATTAGATACAATTTTGAAATTTTAGAGAATAAATTTGTAATTTAATATTTATATATTAAATATATCGATGTAACATCTAAATTAAATAATATCAATTATAAAATTACAACAAAAATTCACAAAATTATTCAATTTGTTGTGAACTTGAGAAGCATAACATTAACACAGATATCAATAAAATATAATATTAAAATAAATATAATATAATAATAAATAAAATAAAATAAAATCTAAACTAAATTTAAAATAAATATTAAATAATATATAAATAAAATAAACTAAATTAAATTAATAAAATATTAAATAAGAAATTTATCTAAAATCTAAACTTTCTCTAATTTTCATAGATTTTGCCCAATGTGTGTCTTTCAAAACCCACCAAATATCAAGCAATTTGGCAAGTAGGAGGTGGATTACATCGACATTAAAAATTAAGTATTTACAAGACAAATGGCTATATACATAGAGTGTAGAAGGAGTGACATTTGGCTTTTTGACACTAAGAATTGGTATCTATTTTACACTTAATTTATGATATCTAAATTACTCTCCCTTATATGCCCATTATATATATATATGAAATATATCTCGTTAAAACCTAATAGGAAAACACTCATTGGGAAAAAAACCATAGTGAAGGAAAAATTGTACATATTTCATATAATCTAATACTCTTCAAAAGAATATAGTATATTTACTTCCACTTATGGAAACATCATTTGAGATCTCCGAGTCGCCGTACTCCAACATTATGTACCAATTTCTCAAAGATTGTGGTTGGTAATGAATTTGTAAATAAGTCTGCTAAGTTATCCTTCGAACAAATTTGTTGTATAGTGATGTCACCATTTTCTTCAAGATTGTGAGTGTAGAAAAGCTTTAGTGAAACATGTTTTGTTCTATCTCCTTTAATATATCCTCCTTTGATTTGGAATATGTATGTTGTGTCGTCTTTGTATAAAATCGTTGGAAGGTTTTTACTAGAAGACAAACCACATGTTCCATGAATATGTTGAGTCATTGATCTTAACCATACACATCCTTGACTAGCATCGAGAATTTCAAGAATTTTAGCATGATTTGATAAAGTAGCCATTATGGTTTGTTTCACTAACCGCCACGATACAACAGTTCCTCCACATGTGAATAGATGGCCTGTTTAAGATCTAGCTTTATGTGGATCATATAAATATCTAGAATCTGCATAACCAACCAGATCAAAATTTGATTTATTTGAACAAAACAAACCTGTATCAATCGTTCCTCAGAGATAACGGAGTATACTTAATTTTGCTCCATACTTAATTTTGTTCCAATATCTTTTTGTTGGAGAAAAACTACATCTTGCTAATAAATTTACTGAAAATGCAATATATGATCTTGTATTATTAGCAAGATATATAAGTGTACCAATTGCACTAAGATATGGTACTTCAAGACCAATAAGTTTTTCATTATCATCTTGAGGTCGAAATATATCTTTCTTCACATCTAGTGAATGAACTTCCATTAAAATTTTCAATGGATGTGTTTTGTCCATATAGAACCTTTTCAAAACTTTTCAGGTATAAGTTAACTGATGAACAAATGAATCTGTTAAATGCTTAATTTGCAAGCCAAGACAAAATTTTGTTCTTCCAAGATCATTCATCTCAAATTCTTTCTTAAGATATTTTATTATCTTTAAAAGCTCTTCAGGAGTCTCAATTATATATAAGTCATCAACATATATAGTTATAATAGCAAATCCTAATTGTGATTTCTTTATAAAAACACATGGACATGTTGGAATGTTTTGATATCCTTTGTCACAAATATCCACTTAGACGATTGTACCACATTTGTTCTGATTGTTTCAATCCATATAGTGATCTCTGTAACTTTATTAAATACAATTCTCGAGAATTTGATTTATATGTTTCAGGTACTTTAAATCATTTTGTAATTCTCATATAAATATCATTATCAAGAGATCAATATAAATTTGTTGTGACTACATTCATAAGATGCATGTCCAAATTTTCATACACAGTCAGACCAATTAAATATCTTAATATAATTGCATCTACCACTAGAGAATACATCTCCTCATAATTAATACCAGGTCTTTGTGAAAAACCTTGTGCAACTAGTCTTGCTTTATATCTTGTGACAATATTATTTTTTATTTCTTTTTCGCACAAATACCCATGTATCCCACAGGTTTGACATCTCTGGTGTTCGGACTACTGGTTCAAAAACCTGATGTTTTGAAAATGAGTTTAATTTTGTCTCGATTGCTTCTTTTCACTGAAGTCAATCTTTTCTATGTTGACATTTTTCAATAGATTTTGGATCAGGATCCTCACTTTCAGATATAATATCAAAAGCAACATTATATGAAAAAACGTTGTCACTAAATACATTAGTTCAGTTCCATCCTTTTCCTGTCATGACATAGTTTATTGAAATCTCATTATTATCTTTAGGTATTTTACCTTCCTCACTAGTTATGTCAAGAATTTCTTCATAAGTATTTATATCCTCATCCAAGTCTTTTTTACTATTTATTATTTTTCTTTTTTTAGGATTTTTATCTTTGGAGTCTACTGGTCTACTACGTTCTGGCGTGTTCCAGACTCATTAGTGACAACTTGCTGTGTTGGGATATCAATTTTCGGTGACACATTTACAGTTGGTATATGTGACTTAGTTATTTTATTGCATCTATAAATGCATTTGGTAATTGATTTGCTATAGTTTGCAAATGAATTATCTTCTGAATTTCAAGTTCACATTGATTTGTACGGAGATTCAAGTGAGACAATAATGGTGCATTCCATATAATTTCTTTTTCCAACTTTTTAATTCCTCCCTCTAATGTTGGAAATTTTGTCTCATTAAAATGACAATCAACAAATTGTGCAGTAAATACACCGCCCGTCAAGGTTTCAAGATATTTAATAATTGATGGAGAATTATATTCAATATATATTCCTAACTTCTTTTGAGGACCCATCTTAGTGCATTGTGGTGGAGTAATTGAAATATATATTGCACATCAAAAAAATTTCAGATAGGAAATATTTAGCTCATGGCCATAAGCTAATTGTAATGGTTAGTGCTTATGATAAGCTACTGGCCTAATGCATACAAGTGATGTTGCATGTAAAATAGCATGTCCCTATATAGATGTAAGAAGCTTAGCTCTCATAAGCAATGGTCTAGCAATTAACTACAAATGTTTTATGAATGATTATGCTAAACCATTTTGTGTATGAACATGAACTACAAGATGTTCAACACTTATCCTAATTCACATACAATAATTATCAAAAGCTTGAGATGTAAATTCACCAGCATGATCAAGATAAATAGTCTTAATTGTATAATCAAGAAATTGTACTCTTAACTTAATTATTTGAGTAAGTAATCTTACAAATGCAAGATTTCGACTTGATAATAAGCACACATATGACCATCTGCTGGATGCATATTAATACCATAAAATATCTAAATGGACCGTTTGGTGGGTTAATAGGTCCACATATATCACCATAAATTCGTTCTAAAAATGTAGGCGATTCAATCCCCACTTTAGCTGGTGATGGTCTAATTATCAATTTTCCTTGAAAGCAAGCATTACATAATAATTCATTAGATTAAAGAATCTTCTGGCTCTTCAATAGATGTCCATTTGAATTCTCAATAATTCTTCTCATCATTATAAATCCTGGATGACCTAATATGTCATGTCAAATTGTAAATATGTCTCAATTCATGAACTTCAAGTTCTTTGTAGTATATGTTTCAATTACTCGTATATGAGTATAATATAATCTAGAAGATAAAACAGACAATATTTCCAATATACGTTTTTCATATAAGACAGTAGATATGATATAAAGATATTCCATATTATTCTTTCTATCAGTCTCAATTTGATAACCATTGCAATGTATATCTTTAGAAGTAAGTAGATTTCTCTTTGATTGACTAGAGAACAATGCATTGTCAATTGTAAATTTTGTTCCTCTAGAAAAAATAATATTTGTTTTTCCAAAACCTTCAATCAGGTTTGTAGAACCTGGTATCGTATTGACTTTTGCTTCCAACATTGTCACTATCTGTAAGTATTGTATGTGTAATTGCACCTTCTGCCAGGCATAGATATTCTTTACTCATATTTTAGTCATCCAACATATGAAAATGATACAGGTTTCTTCATTAAAAGAAAATAATTACAATAAGAAAAATAATATTTGGAATATACAAAGGTTAACATATACTAAGAGAAGAAAAGAAACATGGAGATGAACAAAAAAATAACATTAAATATAGATATTTTCAAAATCAAAGGAAACATGTGATGTTCCATCAATATTGTCAATTTTCTCTTTAGAAAATTCAAAGAAGTCCGCCACAACCAAAATTTTCATATAGGACGGGTCAAATATGTCATTACTTGGTATGCAAAATTTACTTCCACATTTTTTTCCTTCAAGGAGGCTTGAATGAGATCTGAAGGAACTCTAAATTTAGAGAACCAGTGAGTGGAAGTGGATCGTTCCAAACTCCATTGTAAAAGAACATATACATTTATAGTCATTCCATATAGATTGTGCATTAAAGAATAAATTATAGCATGCTTCTTAAACAAAATACAAAGGATCGAGTACAATAACTTTGAAGAACCCTTTCTTCACGTATTTCCCTCGATCAGTCACCAATGCGTCCAAACAACACGAAAGCAACGATCAACTTGAAGATCCTCGATCACCAGCGAGTGAAACTCGATCCTCAATCCTCAAACAAAACTAGACACCACCACAAGATTACCTTAGTATTCTCGGTGTGAGAATCCAGAAGTTGTGGGCTCTGTATGATTTTGGATAGAGGGAAGGAAGAGGTAAACAATCGAATAGACGATCGAGTATGCGATCAAACGATCATGTAGAAAAAGAAGTCTATCGTATAGACTTTATACTCGATCGTGTAGAAGAAGAAGTCTATCGCATAGACTTGATACTCGATCGTGTAGTCTCTCAAGCTATCGTCTAGTATACTCGGTGCTATTGCATAGACACTCGATTAGTAATCCGATTGCGATTTCTGTGAGATATATCCAATTCAATGATTTGAAAAAACCATTTTTCCTTTTATCTCACAGTTACCATAAAACCGTGAATAACCTCCCACCAAAGTCGGTTATTTAGAAAAAATATTAATTATTATATAATTAATAAATATAATAACTAACTTATCATATTATATTTATAACGTATAGTTTTAATATTGCATCATATGCAACATATAAACCATAGTTCTTTTTCTATTTTATGGTATATAATATAAATCGTATTTATATTGATTCCTCCGATCAAATAATAATATATCAAATACATCATATCAATTATATCATATATAATTGAATTAATTTAATTATATCATATATAATTAAATTCCCTTTCGTTAATTCGAGGGGTCCTTATGGACTTGTAGCTTGAAGCTCCAACGATACGTGAATAACTAACTAAACTCTTTAATCACGATATCCACCATCCAGTAACTGTTGGACACTCCACTAAAGACCGACAGTTGCACTCTTCGTACTACAGATATATTTTTGTGTTTATTGGATATAACCAATCAACAGTGCGATGACTCTTCACAAATCGCTCGTAAGTACAGGTAGGCCAATTTACTATTTTGCCCTTGTATTTACATCTAACTCCTTAAGTACCATTAATTCCTTTAATAAACAATAACTCATAGTCCCACTATGATTGAGTATTTCCTATGATTGAGTTCTCTCTTCTCAAGAGAGGGTGTGGCCGCTATATTCAAGACCCGGAATCAGCCCTTAAGGGAGCAATTTATCTACTTATCCCTACATCGAGGAATAAGTGAATTTCGTCTTGTATGGCTAAGTTTCTAGCTTCCCAACTAGACGAATCCCCAAAATAGTAGGCTTGTTGAGTTGGCAATCTGGCCACTTTCACTCATACAAATCAAAGGACCGCCTTCACGAGCAGGAGTTTCCAACTCACTCAAGATTCAGGTCATGTCACCTATGGTCATCCTAGTGAAATGTAAGTCTCTCTTATCTTATATAAAGAGACTAATCATTTCGTGGTCCGATCTTATACAAACTCTTTGTATAGGATACCCCATTCACATGTCTCCACATGAATGATCAGGATCAGATCATTTATAGCACTTTACAATACTTGTAATACCTACAAAGTGAACCGTATCCGTAATGTCACCAAGATAAGGTTGTAGGATCTAAAGGCAACACTAGAGAGGGGTGAATATGGTTGACTACCATTTTTTTTTAAAATAATTTTATCTTCAAACAATGCTCAATAAAGTTAACCCACTAATTTGATTAAAAAAAATTTATACAAGACAAAACTTAAATCATGCTATGATAACTTCAAATTTAAAGACAATTTAATCAAGCATAAATTTAAATAACACATTAAAAATTAAATCATGCAATTTGGAAAGATTAAAAAAATAACTAAGACATGAAGCAAAAAATTTGAAAACAAGAAATAAAAGAGAGAGAGGAAGAGAAAACATTGGAAATTATAGTGGTTCGGCAAATTGCCTACTCTAGTCTCCAAGACTCCTTCTAGGGTATTTCACTAAGTGATCCTCTTGCAGGTGAGGACCAAACCGACACACGACCCTCTTTTTCCTAGGCTAAAGAGAAATCTAAGATCCTTTTTACTAGTTCAGGATCAAACCAATTTTTTTTCTCACAACCCAAAGTGTACCCACACCTTAATACAATTCCCAAAAATTAAAAGAAAACCTCACAATATTACCTCTTGAAGGTTAAATACACAAGTTGAACACTAAAAAAAAACTCACAAAAATAACTCTAGGCCAATTTAGGAGCAAGGAGGACAAGAATTTGAGAGTAAAGAGAATTGAGAGCTTAAGACTTGATAGTTTTTGGTGTATCAATGAAGAGTAAAATCAAGTCCAATTTATAGGCGAGGAGAATAAATTTTGGCCATTGGATATGATTGCAAATGAAGGGTGGAGATTGAATAAAAATAGAAAAGGAAAGAATTTGAAAAGGAATTTTGAAAGATTGTAATTATTGAGATTTGGAGAATAAAAAGAATTTGAAGGATGAAAATTTAGGAAGGAAATCAAATTTGAAAAGGCTGAAATTTGGTGAGAATTTGAAGAAAATTGAATCAGGAAATTAAAGGAAAAATAAGAGAATAAAAATGAAAATAAAAAATAGCCAGATGATATGAGCACCACACACACAGGGGAGGAGATTGAGCGTCACACGCCGCATTCTGTGAAGAAACCGCAGGCACGTGCGGCGCACGCACGCATCCATGCGTGAAGCTGGGTGACCGCCACTTGTCATTATCTCATTCGTCCACAGTCGCCACGTCAGCAAAAAGTGACCAGTTGGAGCATCACGCCATCTGCCACGTCATCAATATTGACCGTTTGTGTGCCACATCGGATGCCACGTCAGTAAGGTGCCACATATCACTGTCACGTTGGATCTCCTCTCCAATCTTCTTTTGCTTATAACTTTCTCGTTTGAACTCTGATTTGAGCAATTCAAATTGCGTTGGAATCGTCTTTCCAAGCTCTACAAGATAGTGATCTGAGACACTGAAAATGTTAGTATAAAAAAATCTGAGTTTGTTATCATCAAAATACTTGGTTTGATTGAAGCCCTAAAGCTAACAATCTCTCCCTTTTTAATGATGACAAACCACCATAATACCAAAAATACGTCTGCCCCTTTTATTATCAACAAAAAGATATACAAGTGATTTTTCTCCCCCTTAATCATACAAATAATGCTCCCCCTCAATAAATTATAACATATAAATTCATAGAAATATGAATAATGCTCCCCCTATCAAATATAATTAGGCAATTCTAATAATACTAAGTACAAGTCTATTTTTACAAAAGGCTTCTTCATTTAACGCCTTTGTAAGAATATCTGCTACATGGTTCTCAATATTAACATAATTAATGACAATATTCTTATTTTGCACATGCTCTCGAAGAAAATGATGTCTAATATTTATATGCTTTGTTCTAGGATGTTGAATGAGATTTTTAGTTAAATTAATTAAACTAGTATTATCACAAAAGATTGGCACTTGTTCAAAATTTAAACCAAAATCATGCAACGTTTGTTTCATCCATAAAACTTGAGAACAACAACTAGCAACAACAATATATTCAGCCTCACTGGTATATAATGCAATAGAATTTTGCTTTTTACCATACCAAGATACTAAAGAACTACCTAGAAAATGACATGTTCCACTAGTACTTTTTCTATCAGTTAGACTACCAGCAAAATCAACATCAGAATATGCAATCAAATCTAAAGATGCATTTTTAGGATACCATAAGCCTAAATTAATGGTACCAAGCAAATATTTAAAAATTCTTTTTACGGCATGCAAGTGCGATTCTTTAGGACATGATTGAAATCTAGCACACATGCATACACTAAATATAATATCAGGCTACTCGCAGTTAAGTAAAGCAAGGATCCGATCATACCTCTATAAGTTTTAATATCTACGTTCTTACCTTTTTCATCCTTATCAAGCTTTGTAGTGGTACTCATCGGGGTCTTTGCTACTTTTGCATTATCGAACTTAAACCTTTTGAGTAGATCCCTTGTCTACTTTTCTTGATTTATGAAGATTCCATCTTCAAGTTGTTTAATTTGAAGCCCAAGGAAGAATTTAAGTTCTCCCATCATGCTCATTTCAAACTCACTATGCATACACTTAGAAAATTCTTCACAAAGAGAAGAGTTAGTAACACCAAATATAATATCATCAACATAGATTTGCACTAATAAAATATCATTATCTTTAATTTTGATAAAAAGAGTAGTATTAATAAGTCCCAATTTAAAATCATTTTCTAGCAAAAATTTACTCAAACGGTCATACCAAACTCTAGGAGCTTGTTTAAGACCATAAAGTGTTTTATTTAATTTAAAAACATGATTTGGATCATCAAAACTTTCAAAACCAGAAGGTTGTTCAACATACACTTCCTCCATTATGAAACCATTTAAGAAAGCACTTTTTACATCCATTTGAAATAAAGTAAAATTCTTATGAGATGCAAATGCAAGCAGCATGCAAATAGATTCTAATCTAGCAACAGGAGTAGATGTGTCATCATAATCTATTCTTTCTTCTTAACTATAGCCTTGAGCAACTAGTCTAGCTTTATTTCTAACAATATTACCAGATTCATCCATTTTATTTCCAAATATCCATTTAGTACCTAACAGGATGATCACTAGGACGCGGGACTAGTTCCCACATATTATTTCTTTTCAAATTGATTTAATTCTTCTTGCATAGCAATTAACCAGAACTCATCAGATTCAGCATATTTAAAAGACTTTGGTTCAATTTGAGACACGAAAGCAACATTATTGAAAGCATTTAAAGAAGAGCGAGTTCTTACCCCTTGAGATACATCACCTATTATTAACTCCTGAGGATGGTGAATGGAGAATCTCCAATCTTGAGGGAGGGATTTTTCTGGCTCTTTCTGAGATTCATTTGATACTGTTTCCCTATCTTTAATACTAAAATCTTCAACAGGTATTTCTAATTCATCACTAGTAGAAACTTTATTAGTGGCAACATGTGTTTCATAAAAAACAACATTCATTGACTCTTCAAGTACATGAATTCTTTATTAAAAACTCTATATGCTTTACTACATGTAGAATATCCTAAGAATATGCCAATGTCCGTTTTTTACTCAAACTTTCCAAGTTTCCCTTTGCCTTTAAAAAAAAAATATTTGCAACCAAAGACTTTGAAATAGCTAATATTTGGAGTTTTATTATTAAAAGCTCATAAGGAGTTTATCTAAAACAGGTCTTATTAAAACACGATTCATTACATAAGATGCAGTATTAATAGCTTTAGTCCAAAAAGATTTTGGTAAATCATATTTATTAAGCATGGAGGTAGCTAATTCTTATAAAGATCGATTTTTCCTTTCTACAACACCATTTTGTTGAGGTGTTTTTGGAAGGGAAAAATCATGAAAAATTCCATTTTCTTCACAAAATTTTTCAAAAGAAGCATTTTCAAATTCTCCTCCATGATCACTTCTAATTTTTGAAATCATAAAATCTTTTTCATTTTGAATTCTTTTTTAAAAGAGATTTTAAAGCTTCATCCTTATGAGATAAAAATAAAACCCATGTAAATCTAAAAAAATCATCAACTATAACAAAGCATAATGTTTTCCACTTAGACTTGCAACTCTAGTAGGTCCAAAAAGGTCCATATGTAACAGTTGTAAAGATCTAGAAGTAGAAACCATTTTCTTTGGTTTGAAAGAAGACTTAGTTTTTTTACCCACTTGACAAGCATCACAAACTTTATCTTTTTCAAAGTTTAATTTTGGAAGACCTCTAACAAGGGATTTCTTAGAAATATTTGAAAATAAATGCATGCTAGCATGACCTAACCTTCTATGCCATAACCACGAATCTTCATGCAATGTAGATAAACGTTTATTTTCTACTATAGGACAATCTAATAGATCAATAGTATAAACATTTTATCTTTATTTCCTACAAACAGAACTTTTCCATCACATGCATTTTTTATTGTACAATTTTTATCACTAAAAATTGCTCTATATCTTTTATCACATAATTGACTAATACTTAATAAATCATGCTTTAAACCATCAACCAACAAAACATTTTCAATAAGAAAATTCGAACCGTTACTAATATTACCTTTGCCAACAATCTTACCCCTTTTATTGTCACCGAAGGTAACGTATTCTCCATCTTTCTTTTCTAGGTATGTGAATTTTGTGTGGTCTCCAGTCATAAGTTTTGAACATCCACTGTCCAAGTGCCACTTATTCTTTATGGATCTCAAATATACCTGAGAGAATTAATTCTCAAGATGTAACCTTAGGTACCAAAATTTGTTTGGGTCCTTGGAGGTTAGCTAACAAAAATTTAGGAATCCATCTCTTTTCATTCATAATATTGATTTTTCTTAAATTGCATGCATAAGCTTTATGACTATGTTTTTCACATGCATGACAAATAATAGAACCTTTTTTGACAAAGTAGTTTGTAAATTTCTTTTGTTTTTGGTGAGGTTTATAACCTAAGCCACTTTTATCAAATATGCATTGTTGCTTACCCATCATGATATCTAAATTCTTTTTCCCATTTGTAAACTTTAAAAGAATAGCTGAAATATCTTCATTTTTATTTTCTAATAATTTATACTCTTCTTTTAAAGCATGCAAATTTGATTTAGATAAATCTAGATCTTTTCCTAATGTCTCATTTTTCTCTTTTAGATTATCTAGCTCAATTAATAAATTATTATTTTCAAGAGCTAATTTAGTATTTTTCTTCCTAAGAGACATATATTTGCAACCTAGTTTTTCAAATTCAATTTTAACTTTATTATATGCATCAATGAGCTCATCAAAAGTAAGGTTTTCAGGACTTACCTCATCGTCGTCGTCGTCGTCTCCAAAAGACATAACACACAGATTTGCTACTTCTTCCTCGCTTTCAGATTCGCTTTCATCGCTTTCGTCCCAAGTAGCTTTCATGGCCTTCTTGCTCTTCTTTGAAATGGCTTTTCTTTGAGGACAGTCCCACTTCACGTGTCCAAGCTTTTTGCATTCATAACAGATGATTGTATCTTTGTTGCTCTTTTCTCCTTTGCCTTCTTGATTATTGACTTTCTTTGAGAAGTTCCTTTTACTAAAATGCTTTTTGAACTTCTTGGTCAAGTAAGCGAACTCCTCATCATTTAGTTCAATTTCAGTTTCAGAGACCTCTTGTGAAACCCGGATTTCTATTCTCCTTACTTAAGCAAGTGATAAAAGGAATTAACTAAATGAAAGTTAAATCCTAAGTTAAGGGGAAGGAAATTTCTAAGTGTTAAGTAGATTTTCCTTGAATAATTTAAATTGAGCTTTAATTGGTAAAATCTTAATGAAATTTGTATAATAAATATGTTGTTGAAAACAGTTAGTGTGATTGGTGAAAGAAGGAATAGAGATTTGAAAGGAGAAAATAATATTGGAAAAGTTGGGGAAAAATATTAAGTGGGAATAAATATAGAAATTAAGTACGTGGAATTAATGTGGAATAATATGAAGATTGAGTTTGGGAAATTCGGGGAAGAATACGGCTAAGTATGAAGAATTAGGTGAAGTACGGAGTAAGGAATTAAGGAAATATATAGAAAATATTATTTTGGAATTATCCTGGAAGATTCGTGTAAAAATAGCATTAAGTGGTAAGTAAACGGGTAAAAAAAAAATATACGGGGAACATTTGTCACAGTAGCTAAAGATTGGAGAGAAAGATGGAGAGGGCGAGATCATTAAGATCGAGACCAGCGAGATTGGAGAGGAAATGAGAGAGAGCGAGACTGGATAGAAGATGGGAGAAAACGAGACCAGCGAGAAAGCTGGAGAGAGCGAGACCAGCGAAAAAGCTGGAGAGAGCGAGAGTGGAGAGAAAAGTTGGAGAGAAAGCTGAAGAGAGCAAGATTGGAGAGAGCTGACCAGCGAGATTGCTGGAGAGAACGAGACTAGCGAGAAAGTGGAAGAGAGCAACATTGCCGATAGTGGTGTGAGCGACACTGCCGAGAGCGGAAAGAGCGAAAGCGCCTATGCATTAGCCTTACTTTTTCCGATTTGAACGTCACGCCCACACCTCGCCTATGCATTGAACGGCCGAGCAAGCTTTTGGGCGATGTATTTGGATGCGTTGGGGTGGATTATGCATGTAAAAACCCTAATTTGAATACAAACAAAGTTTGAAGACGTAAGGGCAAACGTCAAGTAAAATCTAGGTGTCCGATTAAGAGAAATTCTTAAACCCTAAGAATTTGTGTTGGATGCGTTTGGGAAGAATACATTGAGTCAAGGTGAAGTCAGCTTACGTTGATAAAGGGAGGATTAAACATTTGGTCATGCAGCCAAGTAGGTGCTGTCAATCCCACGAGCAATTTGAACGTCTATAAATAGGGAGTTGGGATTTCATTTTCAAATTACACAAAAATCATAAATTTCGTAGAGAAAGTAGAGGGCAGTGAGGGTTCAAAGGAATGTGTCAAATTTGGACGAGGAGATCTTCCAATCTACTCGTGCGTTTGGAGTGATTCTAAATCCATCTAAAAGTTCTGGAAGTCTAGTTTTCAGAGTAGGGCTGCCGGAGGAAAAGGCTCAAAGGAACTGGGCTGGAAGTTGAGAAAAAGGCAGAAGGGTCAGACTGTCGAATCAATCTGGGCTAGTCTTGAAGATTTTGAGATTCTGGCCAAACCACGAGGAATTCTGAGCTGAACATTTAGGGTAATATTCCTAAGACATTTTAGAATAAGTTTGTAGAAGGAAGTATTTTCAAATAAGGTTCGGAATTATGAGTAATCTAAGTTGTAAGTTGAATCTGGATTCTAGGGGTGAAAAAGGGACCCGAGGAGCTACTAGAGTGAAAAGTTCCTAAGAATTCAAGGTGAGTGGCTAAAATATTTTCAAACTAAAACGTTTTTAAACTGTTTTGATTACAACATTTACAGAAAGCATGTTTACGAAAATAATTCTCATGCCTACTAGTTTTCTAAAGTGGTTCAAGCAAGTTTGAATTGTGATTTGAACGCATGCATATTGTTGAAAAACTATTTACATATGTATATGTTGGTTTGATCCAGCATGTGTTACCATCTTTAAAGTCATGTTGTATATGTGTTATACTCTACATGCTTTAAAGAAAAAAGTTGTTTATAAATAGTTTTGGTAAAATGCGATGCCGAAGTACAAGGAGAAGGCATCCACCCAACTAGATACTGAAGTACAAGGAGAAGGTATCTATTGGTACTGAAGTACATTTGAGAAGGTACTAAGCCAACGACATATTGAAGTACGTTGGAGAAGGTATCCTAGTAGCTCGATACTGAAGTACAAGGAGAAGGTATCTGATTCCCCACGATCGTTTAGTAAACTCTATACGATCGTTTGTAGTCTCTACACAATCGCTGAGTAACACTAGATGATCGCCCACAAACACCTCGTGATCGCTTACAAGATACTACACGATCACTTACTAACTACTACACGATCGCTTACCAGGTGCTACATGATCACCTACCAAATGCTACACGATCGCCTACCAAATGTTACATGATCGCTTAGCTCTCCTACACAATTGCTTAGTAGAAGTAGATGATGAGCTGCACACTACGATGACTTCTCCACGACAGAGACTTCCGAACTCCCATTCTCAAGAGCTCCCCTTCCTCACTCTTGATAATTCATACTTCACTGCCCTTCCTTCTAGTTTCTTGCTTCTTTTTAAACCTCAACTTCTCCCAACAGCATTGTCAATAATCCTTAACCAATTTAACCGCCGATTTCCTCTTTTCTCTTTTATTCTTTCTTTTTTGATATTGCAACATAATTGGAGACCTATCATTACCTCCCCCTCCACTTTTACCTTGTCCTCAAGGTAAAGTTCTGTCTGTCCAACTACCTTTTTTACAGTCTTCTTCATTTTCTTTTGAGCCATCCTCAAATGCTTCTGAAGTACTCGCAGGGCCTCATCCCATATGTTCATCATACATTTCAGACTAACCCCTGCCTTTGTCAGACTTGGATTCTCTTGCAGAGTAATCTTCCGATCCTCATAAACAAATGACAATGTTAGGTTCTGCCAATCGACCTCTATTTTCCCCAAAGAATGTAGCCATTGCATCCCCAAAATCACGTCAACACTTTCCAACTCCAATGGTATGAAACTGTCACACACTCTCCAATCTCCCTACCTCATTTCCACATTTGTGCATACTCTCTTTCCTCGCAGAGCAGTTCCAGATCCTAAAACTATCTCGTAATTGGTCGTGGCTGTGATGTTCAACTACAGACGATTCGCTAGGCCTTCTGATATGAAGTTATGTGTAGCTCCACATTCTATCAACACCACTACTGATTATCCTTTGATATCCCCTCTAATCTTCATTGTTCGTGGGTACGTCAATCCCACAACTTTCACGGATAGTTCAACAATAGATGAAATTTCCTTACTCAGCGTTAGCATACACAATTCTAACGTCTCTTCTCTTGCTTCATCGTCTTCACACAACTTCCACTCCTCACCAAATGCCTGCACTACAAGAAATCTCAATCCTCTCAACTCTCGCCCTTTCACTGATGTCCAACAGTGTACTTTTCATTGCACCGAAAACAGAGCTTTTTTTTTTCTCTTTGACTGAAATTCAGCATCTGTTAATCTTCTTACTGGAATTTCTCTCTGATTATCATTATTCGATGTTCCTTGCAAGGTGATGGTCCTCATCGAAAATGATTCTCTAGTCTTCTCTCCCTTTTTCGATTCACTTTCGCTTACTAATTTACTCACATTTTTAGTATTGAGTTTTGAAGAGTTCGAATTTTGGAACTTACCTCTGTATGTTCATGCTCGTCCCGCTTCAACCCACGCATTTTCTCTATCTTCAACACGTTGTACCAGCGACATCATTTGCGCTAACCCGGTGGGATCCCAACATTCAACTTCCACCTTTATCCATGGCGCCAAACCGTTCATGAATGTCTCCTCAAGAACTTCGTTCGGCAGATGTGGCAGCGACGCTACTAACTTATCGAACAAATTTCGATATGCCTCCACTGTCGTTTTTTGTTTAATAGCCAAGAGTCTTCCACAGATCGATCCCTCTCTTAAAGATCGGAATCACACTAACATCCTTTTCTTCAAGTCTTCCCAATCTTTGAACGGCTATCTACCTTCTTTCGATCAGTACCAATCTAATGCGGCACCGTCGAAACTCACAACCGCCACTGTCATCTTCTCAGATTTAGTCAACTTATGAATTTAAAAATAGCGGTCTCCTCTGAATAACCACGCGTCTAGATCGCTTCCGCTAAACACTGACATTTCTACTTTCTTGAATTTTCTTCGGTCGCAAATCCCATCTTCTCCGGCGGCTTTCACTAAACTATTTGCTTTGCACACATTATGAGTATTCGATCTTTTTGCCTCTTCCATTACTTTTTCCTTTCCCTTGGCCATTTTCGTAACATAAGAAATGAGCATTTGTTGATGTTTCTCTGCTTGCAATCCCAAACTCTCAATGCTCTTCGCTAATGACGCCAAATTCTCCTCTATGGTTGGCAATTTCTGTATTTCGACTCGGAACCCCAAAATCTCTTGTTCTAGTAATTCCAATTTCTCCTCAAAACATTTCTGAACCATGCTTGCCCAGGTGATTGCTCTGATACCAATTTATTAGGATACTGATTCTTGAAAGTCTTTATTAACGTAACGAGTTAATTCAATCTTACGGAATAGCAATTAGACGATGAACGAATACTTTATTAAACGATAAGAGTAAAACAGTGATTAGACGATCGCTTATCAGATTCCTTACGATCGTTTACAGCCTTTACATGATCGCTGATTAACACTAGATGATCGCTCACAAACACCCCACGATCAGTTACAAGATACTACACGATCGCTTACCAGATGCTACATGATCGTCTACCAAATGCTACACGATCGCCTACCAAATGCTATACGATCGCTTAGCTCTCCTACACGATCACTTAGTAAAAGTAGACGATGAGCGACACACTACGATGACTTCACTCTCAAGAGCTCCTCTTCCTCACTCTTGATAATTCATACTTCACTGCCCCCCTTCCGGTTTCTTCCTTCTTTTTAAATCCCAACTTCTCCCAACAACATTGACAATAATTCTTAACCGATTCAACCACCAACTTCTCATTTCTCTTTTATTCTTTTTTTATATATATAGCGAAACATAATTGGAGACCTATCAAAATAGTCGTACCTGATACATTAGACGGAAGAAAATATCAATCTGTTCGTGTTCCTGGATTGTAATGAACAAGAGCACTTAACCAATAAGAAAGCTCTGAATATGATTTCTCCCAATCACCAAACAGAGCAATCAATGCTTTTCTCTTGGCTTACTACACCTGTCTATAATTAACGTTATAGCCATATTGTTTTTTAATTGCTTCTTGAATAAGGCCACAGGTACCCCAGGATCAACTCTAACCAAATTTTGGATTTCGATACTCATAAAATTTGAATCAAGCTGTGAATGTTCCCGTGTTAATTTTGAAAACAAACATGAGTGTTCCCTTTGAAGTTGGTGATTTCGAACATCTCGTGAGTTTTACGCCGACATGTCCATAACCTCCAATCACAACCATCCCTCCATGATTTACATCTGACATACCAAAGATCTTGATTTGATTTCACTACAATAATCTCGTGGTGTTCTGTCACATAATATTTTTTTACAGCAAGTTATAAATCTCCTTTAGTATTAAACAACATTCTTTTCTATAATAAACTACAATTATCTACACCTATACTTCTTTCCTCCAAAATATACCCTAGTTCACATGTTGAATTGATAATTTGCCAATCTATTTGGGTGAATATATCCGATGGTACCAATTCAAGATCATGTTCCCCACTACTATCGTTTCCAAATAATTCACCAATTTCAATATCAATGTCACTGTCTCCATCATTTCCAGGTTCAAGAATAACTAAATCTTCATGATGCATCGACATATTTATTATGATTTTTCAACTGTTATAGTTGACAAAAAATATGTTAATATGTCAACCTAACAAAATCCAATTTCTAAGTTCAACATATAAGATCTAAATATTATACATTTAAATCAACCCAAATCTAAGATCCATAAACTATACATTTAAATCAGCCCAAATTTAAGATTCATAAACTATACATTTAAATCAGCCCAAATCTAAGATCCATAAACTAGCCCAAATAAAAATAAAATAATATATCCATGAATCATACATTTAATTCAGCCCAAATGCAAATAAAATAATATATATATATATATATATATATAACAATCTTTATTTTTATAAACATATACATATATTTCTAGGTTCAACCCAACAAATTAATCATAAAAAAAAATAGCCCATCAAATAGGCCAACATAATCATCCAGAAAAATAGCCCAACAAAGTCTAATTTCTAAGTTCAACATATATCAAAAACTAAATCATGAATCCATAAACAACACATTAAGTTCAGCACAAATGCAAACAAAATGATATATATATATATATATGTGAAGATTATACATTTAAATCATGAATCCATAAATTATACATTTTCGAACTTCATCCTCATTTTTATAAACGAATACATATATTGGAAAAAATTAAAGAAAAAATTTTACCTCAAAAGAAAATTGAAGGAAGACGGACGGTTTAATGGAGAAGGAAGAAGACGGAGGAAGATTAAAGTTTTCGGACGATGTTTGGACGGACGGTTAAATTCTCGAATATATTGGGAGGTTTTTGGACGATGTTAGACGGAGGAAGACGGAGAAAGAACGAAGTTTTCGAAGGAGAAAGGTTTCAGATGGAGGAAGAAAAAGGGTCGTGGCGGTTTAATGGAGAAGGAAGTCGTGTACCTGGTATACGACTTAAGGTAATCGTGTACTGGGTACCATGACTGCCACATTGGCAGTCTGCGCGTGCTAGATCAACAGGTACTCGTGTACCGGATACACGATTTAGAGCTAATCGTGTACCAGATATACAATTCAGGCGTAATTGTGTACCGGGTACACGATTAAGAAACCTATTTTTGTCCATCTTTTCAACCCTACCCTATTTTTGTTAATATATATTAAAATAATATTATTTTAAAAAAAAATATCTTAAATAATTGAATTATGCTCAAGTTACAATTTTTTTTTTTTTTTTTTGTTGGATATGTATTGGCAAGTTTAGTTAAAACGGAGTAAAGTTTATGTATATGCGAGTATGCACTTTTTCCACCGAATCCCTCCCCCTTCTTCTATATTGTGAAACTCGTTCTACCTATGATATTAAATTTTCTTTAACATGCCAACATTTGTATCGAGATTTCCAAATTTGCAAGGGTTCAAGGGATAAATCAACTTATCATCAACATTTCCATTTTGTTCCTAATATGAATATAATTTAAATAATAAATATTATTTTAACTAGATTAAAAATAAAACTATTTTTATTTATTAATTTAAATAATTTCATTGAAATTTTATAATATTTTTTTTTAGATTTATCCACCGATATCGATATTTTATCGACATTTCCATAAAATTGATGCCTCAACCTTTCGTGTACTAATTATTTTTTTAGCGTACCATCAAAATAAAAGGAGATTATTTTAAGCACACCAATGTTTTGGTTAAAATACTACTTTGGTTATTTATTTTTTACTTTCGTTCATTTGGATTATCTTTTGTTCATTTTAGCCTCTTGTACTTTTAAAATGTTCGTTTTTGTCCTTAGACTTTTAAAAGTGACCATTTTGGTTTTTTCATTTTCATTTTTAGGGGGACTATAATGGTACTTTTTTAAAATTCAAGGACCAAAATACACTAAAATTGAAAGTACAATGATATTTGAAAGTATATGAACTAAAATAAATAAAAAATAGATTGTCGGTAAATTGGCTTTTTGATGTATATAGATACGATTGGGATCCAGTAGATTTTTGGAGGTGGATTGTCAATCCTCTCGATGAAAAAAGAAGTTAGAGCGGTTGTGACCTCGCTTTGGTGTCTATGGGAGTCCTAAAACTCTACTAAGTTTAGCCATTCAAAAGTCTCATTGGTGTCTATGGGAGTCCTAAAACTCTACTAAGTTTAGCCATTCAAAAGTCTCATTGGAGTAGTTAATTATGAAATTTCAAACTCACATGGATGAAATGAATTCAAATCAGAAGTTGGGGGAGCATACCGTTCAAATGGAGAGCTTGGTGAGTCAGGTATCTTGGAGTCCTCCTGGGTGAAACGAATGGAAAATGACTATCGACTCTTTTTGGAACACTGGTATTGGTCATGGAGGGTTGGGATGGTTGGTACGCGACTCTCTTGAAAATTCGATCTATGTTGATTTCAAGCGTGTCTTACGTGAGTGGCCAATTCGGGTGCTCGAAGATCAAGCAATTGTTGAAGGCCTCAGAAGTCTCCTGTCCTCTAATCATGATCTCTTCCATTCAATCTTGGTTGAATCCGACTAAAAATGGGTTGTGGACTAAATCAACCAATTTGCGGTTGATCTCACTGAAGTTAGGAACTTCATCGATGAAATCGAAGAGCTATTACTCTCTCTGAGACCATCCATGTTGTCTTTTTCATTTTGCCACAAGAATGTGAATCACATAGCTCATTGTATAGGTTGTGTTACAATTGGTTTTGTGAACCTTTTTTAGGAGAATCTTTCTTCCTATTCGAAAGGTGATAGTGTAATTTGAGATTTTTTTTTTTCGCAATTGGTTGTTGAACGTTGTAAATGAATAGTTTCAGTTTTTATGGCGCTTGATTTTTTTTTCTTTTAATGAAATTCTCTTCAAAAAAAAAAAAAAGGGAAACATATGAGCCAAAATAGTATTTAAACAAATCGACTCAATTTGCTATCACTCACGTCAAAAACAAGAAAGTAGGACATCGGTTAGAATATAAGGTTACGTAGTTAGGTTGTACTAATTAGAATTTTAAAACTCACCAATTAAAAAAATGTTATTAATTTTTAACCATTAAAGGATACTTAAATAGTGAAAAATTAACAAAACTTACATCTTCCAGAATTAAACTAATAAATCCCTTGAAAAAATTAATATCCTCTCCAAAAACATAGTGAGTATTATAAATATCATAAAATAGATGTCCATGAAAATAAGTCTCCAATGTTTAGTCCTAAAAGTCATGTGTCATTTTTCATATTGTCCATATACCTTGTAATAATTCATGCTTGGTGTCCATGTAAATTCACATCCTACTTTCCATTTTGTTTATAAATAGTGGCATTTGGTGGATCTCAATATAATGCACATTGGTGAGAAATCCATTTCAAAATTCTATTAATTTTCATATCTAATTTTATAATTTTAGTTATTTAATGATTGTAGTTTATTTTATTTATTTATTTATTATTATATTATATTTTCTCCATATCCGTATTCTCGTTGTGCTCCTAAATTTCACAATACGTTACCAACACGAGCTCCTGTCATTTTTTCCGCTAAAGGTAGGTCCTAAAGGTATGTTGATTTTTTTCCTCTTCGTTATAATTAATAAATTTAATGTTATTTTGCATATTCAATATCTGTTAAATTTATAACTTAAGTACAATATTTTATGATTGTGTTGTCATGACAAATCTCACAAAATTAGAATTTGTCGCCCTTGATATTAATGGTGATAATTATTTGTCATGGGTACTTGATACCGAAATCCACCTGAATGCTATGAATCTTTGGGAGACTATTAAAAAAGGAAATTCGACATCCAATCAGGACAAAACAAAAGCTATGATTTTCCTTCGTCATCATTTCCACGAGGGATTGAAAATGGAGTATCTTACAATAAAAGATCCCCATATATTGTAGAAAAAATTGAAAGAGATGTATGATCATTAAAAAAACAATTATTCTTCCTAAAACTCGTTATGAGTGGATGCACTTAAGGCTACAAGATTTCAAATCAATAAGTGATTACAACTCCGCATTATTTAAAATCAGTTCAAAATTGTTGTTATGCGAAGAAAATTACTGATGCTGATATGTTAGAGAAGACATTTTCTACATTTCATGTCTCGAATATACTCATGTAGCAGAAATATCGAGAGAAAGATTTTAAACAATATTCTGGACTAATTTTATGTTTTCTTGTGGCCGAACAAAATAACGAGTTATTAATGAAGAACCACGAATCTCGACCAATTGGAACAACACCATTCCCTGAAGTGAACGTTGTGAATGTTAATAATCGTGGTCGTGGTCATGGTTGAGGTCATGACTGAAGGAGTATTATAACATGCAATGGAAGAATTCATAATCAGCAAGCACTTAAACTACACTTAATTTGAGTTTTAAACATGCTACTCATGAGGTTTTCATAAAAGGGTTTGGACAATGCAACACCTTTGTAGTTCTCTTCACGATTTCAACAGAATCTCCACAAGTTTGAGCTAGATTCTTCAGATAGGCCACCAACAAGAACTTTTCCACTATGCTCAAGAAGGAATGTGTGGTGGAAACATTCTAAACAAGTTAAATTGAAGATGAACTTGAGAGAGAGTGTTAGGGTTTTTAGTTTTGCAACAACTTGGATAAAAATCTCAGAGATCTCTCTAAATTCCATGCATGAAGCTTCATTATATAGACTCATTTCATGCATTAGAACATGGTTGCATGTAGGGCAGCTCCTACTTGGTATTGATTGAAGAACTCATGGTGGAATTTGGTGATAAAACACTATAAGAGATGTTAATGGATTTTTCCAATTTTTGGGAAAAATCCAACTCAAATCAATTTCAATGAAATTGCTTTTTAAATAAAACTATTTTATTTAAAATTTAGTCCTATAAAATTTAATTCAAAATTTATTTAAATAAAACTAATTTAATTAATTTAATATCTTAATAAAAAAACATCAATTCTACCAATATGATTCAAATTCATATAATCAATATTTAAATCATAATTTAAATATCAACTGATTCTCGAATCTCGTTTTAATTTCAACCAAATTAAACGTTTTGATTGCATTGAATACAATTAATTGAAAACCCTAAAACCGAATTTGAACATTTCAAATTCATAACCCTAAAATCTAAATTCATCCAATCAATGCTCAATTTATTATTCCAATTTATGAGCTAGTAGAGGGACCTATTAGACTTACAGATCATGAGCTCCAACAATTTGTAATCAATTGGTTAAACTCTTTAAACCGAATTAATTACTATTCGTTAACCATCAAGACATACCACTATAGCTCGATAGTTGCACTCTTCTCACTGTAGATGTGTTTCTGTTCATATTAACTATAATCATTAAGTCGATCCTTCACAGGTCGTTCGTATTTACAGTTGAGTCAAAATTATCGTTTTACCCTGTAAATACATCTTGTTCCTTAAGTTTCCACTGACCCTTTAATGAACACCTGATTCATAATACCACTTATGAATTATGTTCCTATCTATCATGAGAGGACGGGGCCCCGATTGTTCAAGACCAGGATTTAGCACTTAAGAGAACAACCTATATGTTAACCCTAAAACGAGTAGGAGTGAACTTCATCTCGCAAGGTTATGTCCCCAGCTATCTATCCGGTCTTATCCCCAAAATGGAAGGCTTATTGAGCGGTGCTATTGGACTACCCTCATCCATGCAGATCAAAGGACAATCCCGAATAAACAGGAGTTTATAGCTGGCTCAGGATTAAGATTGAGTTATCCTAGGTTACTTTTGTATAAAATAGTCAGTTTTAACAGTAAATGACCGTTATAAAGAAAAGTGACTATTTCGTGGTCTAGTCTTTATGCAAACTCATTGCATAGGATGCCCCCACTCACATGTCTCTACATGAGTGATCTGTGGATCACATTATTTGTATTACTTATACACAATGGGCCGCATCCAATAGTGTTACTAGGATGAGATACCCAATTTCATCCATATACTTATAGACCATCTAGACTACATATTATTAACTTGATCCTGTTTATGTCACTATATAGAGTTAAAGTATTCATACTATAGCCATGGATATGTTTATTAGATTTTCATAATAGAATGCAATATCAATCAACTTCATCGAATAAGATACTCAATAATATTTTATTGATAAATATAATGTTTAACATGAAATTTACGAATTGTGAGTTCTAGGATATTCCCAACAATCTCCCACTTGGACTAAAACTCTAGTGAGAATAAAAATATATACAATGTTGAGAAATATAGAGGGAAAATACAATAAAATAGGGCATCTATAATACCATAGATATTCTCCCACTTGCCCTAGATTATGTTGCTCGGATTCCTAGTCCAACCAGGTGGCCCTCGAACACTTTAGCCGAGAGGGCCTTCGTAAATGGATTCGCAAGGTTGTCTTCAGAGGCTATCTTCGTGATGATCACGTCTCCTCGGTGTACTATCTCTCTAATGATATGGTACTTTCTTTCAATATGTTTTCCACGTTTGTGACTCCTTGGTTCTTTCGAGTTGGCAACGACACCACTATTTTCACAATATAATGTGATGGGTAGGTGCATATCTGGAACTATTTCCAAGTCAGCCAAGAATTTGCGTAGCCATGCTACTTCCTTAGCAGTTTCACATGCAGCTACGTATTCTGCTTCCATTGTGAAGTCAGCGATACAACTCTATTTAATGCTTCTCCAAACTATAGCTCCTCCATTGAGAGTGAAAACTGATCCTGAAGTAGATTTCCTTGAATCTACGTTAGTTTGGAAATCAGAATCAGTGTATCCAGTAAGGATCAAATCCTTAGGTCCATACACAAGCATATAGTCCCTCGTTCTCCTTAAATACTTGAGGATGTTTTTAACAGCAGTCTAATGACTGTGTCCTGGATTGGATTGGAACCTGCTGACGATTCCAACTGCAAAGCATATGTCAGGACATGTACATAACATTGTGTACATCAAACTTCCAATTGCAGATGCATATGGAATTCTTTTCATTTCCTCAACATCTTGAGGTGTCTTAGGACACCGTTCCTTTGACAAATGAATTCCATGTCTAAAAGGCAACATACCTTTTTTTTGGAATTTTGCATATTATATCTTGACAATATCTTGTCAATATAGGATGTTTGAGATACTGTTAGAGTTCTATTATTTCAATTTCAAAAAATTTGTATCCCTAGAACATATTGAGCATCACCTAAATATTTCATTTGGAATTTTGTTGCTAACCATCTCTTTAAGTCAGCAAGGAAGCTTGTCTCATTCCCAATGAGTAAGATATCATCAACATAAAGTACTAAGAATGCTACAGTTTTGTTGACTTTTTTTTTTGTATACACAAGGTTCGTCAACATTCTGTTCAAAGCCAGAAGATTTGATCGCAGTATCAAATCTTATATTCCAGGATCTTGAAACTTGCTTTAACTCATAAATGGATCGTTTAAGCTTACATACTTTCTGTTCCTGTCCTTGTTCGATACACCCTTTTAAAATACTTTCATCAAGATGGTCGTTCAGAAGAGTTGTCTTGACATTCATTTGTCATATTTCATAGTCATAATATGTGGCAATGGATAGAAGTATTCTTATAGATTTTATCATGGCAACAGGAGAAAAAGTTTCTTCATAATCAACCCCTTCTCTTTGGGTAAAACCTTTTGCCACTAGTCTGACTTTGTAGGTTTGCACCTTGCCAGTTTGGTCTCATTTTCTATTGTAGATCCATTTGCAACCTATAGGTTTAACCCCATGTGGTTGATCTACAAGTTTCCAGACAGAATTGAAGTACATTGACTTCATTTCAACATCCATGGCTTTTATCCATTGTTCCCTATCAACATCTTCCATTGCCTTTTTAAAGGTTAATGGATCCTCTAAACTATCAACATGTATGATGTTTTGAGTTTTTGTTAAACCTATATAGCGTTTAGGTTGCTGAATAACCCTCCCACTACGTCAAGACATACTTAATTCTTGAGAAATACGTGACGCGGCAGCAACAGTAGATGTATTTCTCTTCAAGTTAACCATAATCAGTAAGTCGATCATTCACAAGTCGTTCGTATTTACAGTTGGGTCAAAATTACCGTTTTACCCTTATAAATACATCTTGTTCCTTAAGCTCCTACTGACCCTTTAATGAAAAATTGATTCATAATACCACTTATGAATTATGTCCTTTTCTATTATGAGAGAGTGAGGCCCCGGTTGTTCAAGACTAAGATTCAGCACTTAAGAGAACAACGTATCTGCTAACCCAAAAACGGGTAGGAGTGAACTCCATCTCGCAAGGCTATGTCCCCAGCTATCTATCCGGTTTTATCCCCAAAATGGAAGGCTTATTGAGCAGTGCTGTTGGACTACTCTCACCCATGCAGATCAAAGGACAATCTTGAATAAACAGAAGTTCATAGCTAGCTTAGGATTAAGATCGAGTTATCCTAGGTTACTTTAGTATGAAATAGTCAGTTTTAACAGTAAACGGTCATTATAAAGAAAAGTGACTATTTCGTGGTCTAATCTTTATACAAACTCATTGCATAGGATACCCCCACTCACATGTCTCTACATGAATGATCTGTGTATCACATCATTTGTGTTACCTATACAAAATGAGCCAAATCCAATAGTGTTACTAGGATGAGATACCCAATTTCATCCATATACTTGTAGACCATTTAGGCTATAAACTATTAACTTGATCCTGTTTATGTTACTACATAGAGTTAAAGTATTCATACTATAGCCATGGATATGTTTATTGGATTTCATAATAGAATGCAATATCAATCAACTTTATTGAATAAGATACTCAATAATATTTTATTGATAAATAGAATGTTTAACACGAAATTTACGAACTGCGAGTTCTAGGACATTCTCAACAATGACCGTGGTAAATGAAGAAATAATTATTATTTTCGTGGTGGTCGTTCTAATCATTTAAATTTCAAAAGAACCACATAAAATGATGATAAAAAAGGAAAATCTCCACAAGATAAAAGTTCAAAGAGTGTTGAAAATAAATGTTTCCAATGCGGAATGACTGGGCATTACTCATGTACCTGTCGTACGTCAAAACACTTAATTGACCTCTATCAAACCTCCCTGAAGGAAAAAGAGAATAATGTGGAGGCAAATCTTGCATACCAGGATAATGACATATTTGACCCATCCCACATGACAAATTTGGATATGGCGGACTTCTTTGAATCTTCTCAAGAGAAGATTTGGAACAGTTGGTCGAACATCAAATGTTTCTTTTGATTTTGAGAATATCTAGACTTAATGTTGTTGTTTTCTTTTATCTATCTTCATGTTATTTTAGTAACTTTTATATATTTTAAGTGTTGTTTTTCTTATTGTAATTATTTTCTTTTAATGAAGAAACATGGATCATTTTCATATGTTGGGTGTTTAAAAAATGAGTAAAGAAAATCTATGTCTAGCAAATAGTGCAACTACACATACAATACTTACAAGTAAAAATATTTTCCAAATTGACACTGCTGGAAGCAAGTCAATACAATATTAGGTTATGCAAACCTAATTGAAGGTTTTGAAAAAGCAAATATTATTTTGCCTATAGGAACAAAACTTGCAATTGACAATGCATTGTTCTCTAGTCAATCAAAGAGAAATCTTCTAAGTTTTAAAGATATACGTTGCAATGGTTATCATATTGAGACTGATAGTAAGAATGTGGAATATCTATATATCATATTCATTGTCTCAAATGAAAAATGTATATTGGAAGAGTTGCTTAGTTTATCTTATGGATTATACTATACTCATATATGAGTAATTGAAACATATGCAACAATGAACCTGAAGTTCATGAATCCAGATATATTTATAATTTGGCATGACAGATTGGGTCATCTAGGATCTATAATGATGAGGAGAATTATTGAGAATTCAAATGGGCATCCATTGAAGAGCCAGAAGATTCTTCAATCTAATGAATTATCATGTGATGCTTACACTCAAGGAAAATTGATAATTAGACTATCACCAGCTAAAGTGGGGATTAAATCACCTGTATATTTATAACGAATTCATGGTGATATATGTGGACCTATTAACCCACCAAGTGGAGCATTTAGATATTTTATAGTATTAATAGATGCATCCGGTAGATGGTCACACGTGTGCTTATTATCAATTCGAAATCTTGCATTTGCAAGATTACTTGCTCAAATAATTAAGTTAAGAGCACAATTTTCTAATTATACAATTAAGACCATTCGTCTTGATAATGTTGGTGAATTTACATCCCAAGCTTTTTATAATTATTGTATGTCAATTGGGATAAGTGTTGAACATCCTGCAGCTCATGTTCATACACAAAATGCTTAAGCATAATCGTCCATAAAACGTTTGCAATTAATTGTAAGACCATTACTTATGAGAGCTAAGATTTCTTCATCTGTATGGGGACATACTATTTTACATGCAATGTCACTTGTACGCATTAGACCAGTAGCTTATCATAAGTACTCGCTATTACAATTAGCTTATGGTCATGAGCCAAATATTTCCGACCTGAGAATTTTTGGGTGTATAATATATGTTCCAATTGATCCACCACAATGTACTAAGATGGGGTCCTTAAAGAAGGTTAGGAATATATGTTGGATATGATTCCTCATCAATTATTAAATATCTTGAACCCCTGATGGGTGATATATTTACTAGACAATTTGTTGATTGTCATTTTAATGAGACAAATTTTCTATCATTAGGGGGAGGAATTAAGAAATTAGAAAAAGAAATTACATGGAATACATCGTTATTGTCTCATTTAGATCCCCGTACAAATCAATGTGAATTTGAAGTTCTGAAAATAATTCATTTGCAAAATATAGCAAACCAATTACCAGATACATTTATAGATGTAAAGAAAGTAACTAAGTCATATATACCAGTTGCAAATGTTTCATAAAAAATTGATATCCCAACACAATAAATTATTGCTAATGAGTCTGGAACATGCTAGAAGCGTGGTAGACTAGTAGGTTCCAAAGATAAAAATCCTCGAAAACGAAAAATAATTAAAAAAAAGACTTGGTTGAGGATGTAAATACCCATGAAAAAAATCCTCGACATGACTAGTGAAGAAAGTGAAATACTTAAAGATAATAATGAGATTTCAATAAACTATGTCATGACAGGAAAAAGATGGAATCAAACTAATGTAGTTATTGACAACATTTTTTGCGTATAATGTTGCTCTTGATATTATATCTAAAAATGAGGATCCTGAACCAAAATCTATTGAAGAATGTCGACATAGAAAAGATTGGCTTCAGTGGAAAGAAGCAACCGAGACAGAATTAAACTCACATTCAAAACGATAGGTTTTTGGACCAATAGTCCGAACACTAGAAGGTGTCAAACTTGTGGATATAAATGGGTATTTATGAGAAAAAGAAATAATAATAATGAGGTCACAAGTTACAAAGCAAGACCAGTTGCACAAGGTTTTTCACAAAAACATAGTATTGATTATGAGAAGACATATTCTCCAGTGGTGGATGCAATCACACTAAGGTATTTAATTGGCCTGACTACGTATGAAAGTCTGGATATGCATATTATGGATGTAGTCACAACATATTTATATGAATCTCTTGATAATGATATTTATATGAGAATCCCATAAGGATTTAAGATGCCTAAAACATATACATCAAATTCCTGAGAATTGTATTCAATAAAATTACAAAGATCACTATATAGATTGAAACAATCAGGACGGATGTGGTACAATTTCCTGAGTGGATATTTATTGAAAGAAGGATATCAAAATAATCCAATATGTCCGTGTGTTTTTATAAAGAAATCACAATCAAGATTTGCTATTATAACTGTATATGTTGATGACTTGAATATAATTGGAACTCCTAAAGAGCTTTAAAAAGTAATAGAATATCTTAAGAAAGATTAAAAAGTAATAGAATATCTTAAGAAAGAATTTGAGATGAAAGATCTTAGAAAAACAAAATTTTGCCTTGGTTTGCAAATTGAGCATTTAGTAGATGAAATATTTATTCATCAGTCAACTTATACAGGAAAAATTTTGAAAAGATTTTATATAGACAAAGCACATCTATTAAATATTCCAATGGAAGTCCATTCATTGGATATAAAGAAAGATATATTTCGACCTCGAGAAGATAACGAAGAACTTCTTGGTCTTGAAGTATCACATCTTAGTGTAATTGGTGCACTTATGTATCTTGCTAATAATACAAGACCATATATTGTATTTTCAGTAAATTTATTAGCAAGAAATAATTCTTTTCCAACAAAAAGACATTGGGAAGGAATTAAGCATATATTTCGTTATCTTCGAGGAACAATCGATATGGGTTTATTTTATTCAAATAAATCAAATTTTGATCTAGTTGGTTATGTAAATTCTGGATATTTATCCGATCCACACAAAGCTAGATTTCAAACAGGTTATCTGTCCACATGTGGAGAAACTGCTATATTATGGCGATCGGTGAAACAAACCATAACGACCATTTCCTCAAAGCATGTTGAAATTCTTGCAATTCACGGGGCTAGTTGAGAATGTGTATGGCTAAGGTCAATGACTCAGTGCATTCGTGAAACGTGTGGCTTGTCTTCTAATAAAAATATTCCAACAATATTGTACAAAGACAACATAACTTATATAACCCAAATCAAAGGAGGATATATTAAAGGAGATAGAACAAAGCATATTTCGCCAAAGCTTTTCTACACTCATGATCTTGAAGAAAATGACGATATCACTGTACAACAAATTTGTTCGAAGGATAACCTGACAGACTTATTTACAAAGGCATTACCAACCGCAACTTTTGAAAAATTGGTGCACAACGTTGGAATGTAACAAGTCAGAGATCTTAAGTGATGTTTTCGTGAGGAGAAGTAAATATATTGTATTCTTTTATGAGTATGTATTATATGAAATATGTATTCTTTTTCCTTTTCTAGGGTTTTTTTCCCATTGGATTTTTCTTAATAAGGTTTTAACGAGACATATTTCATATATATATATGGGCAGGGAAGTATTATAAATATCATAAAAATAGATGCTTAATGTTTATTGTCCTAAAAGCCATGTGTCATTTTTCATATTATCCATATGCTTTGTAATAATTCATGTTTGGTGTCCATGTAAGTTCACATTCTACTTGCCACTTTGCCTATAAATAGTGACATTTGGTGGATCTCAATATAATGCACATTGATGAGAAATCCACTTCAAAATTCCATTAATTTTCACATCCAATTTTATAGTTTTAGTTATTTTATTTTATTTATTATTATATAAATATATTATTGTATTATATTTTTTCATATTCGTGTTCCCATCGTGCTCCTCAATGAAATGAAAACCAATATTTTACTTGCATCACAAAGCACCACTCAACGATAAATGATTTATTCGTGATTGTGGATCTCTCTCATCGTAAATTGATGACACTTCGAACACGATTTCAAATTCGAAAAAAGTCAAAACATCCTGAAATTTTAACGATAGACAAGAATTTGTAATTTTTTTAATATAAAAATCAGGATGTGCCAAATTTGGTATGAAAAGAAAAATCAACTGTCAACCAAACGGCCAGTTTCGAACCTGCGCCGAGGAAGAGGAACCAAAGAAAGAATATGAGACTTCTCTCTCAAACATTTCGTACCCAAAAACCCTCAAATTCAAATTCACAGCTTTCCAAATCTTCTTCTTCCTCAACTAAGGATCCAATATTGATCGTCAAATCAGAGCCGAAGCCGAAGCAATGGTGTGTGTATCTCATCATCTCCTCCAATTCCCCCATCAAAACCTATGTAGGCGTCACCCTCGACTTCGATCGGCGGTATCTCGAATTTCTTCCCTTGCGCTTCTTCTTTGAACCACATATTACATGATTTGATGTTGAAAATTTATCTGGGTCGTATCCGATTAGCCTCAAAAAGTGATATTTCGTGCTTTAAGCTTAGCTATTTGACTTGATATTGTTAAATCATCGATTCAAGCTCTAAAGAATGGTTATCAATGTTAAGTTGAGAGGAAATGACATAACACTATATTTATCACCAATCAAAAAGCTCGAGCTTACATTGGTGGATTATGGTGGTTTTAATATTTTGTCAATACGATACACTACACAGCTCGTAACTAGGTGAGATAGTGCAATTTCTTTGAAGAAACATGCTCAAATTGTGTCGTTTGTTATGGATATAACCTTCTCTAGAGAATGGTTATCAATTTTAAGTGGAGAGGAAATGACATAACACTATATCATTTTTTATCACCAATCAAAAAGCTTGAGCTTACATTGGTGGATTATGGTGGTTTTAATATTTTGTCAATACTATACACTACACTGCTCGTAACTAGGTGAAATAGTCAATTTCTTTGAAGAAACATGCTCAAATTGTGTCGTTTGTTATGGATATAACCTTGTAAAGTTTCGATTGGTGCATGTATGAAATAATGATATTAAACTAAAACAAGAATACCATATTCATGCATATTGAATTGTTAGAATTAAGAATATAAACGATCAAACCTAGAACAACAATTCAACGTTCAAAGTAAGATCCTCCTCAACTAAACACACAAGAGTTCTAAATTCTTTATATGAAATGGGAAGCAAGAGAATTGAATATGTTTAGCATATTGGAGACCATAATCCTTTCATCCTATTTATAAACCTTTCACTGGACCCTATTAATCCAGTAAGAGTTATTGGGTATCCACTTAATAAAACTCCATACTCCATAATAGTTTATGAGCCTATTTAATTATAGGCTATTTTAATTAGCCCATTTAAATAGCCAAATAATATAAGTATACCAATATGTTGTCCACATTTTGATTATCACAATAAAATTGATTAAATATTCTAACGGTGTGAAGATGGGGTTGTTCATTGAAAAAAAAAACTTGGGCCTTAGTTGTTGAACTCTCGATTAATCAGTTGAGGTATTGATTTTCAGTATACTTTGTAAGTTAGGGAAAGTCTTGGGATGATATTCACATTGTTGTGTATTTTAGAAGTAATGTTATGAGAGGATAGTGGAGGTCGAGGGAAGAGATGTTTCAGTAAGTGTAAATATGCTTCTGACTGGAAATCAGTAATCATTTCTGAAAGTTAGATATTTTGTTCAAGATGTTTCATGGTTCTTATTAAGAGATATGCTTCAAATGCTTTTTTTCCCCCTCCAGATCCTATCCTCTAGTGAATTCCATTGCCAAAGAAATTTGCACTTTGCAACTTTTAGATGTTCTTTATGTATAAGAGGTATTCAAATATTACTTAATGTCATAAATTTGTATTCTTGTACAGTTTGAAACAACATAATGGTGAAATAAAAGGTGGTGCAAAAGCAACTCGGACAGGACGACCTTGGCTTTGTGCGTGTACAATTCATGGTTTTAAAGACCAAGGTCAAGGTATTCATTTAGAATAGAACTTAAGAATCATGCTGCGAGTTGGGCTCCAATGTCGAGGACATTGCTTGATTGTTTGTGATTGTAGTCATTCTAGACATTATGTTTCCTTGGGCTTTTGAAAACATGAGATATTTCCTTGTTTCTTTGTTGTGGCAGTGATCTTGCTAAGTTAGACAACAATGGTAAGTTGTATTTCATATTGTATGGCATCGTGAGAACTATTTACTTGAGGAACAGTTTTTCTTCATTAACCTACCTCGATATTTATTATAAGATGCATCCTAATTACCATGAGTTGGTGTTGTGGTTAATGAGGACCATGTAACTGATGAAAAAGAAAGAGATGAGAGAAAAAGGACACACAGATTTACGTGGAAAACCCTAGTACAGGAAGAAAAAAACCACGATATAGAATTTTCTTACTAGAATTGATACACAGGATACAAGGAGACTGCACGTATAAATAGAAAAGTAGGAAACCCTAGAGTATTGTAAAAAGACAAAAAATACCCCTAGGGTACAAACCCTACCTTCAACACTCCCCTCAAGTTGGGGCGTAGATATCAACAAGGCCCAACTTGTCCAACACAAGAGTCAAAGTTCTGTTTGGGAAGCCCTTATGTGAGAATATCTGCTTTTTGTTGACTGGAAGGAATGTAGGGGATACAGACGTTATCATTGTCAAGTCTCTCTTTGATGAAATGTCTATCAATCTCCACATGCTTTGTTTTGTCATGCTGCATCAGATTATTTGTGATGCTTATTGCGACTTTATTATCAAAATAGAGTTTCATCGGAAGATCACTATCTTGATAGAGATCAGTTAGGACCTTTTTCAACCAAATTTCTTCACATATCCCAAGACTCATGGCCCTGTATTCCGCCTCGGCATTGCATCTGGCAACAACTCCTTGTTTCTTACTCCTCCAAGTAATGAGGTTACCCCACAAGAAGGTACAATACCTAGATGTCGACTTTCTGTCTATCACAGAACTTGCCCAATCAGCATTCGTGTACTCCTCGATGCATCGTTTGTCAGATTTCCTGAACATCAACCCCTTACCAGGAGAGGTTTTCAAATATCTCAGGATGCGCTCCATTGCTTTCATGCGTTCTTCGTAAGGAGTTTGCATAAACTGATTGACTACACTGATAGCATAAGATATGTCTTGTCTAGTATGAGAAAGGTAGATCACCAACAAGCTGTTGATAACTTTCCTTGTTGACGGGAACACTGTTATTCAAGTTACTGAGTTTAGCATTAACTTCCACAGGGGTATCAACTAGTTTACAACTTGTCATACTTGTCTCTTTAAGTAAGTCGAGAGTGTATTTTCGTTGAGAAACTGAAATCCCTTCTTTTGACTGAGTCACTTCCATTCCGAGAAAGTACCTCAATTTTCCAAGGTCTTTAATCTCAAATTCCTTAGCCATTTTCTTCTCTAGCCTGTCGATTTCTGAACCATCATCACCTGATATGACAATGTTATCTACATACACAATAAGAACTGCAATATTCCCTGATACTAACCTTTTCGTAAAGAGGGTGTGATCAGAATGTCCCTGACTGTACCCTTGTGATTTTACGAAGGTAATGAATTTGCCAAACTAGGCCCTTGGAGACTGTTTCAATCCATACAAGGACTTTCTCAGTTTACAAACTCGGTGATTAAACTGTTTCTCGAACCCCGGGGGAGGACTCATGTAGACTTCTTCTTCTAATTCTCCATTAAGAAAGGCATTCTTCACATCAAACTAGTGGAGAGGCCAATCTTTGTTAAATGCAACTGAAAAAAGGACATGAACAGTATTTAACTTTGCCATTAGGGAGAAAGTCTTGGAATAATCTATTTCGAAGGTCTAAGTAAAGCCTCTAACAACTAATCTTGTCTTGTACTTGTCAATCGTTCCATCAGGTTTGTATTTAATGGTAAACACCCATTTGGACCCAACTGCCTTGTATCCCCTTGGAAGAATAACCCGGTCTCAAGTGTTATTTTTCTCAAGAGCCCCCATTTCCTCCATAACTGCAGTTTTCCATTCAGAAATCTCCATCGCTGCATGGATACTGTTTGGTATCGTAACTGTGTCCAGGCTCGTGGTAAGGGCCTTGAATTCGGAAGATAGGTTACTGTAAGATAGGTAACTTTGCAGTGGATACTTCGTGCAAGATCTCGTACCTTTTCTCAAGGCAATGGGATGATCAAGAGAGGCATCATGGCTTTTCTTCCCATTCTCCACCACATTCAACCTTTTGCTCATGAGTCTTACCTTCTAAGTGATCTCTTTCACCTTTAAGTGTACTATCCATTGGAATAGGTTTTTCAAAACTGTCATCACTTGTACCTACACCCTCGTCGCATAAGGTGTCCTTGGTACAATTTTCGGTACTATCACCATTTTCTCTATCTTTACTCACATCATCTTCAACACAAACGTCATTATCAACACAAATGTTACTATCATCAGGAATAGGAATACCAGTAACTGGAACTGATGTTGGATTTGACTCCTGGGCTGGAGCCGAAGAGGTGACAGGCGACACTGTTTCCTTTCTAAGATTCTTCCTATAGTACGTTATCCACGGAACTTGTTCAGTAGGAAGGATAGTCTCGTTGACACTTATGACAGGTTTAGTAAGAACAAGTTCAGTAAGAATGCCTCACTCCCAGGTTCAGTAACACTAGTGAATTTGGTCTCCAATTAGTCTCTTCACTAGTACTCTCCCCCTGAAGATGACCAATGGGGAAGAATGTTTGATCTTCAAGGAAGGTAACATACATGGAGACAAAATATTTTCGTGAAGGATGGTAACATTTGTACCCATGCTGATGAAGAGGGTACCCCACAAAGACGCATTTCTGAGCAGGGGGTAAACTTGGTGCGATTAGGACCATGAGTATGGACAAACACAACACACCCAAACACCCGAAGTGGTACATTAGGAATAAGGCGATTATTGGGGTAGGACTCCTCGAAACATTCCAGGGGGGTTTGAAACTTTTGAGACACGGGAAGGCATCCGGTTTATCAAATGAACTGCTGTTAAAACATCTCCCCATAAGTAGGAAGGAAGAGAAGTTGACAACATAAGGGAGCGAGCGACCTCGACAAGGTGACGGTTTTTTCATTCAGCTACCCCATTTTGTTGAGGAGTATACGCACACGAACTCTGATGGACAATCCCCTTCGAGGCTAAGAATTCCCGAAAAGACTTATTGAAAAACTCCCGACCGATATCACTCCGAAAAATAGCAATTTTTGTGTCGAATTGGGTTTCTACAGTAGTATAGAACTGTTGAAAAACCGATGAGACCTCAGACTTATCGATGAGAAGGAAGACCCAAGTTAACCTAGTATGGTCATTAATGAAGGTTACAAACCAGCGTTTGCCAGTAGAGGTAGTAACTGGTGAAGGACCCCAAACATCACTATGGAAGAGTGTGAATGACATGAAGGCTTAAGGTTGAGAGCTCAGTGAGACATGAGGTTGCTTAGCCTGAATACACACATCACAAGTCAAAGTAGAAATATTAACATGGTGAAATAGATAGGGAAATAAATATTTCATATAATGAAAACTAGGATGTCCGAGACGATAATGCCATAACATGTAATCTTTTTCAGAAGTAGAAAAACATGATGAAAGTAAACTAGTCCTATCACATATCCTAGAAGAAGTATTTTCAGTAAGGAAATAGAGCCCCCTGTCATATCGGATAGTGCCAATCGTCATCCTCAAGCTTAGATTCTGAAAAACAATAGCATCAGGTGAGAAAGTGACTCAACATTTCAAATCTCTTGTAATCTTACTAACAGATAATAGATTATAGGAGATTTTAGGAACATGCAACACATCTTGTAGAGTTGAATCCCTCAAAAGGAGACGGATGACCTTTCCCAGCCACAGGAGCGAAAGATCTATCAGCAATTCTGATTCTCTCACTTCCAGCACTTGGACAGTAAGAAATAAACTAGTCAGAGGAGCCAGTTAAGTGGTCTGTAGCCCTCGAATTTAGAATCTGCAACTTGCTACCATTTATACTAACAAGGCCAAAGGATTGAATCGTACTTGACTGGGCAATCGCGCTCACGCCCACAGCACTGAAGTTATTTTGGCTAGTCTCTTGATTTTGAGGCTGAGGACCTCCATTTGCTGACTTACTTGCCAGTGCTCGTCCAGAACCTGACTGACGCCGTTTACCATTGGGTGGACGACCATGTAGCTTCCAGCACTGGTCTTTGGTGTGCCAGGGTTTCTTACAATGCTCACACATCGGGGGAGACTTACTGTCTATGAAACACAGATGCTTCATGTGAGGCAAAGAATCAGTATCAGACACGTATTGAATACCGATACTTTTCATATATGTATCTGACACGCGATTTGACGTATCTATACTTTCAGATACTTTCTAGATACGTATCTGACATGTGATTTGACATATCTATTTCTATGCATATTTTTTTTAATAAAAAAGACAAGTAACTCATTTAATTTTTCACAATCTAAAATTAGGCAACCTATTTAAAAAGCTCACTACTCAAGTCTAACACTAAAAGAAAAAAAAAAAATAACGGATCAAACCCTAAACTAGAATCATCTAATCTCCATTTTCACATTTGAATCCCCACAAAGTCCACCAAAATATAAACCATTTGGATATCTTCAACAATAAGTTCTTCGTTAATCTTCATACTTCTCTCTCTAATCTTCTTCTTCTTCTTCTTTGCAATATGAGTCACTTTTCTATTGCATTTTATTAACTATTGTACTTCAACATCTTAGATGTTGCTTTTTTTGTATTGTATTTTAGTGTTTGTATTCTATTTTGTGCTATTGTTATTAACTTGTATGTTAAATTTATCTATATCTTAGATTTTTTTAAAGAAAAAAAATGTATCTTCAACGTATCAGTATTCTTGTTTTTTAGATAAAAAAATGACGCATCCTTAGACGTATCCGTATCTTAGTTTTTTAGAAATTGACGAATCGCCGTATCCGATCGTATCTGTATCGTGTAGCTGTATCTGTGTCTGTGCTTCATAGCTTGCTGTTCTGTTTGTCATTGACAGGACCTGATGTCTTAAAAGCAGCAGAATCAATTGACGAAATCAACATATTATTCATAACACTAGACCTGTCTTCCTCGAGGCGAATTTCAGAGAAAACTTCCATCAGGGATGGTATTGGACGATGTCCCAATATTCGGCTCCGTACAACATCGAACTTAGAGTTCAACCCAGTAAGGAAATCATAGACACGGTCAGTTTCCTCAGACTTGAAGTGTTGGACTCCCCCACACGGACAGTCCCAGACCATCTCGTGATATAGGTCCATCTCTTGCCAGAGAAGAGACAACTTGTTGAAGTAAGCTGTAACGTCCATTGTTCCCTGCTTGCATTTGTGAACCTGCTTGCATAAAGTATAGAGCCGGGAAGCATTTTGTCATTTGGAATACAACTTTTGAACAACCTCCCAAATATCCCGCGCGGTGGCATCATATAGTAGAGGTTTATCGATCTGAGGCTCCATACTACCTATTAAAATAGATCGGAGTAAGGAATCCTCCCCCTTCTAGATACGTTCTTGGGGTTCACCTGGTCTCAGTTTCGGTATTTCGCCCATCAAGTATCCGAATTTATGACGACCCTCGAGGGCCATTTTAATATATTGAGACCATGAAAAATAATTGTGACCATTTAATTTTTCCCCAACAATAAAGCCTGCAGAATTTCTTCCCATAGCCCCAGAAAATAAATTTGCTGTAGGTAAAGCAGGGAAGGAGGTTACCGGATTTCTTGAGTAAATCGGTAGATTGGAAGGGAGGTCTGACTGGACACTCGGGGTCGTTCCAAGAGCTTCTCCGAGAGCAGCTATTTGTTGTTGAATAGATTCGTTTTGTTGTTTAATCTGAAGTTGGGTAAATTGATCTTGGATTGTACTGTCTTGACCTCGAGGGTAGTGAGATGATGACTCCCCAACTTCAAACGACTGACCCAGGCTACTGCTCAAATCCGACTGAAACGGAGGGTTGCTACTGGTCGGCGCTGGGTGGCAGCTGCGGCTTGGATCGGCTCCAGCAGGCTCGGCTGGTGGTGGGAGCTGTGACTAGGGTTGGCTTTAGCAGGGTGGAAGTTTGTGTCAGCTAGAACCGACTGGAATCGGTTGGAATTGGGTTGCTGTTGCGGCTAGATCCAACTCGTTGGAAGGGTTGCACTCGTGGCTGTGACTGCCAAAGACCGTCCATCGAAGGGCTGCGCGGTTGGGATCGCGCCGATTAGCTGCTGTGGGGCAGTGTGGATCGTGCTAATCAGCGATGGCTGGGGCATCGGCTGCAGCTGAGCTCCAGCCATTTGAGGCGTGGCGTGAATACCTGCTCCGGTTGGCTGGTCAAGTATGTGGAGATGCGGAAGAACCGTCTGAAAATACCGTTCTATGGCATTCTACACGAGAATGGCTATATCGGTGCCATTGTTGTCAACTAATGGCACTTGTGACTCTTTTGTTGGGTTCTTCTCAACGATGGCTTGGGTTTCGTCTCTATATTCTGATATCATGATGAAAAAGAAAGAGAAGAGAAAAAGGACACAGAGATTTACGTGGGAAACCCTAGTACAGGGAGAAAGAACCACAATATAGAATTTTCTTATTAGAATTGATACACATGATACAAGGAGATTGCACGTATAAATACAAAAGTAGGAAACCCTAGAGAATTGTAAAAAAACAAAAATACCCCTAGGGTACAAACCCTACTTTCAACCGTAACTAATAAAGAGCTTAGAGGGTATATGTTCCAGTCGTGATGGTCACCTATCTAGGATTTAATGTTCTACAAGTTACTTTGACAATCGAATGTAGTAGGATTAGGCGGTTTTCCTGGGAGAATGGTTTAGGTGCGTGTAAGATGGCTTGAAAACTCACAAATATTTTTTTTCATTTAAAAAAAAAAATGCATCTTTTGATGGAAGCTTACATATGTCTATGTGAGAGTTGAACTCAAGCGTTACTCTATAGAACTTCTACATTTTCTTAAAAGCTTGAAAATACTTTTCGTGGAGGAGAGCAACCTGATAGCATTCCTCCTCTTAGATCCATATATAAGTGCTGATGTTTTCCTTTTTTATAAGAATAATGAATCAGTAGAATCAAGGCCAGAGAAGATATCTCTGATGAGTGAATCTGTAAGTACTGCAGAAAACTGTCCTCAAAGAGCCATGATTCATGAAGGATATGTGCCGAGTGCGAAAATATTTGGTACTTGCAATTGAAGAAGTGATGGGGCCAGAGGAGGCAAAAGATAACGTGGGTGACTTGGGATTTCATTTTATACTCTAAAATTTCATCATCACACCATAATAACCGGCGCATGGAATAGGAAGAAACTTTAGATCATCACACCAGCACACCCTAAAATTTCATCAATTAAAGGGTGAATTTTTTCTTTATCTGTTTAAGATACAAATATAAGTCCATTCAAGGTTGAAGATACTACTCTGGTGAGCAGACCATCAAGTGCCGCAAGACCTTGTGCCAAAATACTGTAGGCATAAATTCTGGTATCTGAAGCTCTCTTATTCTTGCAACTGTAAGTACTAATGAAACTGAAAATTGGCAAATCCTTTCCAGAAATGGCCAGAGTCTTTTGACGGGAGATAGTATTGAATCCGAATTCAGTGATTTCTACTCAAATTTATTCACCAAGAAATCTGGCTTTCGATTTCTTCCTACTAATGTGGACTGGAGCCCCATCACTAGTTCCCAAGCAACCGAGCTCGAGCGTCCATTTACAGAGGAGGAGGTTTTTGGGGCTGTCTTTTATGGATGTGGATAAATCTCCTAGTCCTGATGGTTTTACTGTAGAGTTCTTCAAATTTTTTTGGCCTACTAGAAGCTTGATATTATGAATATGGCTCAGGATTTTTTTTTATGCTGGAACCATAAATGCCTCATTGAACGAGACCTATAGTTATCTCATCTTGAAGAAAATTGGTTCCAAGTCGGTTTCTGATCATCGCCCTATTAGTCTTATTCCTTGTGCATACAAAATTCTTGCACTTGTTTTGTCTAATCGTTTGAAGCAGGTTCTGCCTTCTATCATTGCTCTGAATCTGCTTGCTTTTGTGGAAAATGGGCAGATTCTAGATGCCTCTCTCATGGCTAATGAGTTGATTGCTGATTGGTCTCAGAAAGGTAGGAATGGTGTGGTTCTTAAGCTTGATCTTGAAAAAACTTTTGAATTGTTGATTGGAATTTTTTGGATGCTGTTCAGGCCAAAGGTTTTGGATCAATTTAGAGAGCTTGGATACAGGGTTGCATCTCTAGTGCAAATTCTCTATTATCATAAATGGACGACCTCGTGGTAAGATTATCCCTTCTCGTGGAATCAGATAAGGAGACCCTCTCTCCTTTTTTATTTATCTTGGTTGCGGATTGTCTTAGTCGTTTGTTGGATCATAGTATGTCGAGGGGTCTTATTGCAGCACACCCTATTGGTGATTCCTCCTTCACCTCGAGTCATTTACAGTCTGCTGATGATACTTTGCTTTTCTCTACTACTGATAGATCTGTTTTACAACATCTCTTTGAGGTTATTCATATTTTTGAGCATGCATCTGGTTTGTCTATTAATTTATTTAAGAGTGAGATATTGGGGATTAATCTTCCGGTTGATGAATTGGATTGGTTGGTGAATACTTTTGGATGTAAGCAGGGTCATTGGACTGCCCTTGGGTGGTAATTGATCATCGCCTAGGTTCTGGCAACCTGTGATTGAGAGGATTCAACAGAAGCTTTATAACTGGAAGTATGCTTTTATCTCTAAGGGTGGTAGGCATATTCTTATTCAGGCTACTTTATCTAGCTTGCCAACCTACTATCTATCTCTTTTTCGGGCTCCTTCTGAGGTTATTTTAAGTTTGGAGAAATTGACCCGTGATTTCTTCTGGGAGGGTTCTCGTTGTGATGATGGATGCACAATGTGAATTGGGGGACTATCCAGCATCCTAAATTATTGGGTGGCCTAGGAATAGGAAATTTCAAGTGTCGTGATTTTGCTCTATTGGCTAAGTGGATTTGGCGGTTTTTGCATGAACATGATGCTTCATGGAGGATGCTTAATTGTGGCTAAATATTACTCTCCTTGTATTTGGCCATTTGTTATTCGTGGTTCAGCTAAAGCTCCATGGTGGTTTATTTGTCAAACCATTGATATGGTGGCTTCTCGTACTTAGTGTTGCCTTGGTATTGGTTCCACTATTTCATTTGGGAAGGATCATTGGCTTAATCGTGGTGTTCTCTTTGTGACTTTCCCATATTTATTTCGACTTGCTCGTTTTCCTGATATTAAGGTGTCAGAGGTGTGGGTTGCTTGGGACTTGCGTCTTCGTCGTAACCTTAATGACCTTGAATTGATTGAATAGGCTTCATTATCTCAATTGTTCTCTATCAGGTTTCTTCTTGTTTCTGATTCGTGGAGATGGACCATTGACCCTTCTTCATCGTTTTTTGTGAAATCTCTCATGAATGACTTGGTGGGTCCAGTTGCGCATCTTGAGAATGATATTTATTCTGTCATTTGGTTGGATCACTACCTCAAGAAAATAAAATTTTTCTTCTGAGAACTTAGCCTTGGTGCTGTTAATACTATTTATCGGCTTCAATGTTGTATGCCATATATGTCTATTTCTCCATTTTGGTGTATTATGTGTCAGTGTCAGTGTCATGCTGAATCTCCAACTCATTTATTTTTGCACTGTACCTTTGCTTCCTGTTTCTGCCATATTGTTCTTGATGCTTTTGGTTGGGCTACAGCTTGCTCTAATAACATATTCGACCTCCTTGCTTCTCTTTTGATGGGTCACCCGTTTTCTGGCATTTAGAAGACAATTTGGTTGGCTATTCTTCGAGCTTTCTTCTGGACATTATGGGACGAGCATAATAAGCGTCTTTTTAAAGATTCTTTTTCTTCCTTTGATTCTTTCGTGGATTTAGTCTTGTCTACTACGTTGTATTGGTGCAAAACTAAGCACCCGTTTAAAAACTTTAGTCACTCTTATTTAGTTTCTAATTGGCAATCTCTTTGTAATCACCATTAGGTGCTTGGGTCTCCCCTATTTCATTTTATCAATGAAATGTTTCTTATTTAAAAAAAAAAAAAAGAAAAAAGAAAATAGGCAAACACACAACGTAGTATGAGACATTTGAGACTGAAAATAGGCAAATACTCTTAACTTTTTGAAAATAGGAAAATAGGAAAATAGGACAAAAGAAAGTATGCAGCATTTGAACTTTTTTGTACTCTTAACTGCCCCCCGAAACAGCACTGGCAATTGGATGTCTAAATTAAGGGTGCATTTCAGGGTGGAAACTAACGCAACATCAAGTAAGAAGTAAAGACGTTTAGCTTGTACGGGCCATCGTCATGTAACCACATCCATGGAAATGGTCTCTCATATTGGTTAAAAGTGCAACATTTATAGCTGCAAAAGGAGGGACGATGGTACCAAAAATAATAGTGGGCTAGACCTTTCGGGGTGTGGCCCAAGGAGTTGGAAGAGTAGATTTGGGGGAGTGGAGTTTACAACTCTACTCCTTATTTGGCCTAAGGGGTCCCAACTATGCGAAATCAATTTTATGTCTTATTAACTCCTTACACTGTGGGTCCCAAGTGTTCACTCTCTAGAGTTCTAGACTTCACAACTCCTTAGAGTTTACAACTCCACTACTTGCTCCAAACACCCCTTAGTAAGTAAGTGTGAAGCATAAGAGAGTCGGTAAAGGGACGGCTTAGCATTAATTGTGAATTGTATTGGTAAGGATGGATGTAACTAGTTAGTTATAGACCAGTAAGTGGTGTGATTTGTGAGTTAGTATTATTTAGAAGTGAGATCAGGACAGTTAGGAAACTCTTGGATTCTCCCTTAGCTACACATTATTTAATAATTGAAAAGTTGCTATCATATTTGTTTCTTTTCATAAAGTGGAGATCTAGAAACACGCTCATGAATTTCATTAATATCTACCAGAGGAGCACGAATGAAGGCAATATTAAATACAGATACTGTGATAAGATTATAGTGGAATTCTTTTTCCTGTTTGGGAAAGGAACTGATACATTTTGCAGGTGAAATGACCAAGGGGACAGTTTCAGGGCTCCATAATCCATGCCCCAAATTTGTAATACGCCAGCCATGATATTTATGATTTCCATGGCTGAGACAACTACATGCATAAGAAGTACTGCTGTTTGGATTTTACTTATTTATGCAAAGAAACAAACTTATTCAATATTTTATACAGCTTGCTTGGTGCAAGTGGCATTCCTCTTGCCTATCCCTTTGGTTAATCATCAGCTCTCAAATTATATGCATGTTAGGATTCATACCTACCAAATTGGGCCTTCCATCTTTAGTGTATTTAACCCTTTTTTTTCCCCTTTAGAAATGAAACAAGTTGCAATTTTTGCACCACCATATATGGTATCCCATTTATCAATCACATGATATTGGAAGGGAAGTAGTTTGGGGTGTATTTATTGCCGACGAAGCAAATGAAGCAACTAGGAAGATTTCTAGCCCTCCTGTCGTATCATACACCCTTTACTCACATTATAAGTTGATCTTCATAAATATCAGCGGATTCCACTCAATTTTTAAAAACTTGTTGGCGTAGCATGCATACAATAAATGGAGTATGAAAAAATCTCCATACTCCTCCAGTATAGGAAGATTTCCCCAACTTGTCATTATATTGGACGTCTTTTGGTAAGAAGTAATTCATAGTAATCACTGTAGAACAAAAACCGTCGATTTTCACTTGTGTCTAATGATTGTATGTTATGTATGGGGTGCTGAATTAATTTGATGAAGGTCTTGTTACTGGTTGCATTTACTGTCTTGTATTCTTTATATGCAGCTTGTGAGTTTGAATCAAAATGGAAAGAAGTTTCAAGGAAAATATCCTACAAGAAGAAGGAGGATGATATGGGAAAGCAAGTAGATGATCAAACATTAAGGTTGCTCAAACACAGGCAAAGAGCTCTAGGAAAAGTGAAGTGTCTGTTTGATTGCAGTCAATTTGAGTTTAATTGGAAATTGGATCCTTTCTGATTGTTTACATGGTTGGGGTTTTTCTTTTTCTTTTACAATATTTATATATTTATCTTCAATTCTATGAATTGAAATGATTGTTTATAAGATAAATACATCATCTTTAAAATTGTGTTAAAAGTAGTATTTATGATTATGTTTTAATTCTGAAGCAGCATTTATTTTCTAAATTCAGGAGACATTAGAAAAAGATGAGCTTAAAAACAATAAAATGTAATGAATTGGCATTGATGCATTATAGACCATCCATTGATGAAGAAAATAAATGGAAGACGTGTCTATAATTGATATAAATTTAGCTAAAATAAAGTAATTGAAAGGTTAAAAGACTAAATAATTTTTCTTGATCCAACTAGTTCAGCCAACACATATATGGTATGGTGGAGATTGGAATCTCTAACCTAATTGAGAGCAAAAATGACTTGACAAGGCAAAAAAAGAAAAAGAAAAGAAAAGAAAAGCTAGCTCATGAAAGAAATTATAAATTAAATGATTTTACTTCCCAACTTGAGATCAATTACAAACTTGATTGAAGAAATTCGAGGATGAAACTAAAAAATAGTAGAGAGCAAATAATTAGAGCCATAAATCGATTAAAATCGCTACTATTTCAGAAATTGATTGTTGGATCTAATATCGTTGTAATTTTTGAACAAAAACACTTTTGGCCTTAGGAATTTGAACTTAATTTTTATTTGGTCTTAGGTTTCAAAACTAACCATTTTGATTTTTAGTATTTGAATTTAATTTCTATTTGGCCGTATGTGTTTGATTTTTAATTAATCTCTAATGTTTGAAATTGGTTTCTAAATTATTCCCAAGCAACATTGATTATTAAGTGATATAACAGAGTGATGACATGAAAATTAAACTATATTGAAATAGAATTTGCTTATACATGTTTTTTCAATGAATAGAAAATTTTTAGTACTCAATGATCCATTAGAAACTAAATTTAAATCTTGGGAACCAATTATAAACCTCAATGACTAAATATAAACTAAGTTTAATTCTAAATATAATTAAAAGTGTTTTAGTCAAATATAACATAAAGTAGAAGATACTAGTGCCAACTTGAGTATAATTCAAATAAAATTAACTAAAGGGAAAAAAAGAAGCCTAAGAATATGACTAGCTAAACTAATTAACCCAATGCATCATTCAATCCAAATATAACTCAATTTGTTAAGACATTATCTACACTCTCCTATATTTGTAGCAGTAAAAAGAAACTAATTAAGATATCCTAGCCTCAACAAAATGGTCAAAATTTTCATTTACACTCCACATTGTTACAGTTGGAAAAAAAAAAAGCCTTAGTTCAACCAGGAATATAACTAAGCAGAGAATTTTCACTCATATATAATGTTGAACAAAAGATTTTATAGCTAATTCAAGTATGACTTGAATAAAATTGACTAAAAGAAAGAATACAATAAACGTAAGACATTATGACTCACTGGACTAATTTACTCAACACAAGTAGTCAATAAAAATTCACTATACTCGCGATCTAACTTGGACACTGTTGATGTCAAATCATGGATAATGAAAAATCATTTGACCTTCACGTGACACAAGTAGTGAATTTATTTTAAGGGGAGAAGAACGTGACCTGTAAAAGAGAAAACTTGTACACCGATGTGGCACTTGCCACAAACACTCTAATGCTTGAGTCATAGAATGGAAGGCTGTGGAAGCTAGCTAGAGATTTTGAGAGTATAATTCAAGTTATCTTATATGAAGTTATAATGATATATGTATAGAGAAAACTGACCTACATTGTTCCCTAAGATTTCAAGTCACCTCAGGATAATTAGATAACCTATTACATCAAGGGACGTGCTTGATTTCATGTTTGACTGGGGTCGATCTCGACCTTGGTCGAGGTCGAGCATCTTCTTTGGATTGTATTCCGTGTCTAAAATAATCCCTTGGGTGCCTCTTAAGTTATTTGGTAAGGTTCAGCCTTGGCCAGCTTGGCTGAGACCTATTTTGGTCTTAATAAGTGACATCTATATAGTATTAGTATAAATTCAATGACATCTAAACCCTAATATTCCAAATATTTTTGACAAAATAGTATAAATTAAAGGTTAAATTATAAAAAAAATGGCTACGAACTTTACACTTTATGTAAAAAATGCCCAGTTTTAAAAGTTTCAGATATACCTTTAAACTTTAAAAAAGAGTTCAAACAATACCCTTGTTGTTAGTTTTGGATGAAAACCGTTCAAGTTTTGTTTAAAAAATACTCCTAAACTTTAAAAACATTTAAAAAATACCATTAATTTAATAAAAGTTCAAAAATACCTTCACCGGTAGTATTTGAACAAAAGTCGTTATTTTTATTGGGTTGTATGTCCTAAAACTCACAGTTTGTAAAGTTAAACATTTTTATTTTTAATAAAGATGTTATTTTATATTTATTCAATAAAGTTGTTGTTTAATATGTAAATTGCACTTGTAAAGACTAAACAAACTAATATCCATGACTTTTATATGAATACTTGAACTTTATGTAGAGACATAAAGATGGATCAAGTTCGAGTAAATAGCCAAAACGGTCTATAGTATATGAATAAGGTCTGGTACCTTATTCTGGTAACACTATCGGATGCGGCCCGCTTTGTAGATAGTACAAACGAGGTGATTCTGAATCATTCAAGTAGTGATATAAGGAGTGGGGGTATCCTATGCAATGAGTTTGCATAAGATCGGACCTAGAAATAAGTTACTCTTACTTTATAACGTTGTTTACTGTTTTGGACTGACTATTTCAAATAGATGACCTAGGTAACTCGACCTTAATCCTGAGCTAACTATGAACTCCTATTTTTTTTGGGGTCATCCTTAGATTTGCATAGGTGAGGGTTGACTCAACAATGACGACTTAATAAGCCTCCCATTTTAGGGGTAAGACTAGGTAGATAGCTGGGGACGTAGGGTGCAAGAAGGAATTCACACCTACCTAATTTAGGGATAGGAAAAAAATTGTTCTCTTAAGTACTGAATCCAAGTCTTGAACAAGGGGCCCCATCGTTATTACGAACATTGATTAATTCGATATAAAGAGGGATTCGGTTTAGTGGTTGGATTCCAAACCAATTGTTCATTAAAGGATCAGTGAAACTTAAGGAGCAAGATGTAATTTCGGGGGTAAAACAATATTTGACCTAGTCGTTATTACGAACATCTGTGAAGGGTCGACTTACTAATTATGGTTAAATCAAGTAGACAAAAATATATCTACAGTGAGGAGAGTGCAATTATCAAGCTATAGTGGTGTATCTCAGTAGTTAACAAATATTGATTAATTCGGTATAAAGAGTTTAGCCAATTAATCTCAAATCGTTGGAGATCATGATCTGTAGATTCATAAGGTCCCTTTACTAGCTCGTAATGAAGGAAACTCGACATTAGAAGATCCTTGAGCGGAAGCAGATCATCCAAATTCCATTAATTATTTAATATAAAATTTACAGTAAACATACAAATAGATATGCATTCAAGGTTAAATTACAACATGCTTTTACAAAGAAACCAGATTTCAAGAAACCTCACATTTGAAAAACCTTTCTTCAAGTAATCCCTTGTACTAGTCACGAACAAAACTTCTTCTTCGTGCATCTCCTTCTTCACGCACGAAAACTACCAGTCGAGAACCCTCTGTATTCTCTTTTTGGATTAAAAAACTCAAGCAGGAGTCGTGGACTTTGCTTGAGTCCTAGGAAGAGGGAAGTAGATGGAGAGGATGAGAGGAGTTTTCTTTAGAGAATTTTTCTCTTTCAGATTGTGGATTCTCTGTATCAATTCATGGAAGAAGATGATCTCTTAACTTCTTTTATCACAAGTTAGTTGTTGAGAGAATAATGGGAGAGAATTATAACTCCTTCCCTTTTATTAATTTCAAATAAATTAATAAAATAAAATATATAATAACTACTTTCTTATATATACACTATATGTTATATCAAATATAACATATAACCTATAGTTTTATATTGCATCAAATACAACATAAACTATAGATTTTATTCTCTCTTAACTATATATGAAATTTAATATAAATCACATTTATATTAAATCCATTTATATGAATCTCATCCATATAATTGATATTTAGACCATATCCAAATATTTTAATTCCTCTCAATATAAATCATATTTATATTTAATTACATGAATCTCATTCATATAATTGGTATTTGAATCATATTCAAATTTCTCTCATAATGTGTCAAATACATTATAATTAATTATATCATATATAATTAATTCCCTCAATTAATTTGAACACTTCAAATTAATCCAAAGATTAAATCTCTGTTGAGCTACAGTAGGGATCTTATAGACCTATAGATTGAAGCTCCAACGGTACTAGGATAATTAATTAAACTCTTTAATTAAATTACCCAACATCCGTTAACTACCGGTCACTCCACTAAAGACCGACAACTGCACTCTTCGTACTACAGATAAATTTATGTTTCCACTGGATATAACCAATCAACAGAGCAATGACCCTTCACAAATTGCTCGTAAGTACAGTTGGGCCAAAATATCGTTTTACCCCTGTAGTTACATCTAACTCCTTAAGTACCACCGACTCCTCTAATGAACAATAAGTCATAGTCCCATTGTGACTAAGTCCTCTCGGGCTATGAGAGTGTGTGGCCACTATGTTCAAGACCCGGAATTAGCTCTTAAGAGAGTAATTTATCTACTTGCCCCTACATCAGGGAAGAAGTAAATTTCGTCTTGTATAGCTGAGTTCCTAACTTCCTAGTCAAATGAATCCCCAAAATGGTAGACTTATTGAGTTGGCAATTTGGCCACTCTCACACATACAAATCAAAGGACCGCCTTCATGAGCAGGAGTTCACAACTCACTCAGGATTCAGGTCATGTCACCTATGGTCATCCTAGTGAAATATAAGTCTCTATTATTAACGACATTATATAGAGACTAATCATTTCATGGTCCGGTCTTATACAAACTCTTTATATAGGATACCTCTGCTCGCATGTCTCCACATGAGTGATTAAGATCAAAACATTTGTAGCACTTTCAACACTTGTAACACCTAGAAAGCGGGCCGTATCTGTAGTGTCACTAGGATAAGGTACCCAACCTTATTCATCTACTACAGACCATTTAGATTATCATTTAAACAAGATCTACTTGTATGTCTCTACATACTTGTTTAAATTACATGAAATAACCTCGGATCTTAGTTTATTGGATTGAGTATATGCTTATAAAATAACACTTATTTTATTAACAAAATGTTTATACGGAGTTTACAAACTACGAGATTACAAGGAGATTTAGGACACCATTTCCAATATGTAAAACATGAACACCTTGGATCAGTGAATTGAGTGATGTTGAATTGTTCAAAATTAAAATTAAGTTTTCAGTTTGAAGTGTTCAAATTGAATTTTAATTTAGAATGTTCAAATTGCAAATTAGGGTTTGATTTTGAATTGTTCATTTTCAAATTAGGATTTGAATAATTATATTTGATATAATTAAACGTTTAATTTCGAAAAATTAGGTGTTGAAATTAAACGAAATTGGAGAGTTTAAAATATTTAAATATTGATTTAAGTATTAATTACATAAATAGGATTCACGTATAAATTAAGTGTTGAATTAATTTAATATTTGATATTAAATTATTAATTAATTAGTTAATTAAATTTATTTAATTAATTTTTTAAATTAAATAAATTTCAAATTAATAAAATTCAATTTTGGAAATTTATTATTAATTCAATTTTAATTGAAAATTGAATTAGTTATAATTTGAAATTGATTTTTAAATGTTGTAGCGGAAATCTCCAAGATTTTGAAGTGTTTTCTTCTCTATGCAACACGTAGACCACTTCCAAGGTTAAATTGAGGTGTCTATCAACATTAGAGCTGATGAATTGCATGTATCAGATACAAAACACCTCAATTTTGACTTGAGGAGAAGAGAATGCTGGACATCAGTTTTGTTGCATAAATTAGTTTCTGCTCTAACCCTCTTCATTTCTCTACTAAATTCACTTCAGTCTTGAGTTCCACTACTCAAATCTAAGATTGAGAGTAGTATAGAAGATCTCTTGGTAGTTCACTGTGGATTTAAAGCTTAGAATTCGTGGAGAGTAGCTTGGATTCAAAGAAATTCTTCAAAGGTAACAATTTTGAAACCCTATTTGTTACAAAAACTGTTTTGCATGCTTTTAGAACTCAAATTAAATGTGTTACGAAATTGACAATGAAAGAATACAAAAAGAAACATAAAGATAGAGAGATCGATACACAGATATACGTGGTTCACTAATGGTGTGTTAGTTACCGTCCACAGGCAGAGGGAGAACAGTATTATTAGGGAGAATGTTTTCAGAAAAATTACATCAAAACGACGCCTCTAGGATTAGAGCGTTTACATCAAAACGGTGCTCTGAACCCCCATCAGGGCGCGCCGCCCTTGGACCCCGGCTCGCTGACCGGGCAGCGAGACCCCCATACTTGGTTGTTCAAAGCGCCAACAAACAAATTCAAGGCATTCTAACAAAATGTAATTAGAGCGCTTATTGATTTTGATTGTTTCCGTTGCATGCTTGTATGTTCTATAAATTAGTATGAAGGCATGATTTAAACACTCAATTAACGTTAATTTGAGTTGCGTTGGTGAATTTCTATAGTTGCATGTTTGGAGACTGATATGGTGCTTCAATCAATTTTGGCATTATATTTCTCTTTGATTCATTTGTTAAATTTGTAACTAGCTCTTGATTGATGAGCTTATATGTGTGCTCTAGAGTTTGTAATTTAATTGGAGTCAATAGAGTTGAAATTAGGTTGTAATTGAAGTTTGAAGGAAGCTTGGTCAGCAGCAAAAACTGGGAAAAGAAGCCACTGTCAGGCAGTATTGCAATGCTGTCCACAGAGCGTTATGATGCTGCTCATCTTCAGCCCGTGGCATTGCAACGTTGGGATGGAGCGTTGCAATGCTGCTCATCCCAGCCCAACAACGCGTGCATTCGTGAACCGGTTCGCACGGGAGAAAACTAATTCGAACAGTTGGCTCTTCTTCGGTTCAGATAATTTGGAGTCTGGTCCAGCCCTCTAGTTCAACCTCATTTGGAGCCTTGGAGAGTCGGTTCAAGCGGTTCGGGTCCAGTTTAGGTCGAGTCGTTTTGGAGCTATTTTTGTAATATTTAGTTATTATTGCTTGCTTAGAATGCCAAAGTTGAACCATATTAGTGTTGCTTAAATATTTATGCATATGATGTATGTTATATTTAAATTGAAACATATATGTACATATTGTATGCCATGCAAATTTTAAATCCCACCATAGGAAACATGTTTCATGTATTAGATATATATTATAAAGAGTTATAATTAGGGATGACAAAATTTCCCGCGAGTCCTAGACCCGATCGGGGTGAAAAATCCCCAGTTTGATCAGGTATGGGGGTCAAACCGGGGATTTTAAATCAGGTCCCCAGTCGAGGACAAGGAGGGGATCCCCACCCCGTCCTCAATCTCAACCTCGATCCCTACCCTCGTCCCGATTTTTTTAAATTGTTCATATATATGTAATATATATATTATAATAATAATTAAAAAAACTGACACAATAACTTAGCTACTGTTACTGATTTTGTTTTTAATTTTAATTATTATTATAATATGTGTCAACGTATCCTGCGGTTCGGCCCCGTTGCCATCCCTAGTTATAATATATATAATATGCATGTTTAAGGTTTCTAAAGTTTAATATAACACTTATATTAAATTTTGAATACATTTGTTGAATGTTATAGATGTAAAGCATGTCTATTATTTTATAAGTTGTTATAAAATTAGATTAGACATTAAAATTCATAACAAAGATAAGTTGCATGCTTATGTAGGTTAACCACTTGTTTTAATAGTTAAAATAAGTCGTTATCTTATAAAATATGGTTACAAACTCAATGGGTATATAATCCTGTCTAATGCTAGAGGTATTTAAGTTGACAGTCTACGGGACACCTCCTACCTGGGGATTATGGCCGGTTTATTGAGCGTTGTTAACCGATTTTATGAACAATATGTGAATGGTTTGAGGTAATAAAATCGGTTTATCACCTAGATATCATAGGTTAAATCCATTTATAAACGTTATACTTGGATAAACCACATAAATTTAGGTTAAACAATTAGTTGGAATAAACCTAAGTAAAAGTATACTAAAAAAAATGTTAGCACACTTCAGTGGGAGATTAATAGCATATATGATATGTTTGAACACTTTAGTGGGAGATTAATAACGTATGTGATATGTTGTTTTTAGCTCTCACATTTTTAAAAGTTCATAACGTGAGAATCATGCTTCGCTTCATGTCACCCTGGGAGTGACCTCCATTCAAAAAGTGTTTTGTTTGAGTCAAGATCAGGTGAATAGGGGAAGTAGTTCATAGTAAAATTAAATATATACGATATATTGATTTTAGCTTGCATGTCCCTGAAATTTCACACCATGAGATTCATGCTTTGCTTTGTGTCACCTTGGGAGTGACCTCCATTCGGAAAGTGTTTGCATGGGTTAAGATCAAGATGAATTGGGGAAGTAGTTCATAGTAAATAGGTGAAGGATATGTGTCAAAGTGTCACACCTCGCCCTGAGCTTACATTCCTAAGCCGGAGGAGAGGCATGATATTAACTAATGGTACTTTGGTTAACCTACTAGTTTCTTTTTAATAACTTTACTTAACAGCAGCGGAAAACTATTACATGTTTTACAAATTCAAGTTACATTTACATGAAAGACACTATCCCGACTACCAATCTTGATTAATACTAAATCTAGACTTGTGGCAGACCTTGTCCAACACCGCAACCTGGACTCGTCAGCTACCTGCAAGAGAAACACAGAGACAAACCATGAGCTTTACAAAGCTCAGTGAGTGGTAATATAAATACAAGTCTTTTACAAGCATTATCACGAGGTTCCAATGCAAACCTCCACCATTCCATGAGACTTTTCACCAACCCACCTACACACATGGTAGATGGTTAACATTTCATAATTAAAAACATCAACTTATGTGCACATAGTTTTCCTTTTCATGGGGTTAGAAGCTAGACCCGTCGGCCTTCTGACCATCCCATTCAAGGTTTTCTGTCCCACAGGCTTAGGAACTAGACTCTTTGGTCTCCTGACTATCTTGTAAGGATTGATTTTGGGCTCAGGTTCTAGGTCCACAGACCCCTTGACCATCACAATGTCATATTCATCTCATAATATAACTACAACATATTAACTCAAAATATGCTTAAAAGAGTAAAAGAAGTAACCACTCTCAGTGATCTTTTCCCAGTTCACCCGATTTCCCTTGTTCCTCTGCTGGACCCTATTTCAGGTTTAACTTTAAGCTTAGATTACACACTCTTTTGGGCCTTATCTCAAGACATTCTCTTCTTAAAAAATGTGTGAAAATGTCTTAACTATAATACCTTAAAGTTTCGCATTGAAATTCCTTGGCAAAAGTTCCGAGTCTCAAGTTTATTCCTCTTGGCCTGACTGATTCCTCATGAGCACCTTTCGGTTTTCCTTGAATTTGATAGCCTTTCGTTAGAATTGCGTTAAGGAAACCCTCACACCGAAACTACATTTAATTTAGAAAGTTTTAGTCCAAAAATCACCTGATTTGCACGAATAGTTTGGAAAAGCTTCCAATTAAAATTTAGCCTATGCGTCTGCCCTTACAATCTTGTTCCCTTCGACATCTTTGCTTGTACCACCGCCCGAACACTGCCTGCCCTCCTTCGAATATCTCTTACTCTTTCCTTTCTTCGTGGTTTTCATGTACTTAACTGATGTGTGTGTTGAAGTGAGGTGTTCTTCCCCTTTTATAGGCGTTCAACCCTTCTTCTTTACCCGACACCTCTTCTCTTGATCTCATCCAAGTGTTTTCCTTATCTTCTGCCAACTCCCAGCCTCTTCCACCTCCTACTTGATGTGTCTTCACCCTACACTATCAATGCATCCCTCACATCAATGCAATCTTAAGTGTCTTCCTCCTTCATAGCCAACACTTAAGGCTTAACTTTGCATGTCTGCTCGTGCACCCACCTCATTTACATAAGGCTTAAGACTCCTTCCTAGCAAGCCACATGTCTGGATGACATCCTTGGATGCATCCATCCACCTTCATATGCGTTTGTCCCACTTCATATGCGGTCATCTAGCCACAAATGCGCCCATCCAATTGCCGCAATATTCCTATGTCTGGACACATCAATTGGCACATGTGTCCATCCTGGCTCATTTTACTGCCGCATAGTTCATCTCCTAACACTGTTGTCGCATACTACCAACGCATAACGTTGCCACATAGCATCGACGTATAGCGTTGCCGCATAGCACCGACGCATGGCATCGTTGTATGACACCAACTCATCCATCGCCGCATGCCCCTATTACCGCATGCCCCCATCGCCGCATGTCTCTATCGCCGCATGCCTTCATCGCTGCATGCCCCCATCGTCGTATGCCCTTGCATCGCATGCCCTCACGTAGCATTACTGTATACCCTTGGTCACATGCCCTCTCGTAGCATCACCGCATGCCCTCGGCTGCATCACCGCAATGCCCTTGGCCGCATCATCGCATGCCCTCGGCCGCACCATCGCATGCCCTCGGCCGCATCACCGCATGCCACCAACACATTCCTTCGGCCGCATACACGCATACCATAGGCCACATACTCTCGTGTAGCAAGGCTGGCGCATACTCTCGCGTAGCAAGGCCATCATATACCCGACCAATGCGTGCGTATTTCTTCAGCGCCTTGCGCCCATGTCCGCACAACCTAAGGCTGCCGCATGCGTTTTCTAATCTCTTCAAGACATTAGCTGCCGTATGTACTACTAACCTCCCAAATAACCTCTCAAATTTCAATGGCCAACGCATGGACAACCCTTAGTCATCATTTTTTTTTCTTGGCTTCCAACACATGGTTGTACTTAGCCAAATTTTCACTAGTTATGGCTTATTTCCAAAGCTATTTAACAAATTCTATTTAAACACTTAGAGTTTTCCTACTCTTTATCTTAGGATCTAACTCATACTTAGTTAATCTCTTTTATTTCCTGCCATGAAAGAGAAAATGGAATTCCGGGTTACACACATCATGTTCTGCGGTCTCTTCCATTGGTTTAGACCGTGAGATTCCTATATTGTGTCAGATTGTTGACTTTAGGCAACCTTGCTAGTCATTTAACAATGGCTATCCCCTCGGAGGGTTGTAACATGAGATTTAGAATAACTCAAACTCTAGAAATTGATAGGATTTCTTAGGTCCAATCCCAAAACCTTGTCTCTCCAATTCGGTAGCATCGTTGGGACCAACCTTTAAAGTCTAAAATGGAGGGTTACACTTACAGAATTACTAAGTGTTAGTAAATTCTGACTGAAAACGGTAAGTAAATGACTATAAGCATAAAATTTGTTCTAGATATAGTATTTAGTCAAGATTATCCTGCTTTAGTGAAAGAGTATTTGACTGCCCCTCGGTAGCACTTATTCTGACTCTCTATAGTATAGTTGCAAATAAATAATGAATTTTGGGTACATTATTACATTTTCTAACAATTGAATTTGGTTTAATCGAAATTTACTAATTGTTTAAAATTTCAGCATGTCAAATTCTTCAAATATACACGCTTCTAGTTTAGTTAACGATTTTAATCATTCAACATGCAATTTAAACATACTAGCAAATGATGATTCTAAATTTATTTTAATAGAGGAATGTCCTCTATCTCCCAACTCATCTATAAATAAAAAGGTTTTGAACATTATAGATGAGAATGCGAAAGTAGAACGGCCAAGTAAATATGATTTACTTGTCATCGAAACATGCTTAATGAAAAATGATAAAAAGACCTAGACTATATATTTAGGTGCTACTAAACATGTCTGTACTTTCTCTCAGGAAACTAGTTCCTGGAAACAGTTTACAGAAGGCGAAACAACCTTTAAAGTAGGGACCGGAGAGGTTGTTTCAGCTAAAGCAGTGAGAGATATGAAGTTATTTGCAGGAGATAGATACATTTTACTTGAAAATATATGTATTACATTCCTTATGTGAAAGGAATTTAATATCTGTCTCATGTTCGCTAGAACAAAACTACAAAGTTTCTTCTGAAAATAATAAAATGTTCATTACTTCGAAAGATACCAATTTTTTTTTTTTGAACAACTAGAAAATAACTTGTACATGTTACAACCAACTGAGGTAAAAGCTATCTTGAATATAGAGATGTTTAAAATGACTGAAACGAAAAATAAGAAATAAAAAATTTCTCCAGATGCCCATCTTTGGCACTTGAGACTTGATCACATAAATCTCAACATGATTGAGAGATTGGTTAAGAACAGTCATCTAAATCAGTTAGAAGACAGTTCACTACCACCATGTGAATCTTGTCTTGAGGGTAAAATGACTAAAAGATCTTTTTCTAGAAAAGATCTTAGAGCCAAAGAACCCTTAGAACTGGTACATTCAGACCTTTGCAGTTCAATGGATGTTAAAACTAGAGAATGGTATAAATATTTCATCAGTTTTATAGATGATTATTCAAGATTTGAGCATATTTACCTAATGCATCATAAGTCTGAAACACTTGAAAAGTTCAAGGAATATAAGGCAGAGGTTGAAAACCAATTATGTAAAAAGATTATAACACTTCAATCGGATCGAGGTGGCAAGTACATTTGATAGGATACGGAATTCAGTCCCAACTCACAACACCTAGCACACCTCAACAAAATGGTATTGCAGAAAGGAAAATTAGGACCTTGTTGGACATGGTTCATTCTATGATGAGTTATGCTTAGTTGCCAAGTTCTTTCTAGGGTTACATAGTAGAGATGACATATATATTGAAGATGGTTCCCTCGAAAAGTGTTCCTGGAACACCATACGAGTTATAGAAAGGACGTAAAGGTAGTTTACATCACTTCAGGATCTGAGAATGCCCAACACATATGTTGGTGCATGATAACGAACAGAAATGCACGTTATTACAGTGCTAAGTTATTAAACAATGTAGGTTTGCGTTAATAAAAATATACAAGATTGCGTCCAAAAGCATTAAGTTCACAATATTGCGGTCGCATGTGTCAATCGCATTAAAACAGTTAACTTGTGTATTTTTGTGCAAAATATGCATTGACGCAAGGCGAAAAATGTGATCACAAGAAATCAACGGTCGAGCGCATCAAGAAAATATTACATCACCGCAAGGCCATGCGGTGATTTACACTCACAAATATCTACTCAAGAAGATTGTCGCATAGAGCCGGCACAACTTGGTGGGCGCATCGGGGTGAAAAGCATAATAAATCATAATGGGACAAAAAACTGATGATGGTCGATTCCGAATTAAGTTGACAAGCCACTAACGAACTACTGTAGCAAGTACACTCAACTTTTCGGTGACAAATATTCGGTGCATCAGACAGAGAATTAATACCATCCCATCCGTGTAATCATAAGAGAGAAGAAGTCTTTCACCCAGAAGCTCTATAAATGCGAAGGCAACCTTCAGTGAAGGAGTTCAACAGTTCGGCTATTCGGCTAGTTAGATAGTCAGACAGTTCGACAGTAGATAATTTTCTCCATAGTTAGAAGTAGCCTTGTTCTTAGTTTTTCTTTTATTTTAGAAGGCGGAAGCGAGAGAAGTGAGATTGTACCGAGGGATCGTTCCAGTGAACTTGGAAGAGTGCCGGAAGCGTCGAGATCAGAGAGAGGGCCAACTCTTGCGGAAGCAGGAATATCTTTTGAATAGAATAGAGTTAATAGTGTAAAAGTCTTGGGAAGCAAGGGATTGCTACCAGGCTCTCTATCCTTATCTTCAATTGTCATTTTATACTTGAACTTATTTATAGAAATGGAATCTACTTCTTTATATCTGTTCACTCTTTGTTTATTACACATGAGTAGCTAAATCTGTCGAATGGGTTGAGAAACACTTAGCTAGCATAACTGGGGATCTTCATTTTATGCGATTATCTTGTATTATGTATGGGTCATTCGTCCATTAGAGATACTCGAGAGGGTAGTCTAAGGATAGAATCTAGGATTGGAAAAGTCAGGTTAGAATCTATGCTCGGGAGAGTCGGATTAGAACGCATAATCAAGAGATGGGAGCTTAGAAATTAGCTCTGTTTGCTATTAACGCATCACATGAATCCTAGAAATAGGTTATGATTGTATGCAGTCACCTTATCTTTGTATGCATCTTGCATCATCGAATAGGCAAAAAGTAGAGACATAGGAATAAGCTCTATGGACATTTCGCATTCATCGCATGCGTCATAGAATTAGGAGTTACCGCATTTACATTGGAAAATGATTTGCTGTCACATGAGTATAGCATGATCGCATAGTTGAACGCATTCTCGGGAAACGCTAAAGACCTTCTCAACCTGTTCCTCTGTATACTCATTGTATCTACCGCATAATCAATCTTTTTCTCAAATCCGCCGCATACTTTTATTACCGCATACAACAACCCAAAAACAACTCTTTGATTTATTGGTTACCACAAAGTCTTCTTAAAAATTATCATCGCATACCGTTTTCCTTAGTTCCTGAGTTCGACCCTGGACTTACCAGGAAACTCAGTAGGATTTATACTTGGATTCACCTGAGAAAACTTGTTGCACAACGCATTTCCATCACCGCAATTCATTTCATAAAATCACCGCATAAAATAACGCATCAAGTTTTTGGCGCCATTGCCTGGGACTTCGGCAATTCAGTGTGTTAACAGTAATTTTTCTGATTTCTTTGCAGCCCTCAATCTCTGGCAAATTACGACCTAGAGATTGAAAGGACGTTTCGACGAAGACTGAGAGATAGCCGCCAACAACAACCACCAGATAAAGACAACATGTGGAGTAGCCTGGAAACGGAGCACCAAATGAAAACAATGTCATGACGAATCCAATCCTACTGGCAAATGATACAATAGGCCCATTCAGGACTATGCATCGCCCAACCTCTAAGATTTCTCCCCAGGAATCATGAGGCCTGCTCTTGATGGATCTCGATTCGAAATGAAACCGGTGATGCTGCAGATGATCCAGACTATTGGGTGTTCGGAGGAAGGCGTGGCGAGGACCCGCACACCCACCTCTGGAGCTTCATAGAAATCTATAACACTTTTGTATTCCCGAATATCTCGATCGAAGAAGTTCAACTAACTTTGTTTCCATTTTCTCTGTGTGATCAGGCATGAAAATGGGCATATTCTCTCGAACCGGGGGAGATTACTTCTTGAGAATAAGTGTTAGTGAAGTTTATGAAGAAATATTTCCCACCAATTGAGAATGCTAGGAGAAGAAAATTAATAACCAATTTTGAACAAGAAACTGACGAATCACTCAACGATGCTTGGGTGAGGTTTAAGAGCCTGGTAAGAGACTGCCTACATAACGGCTTACCAGACTGCTTACAGATGGAGATCTTTTACCAATGACTGAACCTTGCTTCGCAGACCACTGCCAATGCGGCAGTAGCTGGAGGTCTACTGTACAAAACGTATGAGGAGGTCAAGAATATCCTTGATCACATTTCAAAAAGTCACAAGGACTAGAGAGAAAGCGATCAAAGATTAAGAATTGGAAACAATGACACAAACAACAAGACCATCGCATCCCTTCAGAACCAAATGACCGCGATGATAAGTTTGATACAAGGCATCACAATTAACAGCATTGTATCAAAATTAACAGCACGGAAATGAACAAAGGGCAGGTCAACGCAATTGCTCAAACGTCCGCAAGTTGTGTCATCTGCAGAGACGCGCATCTAATGGAAGAATGCCCAGGAAATCCAGAGTCAGTATGCTTCATAAAGAATAATACTTATTCCGACACGTACAACCCCGGGTGGAGAAACCATTCCAATTTCGCATGGAAAAGTCAACAACAAAGCTTTCAACCAGTTGCGCATAAAGAAGGGCCACCCGAATTTTTCCCGTGAACCAACGGTCCAACGCACAACCAAGCCAGTAGTTCGCAGACATCGCAATCTTCGTCCTTAGAAAGCTTGCTGAAGCAATACATTGAGAAAAACGAATCAGTGCCTCAGAATCAAGCAACATCCATCCGAAACCTCGAAATTCAGCTAGGACAGATTACGGGCGAACTTAAAAATAGACCGCAAGGAGCTTTGCCGAGCTCAACTGAGCTCCTCGCAATGCTGGGGATATGGGGAAGGAACAATTCTTAGAAATTTCCTTATTAAGTGAGAAAACGACTGCGGAAGTAGAGGAGGAACCCATCACGACCAACTTGAATGCGGTAACAACCGAGAACCCGTTGACGTGTAATTCAGAAGGGCCCGAGCAGATGGAACTTGAAGTCGCGTCCACCCTCAAGCCTCTAGATCATGAGATAGAAAAAGTCCAGCTACCACTATTTCCGCAAAGATTGAAAAAGAAACAGAATGATGAGGAAAAGATCACGACAGTGGCAATAACGCAAAATGCAATGATCCCATAAAAAATGTGCGACCCAGGAATCTTCATGATACCATGCTCCATTGGAGGGGTCTATAGTGGCCAAGCACTATGCGATCTTGGGGCGAGTATAAACATAATGCCGCTATCAATCTTCAAACGATTGAATATGGGCAACCTCATGCCCACGATGGAGACTCTCTTACTTGCGGACAAATCCCAAATCCATCCTGAGGAAGAGTTGAAAGATACCGCAATCTCAATTGATAAATTCATCTTGCCGGCAGACTTCATCATTTTGGATTATAAAGCAGATGTGTCAATCATATTGGGATGACCATTCCTCTCAACCGGTCGCGCTCAAATTAATGTGCGCAAGGGGGAGATTGTGATGAACATTAACGGGGAAAGGCTCTGGATTAAGGCAGTCAAGATTCTGGAAGATCGAGAAAAGAAGAAAAAGCCACCGTGGACGTGAAAAGCCTAGCTTGAAATAAGCAGTCCCTGAGTTACTATGCGACTCAACCTCATTAGGGACGCAATTCTTTTGAATATCCTTTTTGTTTCATATCAATGCTTCATGAATTTTTATTGTCTTTTAATTGCTATCATATCTTTGTCTTTATACTTCTTTAAAAAAAAAAAAAAGATCGTGCTGAACGATTGCGGTAAACCATTTTGTTAAACTCTGTTTTTTTTTTTTTATGATTATTTGACCCTTTCAATGTTTTTCTTGCAACGATCGAGGTACACGATTGCGGATGCGCTATATGGAGACGCAACTACTTTATTCCATCACCGCAATCCAAAGAAAGGAGATAGCCGCAAAGTAGGATACGTCAACAAATAATGCGGGTGACAACGCAAATTTGGGGGTTGTATCTTCCCTTGACTTTATTCCAAATTTCGTTATCGCATCGCATTTTAATTTTGAAAATTTTATCACCGCATCCTCTTTGGTTACCACAATCATTTAACATTGATAAATTTAGTAAGTCACCACATAATTTCTTTTTGCCAATTATGATTTCAATGATGAAGCACATGCTTCTATTTTTTCATGTACACTAGAGTCAACTTAATTTTAGGACAGTCACATGAAATATTTCTAAAAGTTAGTGGTCTGCTAGTTTTCTTTCAAATTGATCCTTTACCAAACTTCCTAAGAACATCGCATGACTTCTTTCAATCTATTGGTAATGAGGACATTGTTGCATTTTAAATTTGGGGGTGCGGTATTCTTTTTTCGACCTTGCTATTTTTAGTCTTAAAAAAAATATATCATAATGTTGCGGTTGGATCCTACTCGTAGTTGGATGTCCGCATGACACATGTGGGGGTAAGCCAAAACGAAGGTAGGAATCGTGATCAACGCATAAATAAATGACCGCAACTTCGCTGCCAAATGGGCATGAGTTTAGTCTGAGAAAGAGCGCCTTGCTCGTAGTTAGATATCCACATAACACACGTGGGAGAAAGCCAAAACGAAGGCGAGGCACTTGGATCAGCATAAGGTTAGAGATAAAATAATAATAATAATGTCTAAAATACGCAAGGATAAAAAAATCATTTAACACCCTAGTGAAAAAGTTTTTGAAATAAATCATGCGATGTCCTGGAATCTAGTAAAGTCTTTTTGAAGGTTAAACTTGCGGTCCTTAAAATTTAGAAATAGTTTAAGAAGAGACCTGGATAAAAATTAAGGATATTTTGGTGTATAAGATTTGAATAAGGCATCCTTGAGAAATCTAGGAAAAGAGATTGCGGTAGACTTCTAAAGGAAATCTTTAGCTTATGCTTGAGGACAAGCATTGTTTAAATTTAGGGGTATGATAACGGGTAGAAATGCACGTTATTACAGTGATAAGTTATTAAACAATGCAGATTTGCGTTGATAAAAATATACAAGATTTCATCCAAAAGCATTAAGTTCACAATATTACGGTAAGTTATTAAACAATGCAGGTTTGCGTTGATAAAAATATACAAGATTTCATCCAAAAGCATTAAGTTCACAATATTACGGTTGTATGCGTCAATCGCATTAAAACAGTTAACTTATGTACTTTTGTGCAGAATATGCATTGACACAAGGCGAAAAATGCGATCACATGAAATCAACGACCGAGCGCATCAAGAAATTGTGTTAACGTAAGGCCGCATCAAAATATTGCGTCACCGCAAGGCTATGCGATGATTTGTGCTCGCAAATATCTACTCGAGAAGATTGACGCATAGAGCCGGCACAACTTGGTGGGTGCATCAGGGTGAAAAGCATAATAAATAACGATGAGATAGAAAGCTGATGACGGTTGATTTTGAATTAAGTTGACGAGCCGCTAACGAACTACTGTAGCAAGTACACTCAACTTTTTGGTGACAAATATTCGACGCATCAGATAGAGAATTAATACCATCCCATCCATGCAACCATAAGAGAGAAGAATCCTTTCACCCAGAAGCTCTATAAATACCGAAGACAACCTTCAGTGAAGGAGTTCAGCAGTTCGGCTGTTCGGCTAGTTAGACAATTAGACAGTTCGACAGTAGATAATTTTCTCCATAGTTAGAAGTAGCCTTGTTCTTGGTTTTTCTTTTATTTTAGAAGGCGGAAGCAAGAGAAGTGAGATTGTACCAAGGGATCATTCCGATAAACTTGGAAGAGTGCCAGAAGCATCAAGATCAGAGAGAGGTGGTCCTGCGAAAGCATGAATATCTTTTGAACAAAATAGAGTTAATAGTGTAAAAGCCTTGAGAAGTAAGGGATTGCTACCAGGCTCTCTATCTTTATCTTCCATTGTCATTTTGTACTTGAACTTATTTATAGAAATGGAATCTACTTCTTTATATCTGTTCACTCTCTGTTGAATGGGTTTAGAAGCATTTAGCTAGCATAACTGGGGATCTTCATTCTATGCGATTATCTTGTATTATGTATGCATCATTCGTCCATTAGAGATACTCGGGAGGGTAGTCTAAGGATAGTTACTAGGCTTGGAAATGTCAGGTTAGAATCTAGGCTCAGGAGAGTCGGATTAGAACGCATAATCAAGAGATGGGAGCTTAGAAATAAGCACTGTTTGCTATTAACGCATCGCATGCATCCTAGAAATAGGTTATGATTGTATGCTATCACTTTGTCTTTGTATGCATCTTGCATCATCGCATAGGTAAAAAGTAGAGACTTAGGAATAAACTCTATGGACATTTCGCATTCATCACATGCGTCCTAGAATTAGGAATTACCGCATTTGCATTGAAAAATGATTTGTTGTCACATGAGTATAGCATGATCGCATAGTTGAACGCATTCTCGGGAAACGCTAGCTAAAGACCTTCTCAACCCGTTCCTTCGCATACTCAGTGTATCTACCGCATAATCAATCTTTTTCTCAAATCCGCCACATACTTTTATTACCGCATACAACAACCCAAAAACAACTCTTTGATTTATTGGTTACCGCAAAGTCTTCTTAAAAATTATCACCGCATACCGTTTTCCTTAATCCTTGAGTTTGACCCTGGACTTACCAGAAAACTCAGTAGGATTTATACTTGAATTCTGCTGAGAAAACTTGTTGCACAATGCATTTCCATCACCGAAATTCATTTTATAAAATCACCGCATAAAATAACGCATCAGTGTAGAATCCAAAGAAACTAGAATGTCGTTCAAAGGTATGCTTATTTGTAGGCTATCCTAAAGAGACAAAAGGTGATTTCTTTTATGATCCTCAGGAAGATAAAATATTTTTATCGAAAAATGCAACATTCCTAGAGGAAGATCACATTAAAAATCATCAACCTCGTAATTGGCTAGTATTAAGTGAGATGACCAGAGAAACTACAAATAAATCAACAAGAGTTGATCGATCAGGCACATCAACAAGATTTGTTGATGAAACTAGTACTTCACATCTTTCTCAAGAGTTGAGAATGCCTCGACGTAGTAGGAGGGTTGTGCAACAGCTTCACCGGTACATGAGTTTAACTGAAACTCAGGTCGTCATACTTGATGATGGCTTAGAATATCCATTGACGTTCAAACAAGCAATGGAAGATGTGGATAAAAACCAATGTATTAAAGCCATGACCTTGAAATTAAGTCAATGTATCAATTCAGTTTGAGATCTTGTAGATCAACCAAAAAGGGTAAAATCCATCGGTTGTAAGTGGATGTTAGGTCTTTAAAAGATATATATTTTCTATATTAGTTCCCTTAAAATTGTGTTGATTATTTGCTTTTAATGCTCATTTTTTTAGGTAAAACAGTCCCGGGGGCGATTAGGAGTCATTCCGAGAAATTGGGCCAAAAAGGATAAAAAATTACCAAGAAAGTCAACAAAGTTGAAGAGAATCAGAGAAATTACCAAAATGCCATTAAGACCCAACGTCACGACCCTAAGAGAAACGTCGAGCAATGCTCGAAGACAGAAGGCATACTTTTGCTACAAAATAGGCTAGCGTTGCAACGCTCCCTAAACATTGCAACACTCCAAATTTTAACGCGATTGTCTACGCGCGTGTGCCTCACACAACTCAGTGTCAAGGGCAGTGTCATGCCTCAAGCTCAATGCTTCTTGGCCTTTTTTTGATTTAGCGTTGCAACGCTAGTCTCAGCGTTGTGATGCTACCCTGCGAGTATAAATACTTTTTCTTTCATTTTTGAAGAAGAGGAAGTACAATTCCGATGAAGGCTGGAATTTCTCTCTAGATCATTTCGTCTCTATGGTAATTTTGTTTCCCACTTAGGTTAGATTTTGATTTGTTTTTAGATTGTAAGCAACAATTTGTAATTCTTCATGAATTTGTCTATGGATTTGTGAAGTAATCGAATCATGTTTCTATTTCAAGAGTTCTTGTAATTCTTTTGAGTTTTCTATTTGTCTTATCGTTTGAAATCTGATTTGAGCATTCTAAAATTTGTTTTTAATTCTTAAAGCATGTTGAATGATCTATATCTTGAATATGTTTAGCCTAGATACTTGGTTTTGTCACAATCATGATTGAATGCGTTGCTTTTAATGTGTTCGATAGAATGTCTAGTCAAGATCTACAAGAGGCATTATAAATTGTGTATTTGATGACTATCCTAGAATGCACTAATTACTAGATTTGAAGAAATTTTGGTTAATTAAGTAAGCTATCTTGACAATTAATCAGGGCAATTGAATCCTTGAACTTAATGTGCGTGTTTTCTCTTCTATATGGCCGCTATCGAATCCAATAGTGGTGGGAGCATGTAGATTGATTAGGGTTAGGCCTATCCAACCTTAGTTAATAATTAGGACGCTCTATTGACTAGGTTATTGCTAGTTGTCCGCATTCATAGAAGCTAGCTTAATCGAATTAAGTAAGTAGTGTCGAGCTTAATCCGATTGTGATAAATTTATAGAATTCGATGATAGGAATTACATTGAACGTCTAACTTGAATTAGAAGCAAGATTGTTCTAAACTTGTTTACATTTATCCTTTGCCTCTTGATTTTTCATATGTTTCTTGCTTTAATAAAAAAAAAAACCATGTTTTATAGCTTTTATAGTTAAGCTTGGTTAAGGAAAAGATTAAACAACCTTTCCCTGTGGATCACTTGAGTGCAACTATCAAACTATAGTGGTGTGTCCCAGTAGTTAACGAATATTGATTAATTCAGTCTAAAGAGTTTAGCCAATTAATCTCAAATCGTTGGAGCTCATGATCTGTAAGTCCATAAGGTCCTTCTACTAGCTCATATATTTTGAATTGTTTAAAATCAAAATTAAGTTTTCAGTTTGAAGGGTTCAAATTGAATTTTAATTTGAAATGTTCAAATTGAATTTAGGTTTCAATTTGAAGTGTTCAAATTACAAATTAGTGTTTGAATTTGAATATTTTAATTTCAAATTAGGGTTTGAATAATTATATTTGATATAATTAAACGTTTAATTTATCGAAATTAAACAAAATTAGAGAGTTCAAAAAATTTAAATATTGATTTAAATATTAATTACATGAATAAGATTCATGTATAAATTAGGTGTTGAATTAATTTAATTTTTGATATCTAATTAATTATTTAAATTAAATCAATTTTAAATTAATAAAATTCAATTTTGGAAATTGATTATTAATTCAATTTTAATTTTAATTGAATTAGTTATAATTTGAAATTGATTCTTAAATGTTGTAGTGGAAATCTCCAAGATTTTGAAGTGTTTTCTTCTCTATGCAAAACCTAGACCACTTCCAAGGTCAAATTGAGGTGTTTATCAACATTAAAGCTGATGAACTGCATGTATCAGATGCATAAAACACCTCAATTTTGATTTGAGGAGAAGAGAATGTTGGATGAGCATCAATTTTGCTGCAGAAATTAGTTTATGCTCAAACCCTCTTCATTTCTCTACTAAATTCACTTCAATCTTGAGTTCCACCACTCAAATCCAATATTGAGAATAGTAGAGAAGATTTCTTGATGGTTCACTGTGGATTTGAAGCTTAGAATTCGTGGAGAACAACTTGGATTCAAAGAAATTCTTCAAAGGTAACAATTTTGAAACCCTCTTTGTTACAAAAATTATTTTGCATGGTAGAACTCAAATTAAATGTAATTAAAATGCTTATTGATTATGATTGCTTCCGTTGTATGCTTGTATGTTTTATCAAATTCTTCATGAAAAATAAAAAAAAATTAAAAAAATGATCCTATTGATCAATTTGTTTGAAGCTTTCTTAAGTTCGAAAAAACCAATTTTAAAATAGATTATATACATATCCTCAGTTTTTTCATATAGGTGTTCTCATATTTCTCTTAATTTTTTCCAATTCTTAGCTTACACCAATGTTCTTAACAACCAAAATAAAAATAAAATTTTGAGTTAAAGCATAAAATATCACAAAATTTCACAAAATCTCAAAATCAAAATCTCCTCTTAAAACATACCAAAACGATAAATAGTCAAATAAAAAAAGTATTTGACTATTTATCGTACATATAGGTATTCTCGTATTTGTTTTAATTTTTCAATTCTTAGCTTACACCAATTTTCTCAACAACCAAAACATACCAAAACGTTGCAATGCTAAAGGCCCCTCACGAAGCGCCTTGGAGAGCCAATTGGAAGGAGTGCCTCTTCATGCACGTATATCAAATGGAGAGTGATTTAGCGACGCAGGGCAGAATTGTAACGCTTGCCTAGCAGATTATCTCTATGAATGGCGTGGGACAAAAGTATCGTAGCACTTACGCAACACTATGCCTCCCCTTGCTTGATTTCATCATTTTGCTTCCTGTTGCTTGCTAACTACTCCATTTAAGCCAGAATTGCATCTATAACTTCCCGGCGACTTCTTTTGCTCGATAACCTATCTAAGAACTAAAATAAATATTGAATTCCTAAGAACCAACATGATTTAGGTTGATACTTTTTTTATTTGACTATTTATCATTTTGGAATGTTTCAAGAGGAGATTTTGATTTTGGATTTTTGTGAAATTTTATGGTATTTTATGTTTTAACTTAAAATTTGGGGGCCTTTTAAATATAAAAAAATATTTACAAATATTTACAAATACTTTTGGAACTTTTTGCTATAAAGTGTAAATATTTTTAGTTTTTTTTCTATTTATAAGAATTTTCCTTAAAATTTTGGTTTTTATTTTGGTTGTTGAGAAAATTAGTATAAGCTAAGAATTGAAAACTTAAAAGAAATATGAGGGTAGTTATAAGAAAAAAAAAACGAGGATATCTATATTATTTATTTTAAAATGGGTTCTTTTCAAACTTTTTTTTAAAAAAAAAAACTTCAAACAAATTTATCAGTAGAAGTATTTTTTTAAAAAAAATTAAAGTCATTTTTCTCACGAGAAATTAACGGTTTTTGTTCAAATACTAATGGTGGAGATATTTTTGAACTTTTATTAAGTTAAGGATATTTTTGAAACGTTTTGAAAGTTCAAGATAATTTTGAAACAAACCTTTAAAGGTTTTCATCCAAAACTAATGACAATTGTATTTTTTGAATTTTTCTTTTTAAATTTTAAGATATTTTTGAAACTTTTGAAACTTCAAAAATATTTTTGATACAAAAAATAAAATTCATGAGTATTTTTTATAATTTAACCTAAATTAAATGACATAAATTTTGTATTAACGAGAAATTTGATTTTCCCACCTCCCATCACAAGAAAAATAAACCTTTCAAGTATTTTTAAACTAAAGAAAGAAAAACTCCAAAGTAAATTCATGGCAATAATTTTTCAACACGTACATCCACCGACTTAAGTACTTAAAAAAAACCACCGTCTTAATTTTATAAACAAAATATTAAAATTCTAAAAAGAAAAAACGGCTATCCTTTTCGAATTCATTTCCGGAGAAAAAGCCAATGCCAACCCATCCTCATGAATCCATGATGATACAAATCTATCCACTCAAATACTTTTAAATAAACTTTAAATCATAAATTTGATTTTCTAAATAAAGTATGTGTTCAATAGGATTTTTTTTAAATAATATTTTTTTAATAAATAATGACTAAAATAAGGTTGGAAGAAAGTATTCCCAAAAATAGGTATTTAAATCGTGTACCGGATACACGATTACACCTTAATCGTGTACGGGGTACACGAGTTGGCAGTCATGCAAGTTTGATTGAGGAAATCGTGTACCGGGTACACGATTACCCTAAGTCGTGTACCGGGTACATGACTTCCTCGCATTAAAAACTCCACCCGCCCCTTCTTCTTCCTCACTGAAACGACCCCTTCTTCTTCCTCTCCGAGACCGCCACTTCTTCTTCCTCACTGAAACCAACGATTTCTTCCTCTCACCGATTTTTGCTTTCGATTTCTTCTTCTATTTTGCTTTTGACTTTCCAAAATCTCGTTGATTTTCCTCACCGAGGCCTCTATTTCACTCAAATCTTCCAAAATTTTGATTTTGCTCGATTTTCAGTCCTCCATTTGATCCTCACTGAATCCTCCATTGTAGTGGTCGTGTTACTCGATTTTCATACCTTTTTAGCTGTCGATTTTTGCTTGTTTCTGTGGTATATTTCTTTCTCTAGTTGGGCTGATCTGAATTTATATATATGTTTTTGCATGTTTTTGGGCTGAGTTTATTTTAAACTTAGTTTATGTATAGCTATGTATGATTTAGTTTATGTATAGTTTATGTATGATTTAGTTTATGTATGATTTATATATGATTTAGTTTATGTATGTTTTTGGGCTGATCTTATATTTTTTTATTTGTTTAGATTGATTTAAACTTAGAATTCTTATATGTATTTGTTGGGCTGATCTTATATGTATATGTATATTTGTGTTATTTGTTTGTGCTGATTTAAATATATAATTTATAAATCTTAGATTTGGTCTGATTTAAATGTATAATATTTAGATCTTATATGTTCAATTTAGAAATTGGACTTTTTTGGGTTGACATATTAACATATTTTTTTGTCAACTATAATAGTTAAAAAAAACATAATAAATATGTCGATGCGTCCTGAAGATTTAATAATTCTTGAACCTGGAAATGATGGAGATAGTGACATTGACGTTAAAATTGATGAATTATTTGGAAACGACAGTAATGGTGAACATGATCTTGAGTTGGTATCGTCGGAAATGTTCACCCAAATAGACTGGGAAATGACAAATTCAACTTGTGAACTAGGGTCTACTTTGGAAGAAAGGAATGTAGGAGTAGATAATTGTAGTTTATACAAAAAGGAATGTTGTTTAATACCAAAGAAGATTTACAGCTTGCTGTAAAAAAATATTGTGTGACAGAACACTACGAAATTGTTGTAATGGAATTAAATCAGGATCTTTGATATGTTAAATATAAATCATGGAGTGACGACTGTGCTTGGAGGCTACGGACATGTTGGCGCAAAACTCATGGGATGTTCGAAATCAAAAACTTTAAGGAGAACACTCATGTTTGTTTTCAGAATTGACACAGGATCATTCACAACTAGATTCAAATTTCATGAGTATCAAAATTCAAAATTTGGTTAAATCTTATCTTGGAGTACCTGTGGCCCTACTTCAAGAAGCCATTAAAAAACAATATGGCTATAATGTCAATTATAGGCGGGTATGGCAAGCCAAGAGAAAAGCATTAATTGCTGTGTTTGGCGATTGGGAGAAATCATATTCAAAGCTTCCGTATTGGCTGAGTGTTGTTATTCATTACAATCCAGGAACACGAACAGATTGGTTTTTCTTTCCCGTTTGATTACCGTATTATTTCATATGTTCAGGAGGCAGGTTTTCTTGGAGTTACATAGATTGGTTTCATCCAGCTTGATTGGCACATTATTACTGCTCTAGTTGAGCGCTGGAGACCAGAGACCCACACATTTCACCTGCCATGTAGGGAATGTACGATTACGCTGCAGGATGTTGCCGTACAATTTGGGTTACGAGTGGACGGGAAACCACTGACAGGCTCACTACAATATGACTGGAAGAACGTTTGTGAAGAGCTCTTAGGCGTTCTAACAGAGGATCTGAAGGGTTCAAGATTGAGTATCCCTTGGTTGGCGTCCCAGTTTCCCGAATTACCTCCCAATGCCGACGACATCAGCGTACGTAGGTACGCACGAGCATACAATTTATAGCTTATTGGAGGATTTTTATTTGCCGATAAGTCAAATACTCTGGTGCATCTCATGTTCCTCCCATTATTGTCTGATTTCGAGCACGCTGGTACATACTCGTGGGGTAGTGCATGTCTTGCATGGTTGTACAGAGAATTTTTTCTTTCGGGCTTCCAATGCAAGTGTTGGAAATAGCAGGGCCATTGATACTATTACAAGTATGAGCTTATAATCGATTTCCAATTATAGTACCACAAGTCCAACTACAGGTCCCAGATCATCGTCCACCTAGTGTCAGGTATTATTTTATTTATATATTTATTTCGTCACCATTTTATATAAGAATATAAATTAATTGTATTTTTTATAATTTTAGATGGAGTGGTGTATTAGCTGCCTCTGAACAGTTAGCAAATATGTTGCTCATGTACAGAAAAATATTCGACATGCTGACGCACAATCAGGTAGTAGATATGTATATAAATGAATATTTAAAACATTTTATATGTATACTTATTATTTTTTTTGTCAGGTTATTTGAACACCATACACATAGATTTGGTCATCCTTACCTGATTATTGTCGTGATGGTGAACATATCTGGTTGACTGTTAACTCTCTTATATGCTTCCATATAGTAGAGTGGCATCATCCAGATCGTGTGCTGAGATAGTTTGGTATGCGACAAGCGATACCTTCTTTGTCCTATACACTCCTAGCACTACACCAGATCAATTTAAGAGGTAAGCACGATCAAGACTAGCGTCGAATCCATGAGGAATATTTATCCTACTGGAATGGACGATGTGATCATTGTGCACAGGAAGAATTAATAAATGGGCCAGCTGTATCAAACAACTACTTTTACTGGTATAATTCGATCACGAGACGATTTATCTTACCTGACGACGCTTACTATTACTGCATGGTAAGAGATTTAAAATCAGACATTTTCCATATATATGATATGAATATTATTTAATATTTTTTTTATTGTACAGAATAATTTTATCGACGATGTTCAACAATATTCAGTGTAGAACAACTTACTAGAATTGGGTTCAATGTGTCAGCAAACATTGGTCAACGTAGAAGGTATTATTCAACAAACAAAACGACTCAATGTTGCTGACACCGATCGAAGACGTATTCGTCGTAGACGACAGCGACAATGGGGTGAACCTAATTTAGAGGGACACGAAGACAACCCCCATAAGGAGTAAGGGCCAGGGGGTCGTTTTTAAATCCCACATCATATCATTTTCAAATTGTAAATTAAAGAACTAATTGTAAATATTCTTTAATATCATGGTATTTTTTTTTAATATAAGTGCAAGATGTTTTCATTGTAGATTAAATATATAATTAAGTTTAATAATGAAAGAATTAAGTTTAATAATTAAGTTTAACAATTAAAAAAACAATTATAAGCAATAATGAAGGAATTAAGTTTAACAATTAACTTTTAAAAAAAAATTATAAGTGAATTGTGTACTGGATACACGAGTTCGCTTGACCAGTCAACCAGCCAGCTGACGTGGTCAGCTGATTGGATTAAATGGTACTCGTGTATTGGGTACACGAGTATGCCACATGGCAATCGTGTACCACTCACTAGTTTTTTCAATACTTTCCCAAGACACCTATTTTTAGAAATTGTTTCCCTCCAACCCTATTTTTGTCATTATTTATTAAAAAAAAATTCGTTCAAAAATATATTATTTTACAACAACGATAAAAGTTAAAAAAAAAAAGAAAAATCAATTCATCGGCCTTTAAAAGAGTGGCTAGTGTCTTATCTTATGATTTTTGCTCATATTGTCATGTCTAATAAATTTCTAAAATTATAAATTGTATAATTAATAGGTTTTGGATTTATGATATATTTTTATAATTATTTAATATTAGACATTTAAAAGAAAAAAGTCTGCATTAGATGCAATTTAAAATGTCTCGAATTTATGAGGCATTAATAAAGTTTAAAAACCAAATAACTCACCAAGTTTATAGACGCTCTAAAGACCTACGAATAGAGGGGTAGGTTAGATATCAACCTTGAAAAGCACTCAATTTATGATATATTTTCAAAGTTTAGAGGGCAATCAATAAGTTAAGAAACCTATTCGTTACTTTATAAAATCTAAAACGTATTAAACATGATATCAAATGAATTAAATTTGTTAGTGATAATTTGAACATATTTTACAAAATTATCGATAAAAATATCGATAAAAATATCGATATTTTTGAAAAAATTTAATAAAAACTATTTAAACAGATAAATAAACATTTTTTTTTCTTTTTCAACGAATTAAAATGTTTATTATTTATAGGACTGGTTTCATCTATGGCAAAATGGGCCAACTTTACAAAAATAACAAAAAATTTCCTCAGGCCATGCAAAAGGTTCAAAACACCCTTGAAGCCAACACTTCCAACACCCACTGACGACAATCTTCCGTTCCAACTCTTCCACTCAACCCAACTTGCCTCGAACACGTGCACCCGAGCTGAAAGAAATGTGTGACTCGTCTCCTTCGTTTGACTATCACTGATTTCTGTTCCAACTTTTCTTCTTCCGATTTCTTCCTTCGTCTCACTATCACTGATTTCCGTTCCAACTCTTCTTCTTCCGATTTCTATTTTGAGTGAAGAAATTTTATCACTGTCTATCATGGATAAACAATGATAGTTTTCTATTGTTGTCTATCATTGATAGATAGCGATAGACACAACCACTGTCCATCGATGATAGACATCAACATTTAGTCTTTTTTTGTTTGTCACTAATAAATTTCAGAAAATCAGAAAATTTTGCATAATCCAAATTCGATGATTGAAGAAGAAGCAAATCAAAATAATTTGGTTACAAGAAATTATTAGACTCTCCTCTTCTTGGTGGGTTGTTGATTTCCTCGCTCGATGGCCTTGTAGAAAAAGGAAAAAGGAAAAAGATAAGTTGTGATCAGGAAAATAAGAAAAGAAGATTAAAGGGTAGAAGATGCAATTATAAGTATTCCTTCCAAAATCAGAGATGAACGTGGTTGTTACAATCAATTTAATGAAGTAGCAATTAGTATAAAGCTGAGCAATGTTTAATGTATGTTGCATTGAAAAAAAAAAGGCGATGGTTCTTTTTCCTTATGTTATATCCCTCCTCCAATAGTGCTAAAATAATATGTAGGCAGAAAAGGAAGGATAGAAAAAGGGCAGTTTCAAAATGTTAAAAAAATCAAAACATAATCCATTTTGAAAAATCTTCTTCATGTTTGCTACTTTTTAAAATATTTTGAGCGATTTGCGATTTAAGATCGCACATCAAGGACATTTATTATCTTTTTTTTTTAGGTTTCATATTTTTTTTAATGATATGGTTAAAATACCAATTAATCATTCATGTCGATATCAAACTTATAGAACTTTAAAAATATTGAAAGGTAATTAGAAAATATAGATGATTTGATCACCCACCTTGATCATTATTGGACTAAACTTATAATTTGAGCTAATTTTATTTGTATTGCAGTGAAAGGAACTTGAACGGTGTAATCAAATCGACCGTAATACTCTTAACAAACGCGCCTATTGCCGCGTACTCTTCAAACATTCTAACGTCCATTTTAGCCCTCAAACACTGTGGGAAAAAAAGCCAACAACCCGTTCCCATCACAAACCCGATCGTTAAAGGTATCGATACAACTTGCGGCGGCCGGAACCTCCCACCGGCAGCTAACTTTACCGCCATCTCCGTCACCAGACAAACTCCATGTACCAGAAAGAAGCAAGTCACCTCCCAAGTCGGCGCCAATCTTCCTATGTAGAAGTAGATCAGTTCGTGCATAAGACCGGAGACTACAAATGTCGCCATCACCGCCAACATCGTCGCCGGTTTCCTTCCGATGACGCCGATGGTTAGCTTCCGGCAGGGATCGTAAACGGTGAGGCGGAGGATTCTAGATGTCATTAGATTCCATCGCCGCCCCCAAAAATCCTGTAACGAATCAGAGAGATAGGGCTCGTTGAAATAGGGTAATAACTCGACTCCGAGCACTGCCTTGGCTACGGCAGCGGTACTGCCGATGAGAAATTCGAGGAAGAAGTAAATTAGGAGGCAGTAAAAAAGTAGAGCTGCGTTTGGATGGAAGTGATTTTTGAAATTGATGGCGACCTTTGTGAGGATTAGGAACGCTAATTTCGCGCTGTAGCTGAAAGGGAGAACGAGTTTGGGATTGGAGTGGTTTGGCGGTGATTGGTGGTCGGGGATTTCGATTGGGAGGGAGCCGACGGCGAGGAAGCGGGGGAGGGAGGAGGAGGTGGCGGCGGAGGATAGAGGGCCTTTGCCGAAGGCAAAGAGGAGGAGCTTGAAACTGCCAAGCCAACCGATGAAGAAGCCAATGGGGCCTTGAAAATGGATGGTTTGGAATTGGAGAGGAATGTAGAGGAAGAGGAAGAAGAAGGGGAGGATTAAGAGGAATTTGAGGAAGCCATTTGGGATTGAGTTTCTGATGGTGAAACAGAAACAGAGAGATGAAGAAACTAAGAATAGAGTTTGAAGGAGGCTATGAATCTCGGCCGCCATTACTAGAGAAAAGAGTTCAGAAATGGAGGAAGCTATAAGGTTTGTGTTCTTTCTTCTTCCTTCTTGCAACTTTCGTTGTTTTCCCTCTTTTAAGGCAGGTTGTTTTCTTTAGTAGAATGGAATCTTCTAATACTTTGTCAAACTATATTTATTAAGTCAATTGAACTTTACTCGCTTTTTAGATCAATTGTGCTATATACACTTTGTTCTTTTTAAGGCAGGTTGTTGGCAGGTTGTTGTAGAAGATATGAAAGGAAATTTTGGTATTGAAGTGTGAAGGAGATGTCTTTATAAATATTTATTTATCATTATATTACAAATTAGTCCTTGTTTTTCTTTGGTCTTTGGAAAATAAAAAAATGGGCTTTATTGGGATCAAGGGAATTGACCCAAAAAATATTTATTCAAAGAAAACGGAGGGCAGGTTTTATGGCGAAGGAATGGAGAACTTTTCAAGATAATCATGTTAGAGATGTTACAATTTTGCAAAGAAGATGAATATGTTTTACGTCAAAATGAGTTTAGCTTGTTCCCTCACTTCATAGTTGTACTAATAAAAGATATACCATATTACATGTTAAGATTACTGCTATAAGATCTTAGGACAAGAGTAAATTTTTATGGATTGAACTTTGAGTACGGATTAATATGATTATAAGTCGACTAATAAATGTATTGTACTTTGATTAAAAATTATTAGGAGTTTAATCTAAATAATAAAAATTAAGGGCATGTGGCTATTTGATGCTTGGGAGACTTTAATGGACATGGAACAATTGTAGTACCATCCTCATATTGTAAAAGATTATTGCCCAAAAGAAAAGATTCGGCTATTAGCGTTTTTATTTTTTTTACTTTTATTTTCATTCCCACATTCTTTGCTAATTTGAAGGGAATAGATTAAGGGGAGGCAAGTTGCTATATGAAGATTCTAGTACACGTGTTAATTAAGACACTAAAATAATTAAAAGTTTAGGGAAAATATCAAATTATATCTCTAAATTTTAGAGGTTGTATTATTTATAACCCTAAATGAATAATTTTGTGTCAATTTAATCATTAATTTTTTTTGTAAGTGTATTAACTTACCTTCTCTTTCAGATTTCGAAGATTATTATGTGAAATTTATAATTGTTTCAATTAAACTCCTATATGTGAATCAATTTAGATTCGTTATTAAAATTATCATTGAAAATTGACAATGGATCAATTCTTACACGTGTAAAGTTCTTCATATGTCGAATTAATAAAATAGACGATAAAATGTACGAATGATTTTCTAAGGAGATTCTAATCGAGATTCCAAATTAATCCACTAATGAAAGTTTAGGATTTTAATTGATAAAATTACAAGTCTCATATGGTATTTATCGAAATGAACATGATAGATGGTGTAATTATGAAAGTTTGAGTTTATAATTGATTCAATTATTATCTCGGGATTTTAAATGATAAAATTTCAAAATTTAAAGGTACACAAATTGATATTTTTCCACAAAAGAATTAATTTCTATGGAGTTATGTGTTAGGATTTTAGATTAGGATCCGACTCTTAAATATGATTTTAGTAAAAGGCATATTCTTAAGGATGATAGTCTTTGTTATCTTAACAAGTGAATATTTGATTTAAATGTCAACTCTATTTTGACGTTGGGAATGGTTTCACTTATTTATTTATTTATTTTTTTATTGCAAGTTAATTGTTGAGTTCATAGGTCGGACTCAACCCAAGTTTAGTCGAAGCCATATACCAAAAAGAGAGAGAATCTTTTCGACTCATGCCTTGAGATCAAGTAGAACATCGATTACCTAAAGACAACATGACTTATACTGAGCCGGTTGAAAATGGTCTAAGGTGCGTATCTGCCAAGGAAACTTGTTTCCTTTAACTTCTTATTTAGAATGAGATAAATATATATAAAATAAATAAATAGGAAAAATATACCGATCATATATGGAAATATATTTACTCTCCTCAAGTTGGACCATGGGGATCACAAATGTCAACTTGTAAAGAAGCATATTGAGGTAGATTGTCACTATATTCACGATGATGTTCAAGATGACACCATTGCTACATGTCATGTTTCTACTAATTAGCAACTTGCGGATATCTTTACGAAGGCATTAGGGCAACAACAATTTCTTTATCTTCTTCATAAGTTGAGCATTTGTGATCCCATGTTCCAACTTGAGGGAAGGTATTAGGAAATATATTTTCGTTCATGATTCGTATACTTTCCTATTTATTTATTTTGATATGTATTTTGTATCTATATTCATCTTATTCTAAATAAAACGTAAGGAAACAACTTTCCTTTGCAATATATTCTCTCTTATTAATTCCAAATGACTTCATTATACACCTCTGACACACATGCTGGGGAGAAACTTATAAACTAATAAGGTATGCAATGTATTCTAAGCTCAAACTAAGTATTAATTTAATATCTAAGTGTGTTCGGTATAATATCACAAGATCATAATTTTTAAATAAACTAAGCTTTTAAATGGATCATACGACTATGTGGACGTGTACTTGCTAGACTAGGTTCACGCATAAACTATTTCTATGTTTTGTATTGATTAAAATTGTGTGATTAAAATCATATAAAATTTATAAAATAAGGATAACATATTTTAGTAATGGAGTCAGATCTAGAATAAATACTATTATGTAAATATAAACATTAAAAAAATTTGAGTGAGATAAATGTCATGTACTTGTAGTATCAACCTCGAATCTAAAGTTAAAAGTAGTTTTAAAAGATGGATTATTTTTCATGGGTTAAATAATACAAAATACTCCTAGACTGTAGAGTAAATTTTATTATGTATCTAAACATTGTAAAGTTGAACTTTACTCCTGAATTTCAAATTTTTGTTTCAAAAAATACACTTTAAGAGTTTTTTTTTTCGATTAAAAGATGAAAATTAACATGAAGATAGAGTACAAAAATATAAAAGCATATATGACATCATATATAATATTATTTACACGTAAATTGATATAATAATTGATGTGCAAAGTTTGATTATGTGAATGATTTTAACGATATCGCGATAAAATAAATGATATTGACGATGTTATTCTTCTATATAGTTGTCAATTAGATATCACACTAATTTACATCTTTTAGTTTCATAAAAATATATTATTTCTCAAAATAATTTAAAACTTCAAAAGAACTATTTGAAAAAGAAAAATCAAAGTAAAATTGATACAACATAACCCATAGTTTGGGAATTTTGTGTAAATTAACCTATTTCATTTTTTAAGACGATTTTCAAATATAAGAAAATGAGTCAATTTATTTATAAATATAACAAAATATCATTATCTATCAGTGATAAATAATGATCGATACTATGATACTGATAGATATCTCTCAATATCTATCATTGATAAACAATGATATTTTGTTATATTTAAAAATATTTTCAAGAATTTTATTTAAAATAATTATCATTTTTATTATGATTATATAAAGTTTATATCATAAACCTTGTCCTTATTAGGTCACCTCTTTAATGCTTTCAATTTCTTGCCATGCATAAAATCCTCTTAACAAAATTCCACCACTAAGCCAGCTTTTACCTTTTGAAACTCCCAAAAATGACATCACATTCTAACAAACTTCCATAAATATGGAAGGTCTTATTTATTTATTTATTTAAACAATAATCAATATTACAATTTTCAAGGTAGAAAAATGGAATTGGAATGAAATATATTCCATATGATAGGACATTGTGGTGTGGCATTTGTCAATTTGATTATTTTCTTATACTATAAATTTGTTCATTTATCCAACATCTTGACTTGTAATTGGAATAGGTTTGAAAAGTCAGGATATTAACATTTTTTATGTCAAAATTTAGCGAAGAGAAGTTTTAGTTGATAATTTGAGAAAAAGATAAATCTAGAAAAGAAAAGAAAAATAGTAAGAGAGAGATAAAATCATATCAAAGAAGTTAAGAGTTGGAATTCAAAACTGAGTGAAGAAGCTTAAAGAAGATTTATGAACAATAAAACTAATATAATTCATAAATAAAAAGAAATTAAGAGAGATTAAGTAGAAAACCATCGATTCACTTAAGATTAACAAGTTAACAATGACCAACTATGAACACAATAAATGGTTAATTACTGTATAATTTAGTTCTTAACCGTTAGAACTTTAACATTACTTCATATGAGGTTATGTTGATGTATTCTTTGTTTAGTTAATCTTCTCATAAGTTGTCTAATTGTTTTTTTAAATAAAATTTTATCGTAGGTTGATAAATATATCTCAGGTTTAAAATTGTATTAAAAGTACTAGTTATGATTTTGTTTTAATTCTTAAAAGCAACATTTAATTTTAAAATGAAGGTGACATTTTAAAAAAGTTGAGCTTAAACCCAATAAAATATAATGAATTGGCTCCAAATATTAGTGCATCATAGATCATACATTTATGATCTTAGCTATCAAATCAAGATAAATGTCTTAATGGGTTGGATTAAACCCAAATCAAGTGAAACAATAAAAAGTATTAGCTAATAAAAAACAATAGTTTTAAATGATACATCTCCTTCACTTCTTAACTTGTCATCAAGTACAAACTTGATTGAAGAATTTTGCTATGTTTTAGGGTGAAATTAGAACTTTAGGGAAATTTTTAATTCCGAACTTATCAATTTAAACTCTTAACTAATAATTGTATCCATTAAAATTTTGAAGTTTCTTAATGGATCAATTAACACACCCTCCTTCAAATTTGGTTAAAATAATATTATGTAAAACATAAAATTGGTTCAAATTAAACGTTTAAATTTTTATAAACTTGAATCAATTTAGACCTTTTATTAAGATTACATTTGAAATTCGTTCAATCCAAACGAATCATTCCTCTTATATTTGAATATCGTATTCATTAAATTATTTATATATATATATATATAAATAAGGTGTTTGCTATCATAATCTTTGGGCTTTGTTATAGCCCATGAGTTTTCACTCTAATGATATAGCTTACTCATGGGATTTTAGGATGTAATTCTCTCTTCTGGGCTGAGTGTGAAAGAGAGTTCATATCAAGGAGTTTGTATTGAATATATTCATACAAGGTTCTGTATACGCTCTATTTTCCTTCTCTATACTAAATGAAGTAACAATGGTGTTGATGTTTCAATGGTAGATGTACATTCCTCATTAAGATTGAACTACTGTAATTCTCTCACTTGTTGCTCTCTTCCCTCCTCTTTCTATAATATATAGTTCTTGTTTTTCGATTTATTACAATTTAGACTCGATTTTCAATAATTGTTCATCCATTTGTTTATAGCAATAAATCAATTATTTAGGCTCCCTTTAGTAACCATTTCATACTTTTTTTAAAAAATAAATTAAGTCTATTTTCTCTCTATTTTTTTTACAATAATTGGCATGTTTTTTAAAGGTAAGAGTTTAATTTTTAGCCAAATTTAAAAAACAAAAACAAATTTTCTAGGTCCCGTTTGATAACCATTTTGTTTTTTAAAATTAAGCTTATTTCATATACATTTCTTACAATAATTTGTATCTTTTTAAGTATAATGCTTGAATTCTTAGCCAAATCTAAAAAACAAAAACAACTTTTTGAAAGCTACTTTTTTTACTTCTCAAAATTTGACTTGGTTTTTTAAATCATTGGTGAGAAGTAGATAACAAAGGAAGAAATTTGGAGGTGAAAGTAGCGTTCATAGGCTTAAAATTTCAGGAAAAAAATGGTTACAAAACGAGACATTCACTATAAAAAATTGACTTAGTTTTTAAAATACCGGTAAAGAGTTTATAACAAAGCATAAAATTTAGAGGAAAAATGGGTATTTGCAAAAACAAAAAGTAAAAAACAAATAAAAATATATCCTTATATTATAAGTATTATAATGTGTTAGATAGATGCCCAAGCCTAGTATCAAAAGCTAAGTGTCTTCATTCCTTACCACATGTGTTGGCCATATGTCATACAACAACCTATGCTTGGTGTCCAAATGTACCTCATTCTACTTCACAAAATCCCTACAAATAAGCGAGCATTTGTGAATTTTAAAGGACATACATATATTGGGCAAAATCCATGAATTTTGGAGAAAATGGAGAATCTTGAGAAATTTCTTATGTCATATTTTGTTATTATTTATTTTATATATTATATTATATTTATTTTAATATTATATTTTATTGGTATCCGTATTCCCGTTGTGCTCCTCAATTTTACAACACATTATCAGTTTGAGCTTCCATCGTTTCCCCCGAAGGTAGGTCGGGCTTTTTCTCTCTCTTTATTATAGTTAATAAATTTAATGTTATTTTGCATCTTTATATCTATTAAAATTGTAATATAAGTACAATATTTTATAATAGTATTGCCATGATGAATCTCACAAAATTAGAATTTTTTTCCCTTGATATTAATGACAATAATTATTTGTCATGGGTCCTTGATGCTGAAATCCACATAGATGCTATGAACTTAGGGGAAACAATTAAAGAATGAAATACAACATCTAGTTAGGACAAAACAAAAGTTATGATTTTCCTTCGTTATCATCTTCACGAGAGATTAAAAATGGAGTATCTTCAATAAAAGATCCTCATATTTTGTGAAAATTTTTGAAAGAGAGGTATGATCATAAAAAAATAGTTATTCTTCCTTGAGCTCGTTACGAGTGGATGCACTTGAGGCTACAAGATTTCATATCAGTAAGTGATTACAACTTTGGATTATTTAAAATCACTTCGAAATTGTTATTATGCGGAGAGAAAATTACTGACGTTGATATGTTAGAGAAAATATTTTCTATATTTCATGTCTCGAATATGCTCATGCAATAGTAATATCGAGAGAAATGTTTTAAACAATATTCTGAACGAATTTCATGTCTTCTCGTGGCCGAACAAAATTATGAGTTATTGATGAAAATCAAGAATCTCGACTAACCGAAACGATACCATTCCCTAAAGTAAATGCTATGAATTTTAATAATAATCTCGAGGTCGTGACCGTGGCAGAAGAAGAAATAATTATTATTTTCGAGGTGGTCGTTCTAATCATTCAAAATTTAAAAGAACCACACAAAATGATGATCACAAAGGAAAAGCTCCACAAGAAAAGAGTTCAAAAAGTGTTGAAAATAAATGTTTCTAATGTAGAATGACCGGGCATCGGTTATGTACCTGTTGTATGTCAAAACACTTAGTCAATTTCTATCAAACCCCCCTAAAGGAAAAAAAGAGAAAAATGTGGAAGTAAATTTTGCATACCATGATAATGACATATTTGATCCATCTCATATGACAAATTTGGATGTGGCGGATTTCTTTGAATCTCCTAAAGAGAAGATCGACACAGTTGATGGAACATCAATTGTTTCTTTTGATTTTGAAAATATCTAGACTCAATGTTGTTGTTGTTTTTTTTATCCATTTTTATATTTTTTTTTCTCTTAGTAAATGTTAAATTTTGAATACTCAAGTGTTTTCTTATTGTAATTATTTTCTTTTGATGAAGAAATATGAATTATTTTCATATGTTGGGTGATTAAAAAATGAGTGAAGAAGATATATGTTTGGCAGACAATGCAACTACGCACACAATACTTACAAGTAGATAATATGGAGTATCTATATATCATATATAATGTTTCATATGAAAAACCGTATACTGGAAGAGTTACCTGTTTTATCTTCTAGATTATATTATATTCATATACGAGTAATTGAAACATATGCAACAATGAACCTGAAGTTCATGAATCCAGATATATTTGCTATTTGGCATGACAAATTAAGTCATCCAGGGTCTATAATGATGAGAAAGATTATTGAGAATTCAAATAGACACCCATTAAAGAGCCAAAAGATTCTTCAATCTAATGAGTTATCATGTGATGCTTGCTCTCAAAGAAAATTAATAATTATGCCATCACTAGCCAAAGTGGGAATTGAACCTCATGCATTTTTAGAACGAATTCATGGTGATATATGTGGACCTATTAATCCACCAAGTGGACCATTTAGATATATTTTTTGGTATTAATAGACGCATCCAGCAAATGCTCACACATGTTCTTATTATCAAGTCAAAATCATGCATTTACAAGATTACTTGCTCAAATGATTAAGTTAAGAGCATAATTTTCTGATTATACAATTAAGACCATTCGTCTTGATAATGCTGGTAATTTTATATCCCAAGTTTTTTATAACTATTGTATGTCAATTGAGATAACCGTTAAACATCCTATAGCTCATGTTCATACACAAAATGGTTTAGCAGAATCATTCATAAAACGTTTGCAGTTAATTGTTAGACCATTGCTTATGAGAGCTAAACTTCTATGGGACATGTTATTTTGCATGCAACGTCACTTGTATGCATTAGGCCAGTAGCCTATCATAAGTACCCACCATTACAATTAGCTTATGGCCATGAGCCAAATATTTTCCATTTGAGAATTTTTGGATGTGTAGTATTGAAGGAAAACCAGTGACGATTTTTGTTCGGAAGCAGAGATCGATCCTATTTTTAGTTTTCACAGAGTTTAGAAATTACATAATAAAAGTCAGAGAGATTATGCATTATATTTAAAATTTACAACATGCATTTGAGGGAAGAAATAGGAAAGATGAAATTATCCTTGAAAAACACATCTTCATGCTTCCCTCGATCTAGATCATGATCTCTTCTCTGATCAGGACACCACCACAAGTGAAACCTTTTGTATACTCCTTGGGATTGAGAAAACGCAAGAGTGGTGGGCTCTGCCTTAGATTTGGAAGAGGGAAGAAGAGGATGAGAGGGAGAGAAGAAGATTTCACATAGAGAACTCTTCTCTATAATTTTCTTGGAAGAGGGAAATAAACTAATTGTGAGAACTACTCTCACGTAACCCTCAAACTCATCAGGTGATGGAGAGGAAAAGTAGGGAGGGAGTTATTAATAACTCTCTCATTTAATTTAATTCAAAATTTAAATTAAATAATTTATAAATATAATAACTAACTTATATATATATATATATATATATATATATATATATCAAATATAACATATAACCTATAGTTTTTATATTGTATCAAATATAATATAACTTGTAGTTTGTATTTTCTCTCAATATTGCATGACATATAATATAAATCGTATTTATATTAAATTTAATTATATGAATCTCATCTATATAATTAATATTTGAACCATATTCAAATATTTAATTCCTCTCAACATAAATCATATTTATATTAAATTTAATTATGTGAATCTCATTCATATAATTAATATTTGAATCATATTCAAATTCCTCTCAAAATACTTTATACTATAATGTATCAAATACATTATATTAATTATATTACATATATAATTAATTTAATTAATTATATCACATATATAATTAATTCTCTCAATTAATTTGAATACTTTAAATTAATAAAAAAATTAATTCTCAATTAAATCTCTGTTGAACTACAGGAGGGACCTTATGGGCCTGTAGATTGAAGCTCCAATGGTACTTGGATAATTAATTGAACTTTTTAATTAAATTACTCAACATCCATTAACTATCGATGACTCTATTAAAGACCGACAACTGCACTCTTCGTACTACATATATATTTCTGTGTCCATTGGATATAACCAGTCTATAGTGCGATGACCTTCACAAATTGCTCGTAAGTACAACTAGCCCAAAATTACCATTTTGCCCCTGTAGTTACATCTAACTCCTTAAGTACCACTGATTCTTCTAATGAAAAATAAGTTATAGTCCAACTATGACCAAGTTCTTCTCGGGGCAAGAGAGGGTGTGGTTACATTGTTCAAACCCCGAAATCAGTCCTTAAGAGAGCAATTTATCTACTTACCACGACATTAGGGAATGGGTGATTACGTTTTGTGTAGCTGTGTTCTCAGTTCCCCAATCAAACGAATCCCAAAAATGGTACACTTATTGAGTTGGTAATCTGGCTACTCTCATCCATACAAATCAAAAGAACGCCTTCATGAGCAGAAATTCACAACTCACTTAGGATTCAGGTCATGTCACTTATGGTCATCCTGGTCAAATGTAAGTCTCTATTATCAACAGTGTTATATAATGAGACTAACCCTTTCGTGGTCCGATCTTATACAAACCATTTGTATAGGATACCCCTGGGCACATGTCTCTACATGAATGATTAGGATCAAATCATTTGTAGCACTTTACAACACTTGTAACATCTACAAAGCGGACCGTATCCGTAGGGTCACCAGGATAAGGTCCTAGCCTTATCCATCTACTATAGATTGTTTAGGATATTATTTAAACAAGATCCATCTGTTTGTCTCTACATACTTGTTTAAATTAGAAAAAATAACTTAGGATCTTTAGTTTATTGGATTGAGTGTATGCTCATAAAATAATAATTATTTTATTAATAACAATTTGTTTATATAATGTTTATAAACTATGAGAATACAAGAGATTTAGGATACCAATCCCAAAAGTATATGTTTCAATTGCTCCACCACAACGTACTAAGGTGGGTTCTCAAAGGAGATTTAGGAATATATGTTGAAGGTGGTTCTCCATTAATTATTAAATATCTTGAAACCCTGACGGGTGATGTATTTACTGCACGATTTACTAATTGTCATTTTAATGAGACAAATTTTCCAATATTAGGGGGAGGAATTAAGAAGTTGTAAAAAGTAGTTACATGGAATACATCGTTATTGTCTCGTTGAGATCCTCGTACATATCAATTTGAACTTGAAGTTCAGAAGATAATTCATTTGCAAAATTTAGCAAATCGGTTACTAGATGCATTTATAAATGCAAAGAAAGTAACTAAATCACATATACCAATTGCAAATATTCCATCGAAAATTGATATCCCAACACAGCAAGTTGTCACTAATGAGTCTGGAACACACCAGAAGTATGGTAGACCAGTGGGTTCCGAAGATAAAAATCATCGAAAAAGAAAAATAATTAATAGTAAAAAAGACTTGGTTGAGATTGTAAATACTCTTGAAGAAATCTTTGACGTGACTAGTGAGGAAGGTGAAATACCTAAAGATAATAATGAGATTTCAATAAACTATGTTATGATAGGAAAAAGATGGAACTGAACTAATGTTGTTACATGTGTATAATGTTGCTCTTGATACTATACCTGAAAATGAGGATCTCGAACCAAAATCTGTTGTAGAATGTCGGCATAGAAAAGATTGGCTTCAGTGGAACGAAGCAATCGAGGTCACAAGATATAAAGCAAGATTAGTTGCAAAAGGTTTTTCACAAAGACCTAGTATTGATTTTGAGGAGATGTATTCTCTGGCAGTGGATGCAATTACACAAAGATATTTAATTGGCCTGTCTATGTATGAAGTTTGGACATGCATCTTATGGATGTAGTCACGACATATTTATATGAATCTCTTGATAAATGATATTTATATAAGAATCTGATAGCGAAAATTTTGGTGTCGCCCCCAAAACCTTGCTACACAAATAATATTTATAAATCACCGAACGAATTACTTATACTAACTGGTAATACAAGCGACAAGTCCAGGGCCGAACCTTAGAGAAGCACGAAAGATTAGTTCATCAAGTTTGTTTTCAGTTAAAGTGATAAATGAGGGGGGATTGGTATGGTTGGATAATTGAAATTGCATGAAAATAAAATTACGAGAAAAGTAAAGATAGAATCACAATTAATCGAGATATCTTAGCTTAGAGGAATGGATTTGTCCAATGTAATTTAGATCATCGACCCAATTTATGACTTAAATTCCTTGCTTATGCTTAGCCCAATTAATCGGGATCCCAACCAATGGTCCTAATTACCTAATTAGTCAAAATGCATAGAAAATGAATATGTTCCATCAAATTAACGAATTGCATTAAGATCTAGGGATAACGCTAAGATGGAAGTTAATTTCCAGCGTCCAATTAAAAAATCAATACGATTTTTTTCTAGGTTGCTAGAAGCAGTCCTTTTTATCTAACTAACCTATTGCTTCCAATGGGATTATCTTATAAATATTTGTTAGATATTACAAGGTAATCTCTAAAGCATTAAAATTACATGACAAAATTATTGGGCGTCAATCAACAATTAAAATCATGCAATTCATACATATAGATTCAGATCAAAACCCATAAATAAGTTCGAATAAATCATTAAATTAAAATCCCATAAATTACATCGAGTTCCTTTGAATCCCTAAACTAAGAAGGATGAAATTACCTACCCATGGGGGATGATAAGCTATAATCCGACATTACTCGATTAACTACTAAAGATACTGAAAATTGAAGGAAAAGGAAGAAGGATGAAGTTTTTCCTTAGCCACCATCAATTTGGCCTCAATTCGGCACACCTTGACCTAGAGTCGAGGGGATGTATTTATAGAAAACAAGGCAACGTCGCAACGCTGAAAACAGCGTTGCAACGCTCACTTGCGCATGCATTATGCTCCACTTCCGTCAAATTTTGTAGCGGTGCAATGCTCTAGAGGAGCGTTTCAACGATGAGCATTTCATCTGAGAGTGTTGGGTTGAAGCATTGTGCAGCATTGTGACGCTGATGTTGGTGAAAATCTGGAGTGTTGCAACGCTATGGCCAGCGTTGCAACGTTCCCCTACATTCCAAGCTATGGCCTCCAAGCATTGCACGAGCGTCAGACTTAGGCCAATCTTGAGCGTTGTGACACTCCGGTTAGGGTATTTTCGTCCATTCATGTCTCATTGAAGCCTGGTTGCTCAAATTTACTCTTAACTGCTCCAAATTAACCCCAAATAGCTTGTAACGACTGAATCCACCTCCAAGATTCTTAATACCTACAAAATCTCAAATAAAAACATTAAACATAGTAACGACTGAGAATTAAGAAGAGGAAAATAACACAATTTGGGTGCTATCAAACACCCCCAACTTAATTCTTGATCGCCCTCGAGCAAGGTAAAATCACACATTCACACAAAAAACATGCTTGCTTAATCACAAGGGTCGTTACTCTAGTCTCCATAGTCTATAAGGATGAGATTTGCAATAAAAAAATGAAATCCGATTACAATCAATCAATAAAGCATTTAAAAATAATTCTTAACTTTTCATGTATGAGTGAGTCAAAAGCCCTACTGATTAAGCTCGCAAAGCTCGGAATGGTTTTATAGGGCACTCAATTCGTATTCCTCCTACACTGGCTCGAAGGTTCAAGAGCCAAGCTTCCTAGACTCAACTTTGTAATAACTCACTTAAGGAAACCAAACTTTTATTTTATTATATATATATATACTTTACACAAAAGAGGAAACCTTATCTAGACACATCACCTTCGTTTTGGCTTGCCCACACGGGTGTCATGCGAGTCATCCAACTACGAGCAATGTATCCTAACAAAATGTCGAAGTTTACTCATTCCTTGGGGTACTTAGCTCGGATGGAAACTACGGGTGTCATAGCCGCCCCAGATTAATCATAACCGAAGAAAGAGGGGTAATCCCCTTCAAACATACAAACTTACTTTTACCTTACAACACACTCACCTTCCTAACTTCCATGCATCACCTAGGCCTTTCGGGGTGACAACAAAAATATAAGCTCAATAATACAACTCTAAGCACGCAAGACCTAACTTCGTTGGACAAGGGACTTAAATATGCATGAGAGATAAGAAAATCTTTTAAAATGGGTTGAAAATCATGATCATGCCCTTTTAACATAGTTTTATACAAACCTAATCACAAAAAGGGTGTGTCATCAACTACTTCATCATAACAACCCAAGCAAAAGAGCAAGAAAGCAAATTAAGCACACAAACATCGTCCAAGCACAATGCTCAAGGAACCCAATAATCACAACATACCCCACTCCCAACTTAAAATGATACATTGTCCCCAATGTATCTCAAGTAAAGCTCAATAAAATAAAATAGTCAAGGGAACATAAATTCTCCCTGATAACGATGTCGTACATGGGATGGTGGTGGTGGTAGGCTCGCCTTCCAAAAAGATGCTTCTCTCCTCTTTTCTGGGTCGTCCCTATAAAACAAAAAAAAAAAAGAAATATAATCTAGAAAAAAATAAAGAAAGCAATTAAAATTTTCACCTGGCTCCCTCCAAGCAGGGCAATTTTTAACGTCGATTGTATTTTTAATTTTGTTTGAAAAAAAGGAAAAAGAAAAATCAAAAGACTCAAGGACTGACTCAACTGAAAATAAAGACTCTGACTCAATTGATTCGACTAACTCATGAGGCAAAGGTGAGCAAAATTAAAAAATGAGAGGAATACCAGTACAAAGAACAGGACGAGGCTTGGAAGCCTCTGACTCTTTTACCTAGGATTCTTCCAAATTAAGCCCATACTCATACTTAACCTCACAAACTTCAAGCATGGAGTGACATACTCATCAGCACTAGAGTAGTAGTACTCTGCAAAGAACTCAGCCTCTGAGGTATAGACGATGGACTGCTTTGATGTGCTCTCCAATTTCTACATGACCTCGTTCAGCTGGGCAACATGGGTGATCAATCCTTGCAGCCGAACTTGAAAATCCTGCTGAAAATTCTTTGTATCCTGCTGAAACTGAGAAGTACTATTAGCAAGTTCAGAAACTAAAAACTCTAAAGTCATACTTGGGCATGAATCTCCAGGAAGTGGTTCCTTTCAGAAACTAAAAACTCCAAAGTCATACTTGGGAACGAATCTCTAGGAAGTGGTTCCACTCCTCCACTATGTCGGCATGGACTACCTCACACCTCTAGGTCTCAGGAAAATCAAGGGATTGGTTTGGCAACGGCTCGTCCGGCCTCCCAGTTGAAGTTGCAAGTCGAGCAACAAGGTCACTTAGACTTTGTAAATCAGTCCTAGCCTCTGCCTTGGGGCAAAGATTCTCCTGCTGGATGCGCTCGAACTCTTGTTTCTTACGGAGGTTAACCTGTTCAAACTTAAAAGATTTTTCAGCAAGCTCCATAACAAAAACTCTAAAGACATACCTTACCCTAAAGACTGAGCATGAATCGACTGGTGTGGTGTTGTGAAATCTTGGCTGCCAAAGCTCTGTTGCCATCCTAAGTATCCATGGTCAAAAGACTCCCCCCACCAAGAATGGTGAGGCTCATAATCCCAAGAACCATAAAACCCCTCCTCGGAAAATCCACACGGTGTTGGCATCCACTGCAACCTTGAGCATGCTTGCGTAGGATGCCCCACGAGTAGGTCACTCCCGCACACCTCTACTTGCTGCGATTTCCTTCTCACCAAGTGGCCAACCAAGGAAGTCAACTCGGCAAGCTCGTGACGAAGGCTACTTACCTCATCATCAAAATTTGCACCTTGACCATTGGACGTCGAAGACTGATTCAGAAATCCTGTCATGCTCAACTGACACAAAAAGAAAACAAATCAAAGCAAATGAAACTTTAACTAAAAACTAACTAAGAAGAACTAATTGGCTTTCCCAACAATAACGCCAATTTGATAATGGGAATTTTGGTGTCGCTCCCAAACCCTTGCTATACAAATAATATTTATAAATCACCGAACAAACTACTTATACTAACTGGTAGTACAAGAGGCAAGTCCGAGGTCGAACCTCACGAAAGCACAAAAGATTAGTTCATCAAGTTTGTTTTCAGTTAAAGTGATAAATGAGGGGGATTAGTATGGTTGGATAATTGAAATTGCATGAAAATAAAATTGTGAGAAAAGTAAAGATAGAAGCGCAATTAATCGATATATCTTAGCTTAGAGGAATGGATTTGCCCAATGTAATTTAGATCATCAACCCAATTTATAACTTAAATTCCTTGCTTATGCTTAGCTCAATTGATCGAGATCCCAACCAATGGTCATAATTATCTAATTAGTCAAAATGCACAGAAAACGAATCCCATTAAGATCTAGGGATTACGCTAAGATGAATATTAATTTCCAACGTCTAATTAAACAATCAATACGGTTTTTCTCTAGGTTGTTAGAAGCAGTTTTTTTGCCTAACTAACCTATTGCTTCCAATGGGATTATCCTATAAATATTTGTCAGATATTACAAGATAATCTCAAAAGCGTTAAAATTACATGACAAAATTATTGGGCGTCAATCAACAATTAAAATCATGCAATTCATACATATAGATTCAGATTAAAACCTATAAACAAGTTTGAATAAATCATTAAATTAAAATCTTATAAATTACATTAAATTCTTTCGAATTCTTAAACTAAGAAACCAAAATCTTACCTTTCCATCGGGGATGAGAAGCTACAATCTGACATTACCCGATTAACTACTAAAGATACTGAAAATTGAAGGAAAAGGAAGAAGGATGAATTTTTTCCTAAGCCTCCATCAATTTACCCTCCAAAATTTGACACACATTGACCTAGGGCCGAAGGGATGTATTTATAGAAAATGAGGCAACGTCGCAACGCTGGACGGTCACTTGCACGCACACTATGCTCCACTTCCATCAAATGTCGTAGTGTTGCAACCCTGAACGTTTTGTTCGAGAGCGTTGGGTTGAAGTGTTATGCGTCGTTGTGACACTGACATTGGTGAAAATCTGGAGCGTTGCGACGGTATGGGCAGCGTTGCAACCCTCCCCTGCATTCCAAGCTACAGCCTTCAACGTTGCATGAGCATTAGACTTAGGCCAATCTTGAGCATTGTGATGCTCTAGTAGAGGTATTTTCGTCCATTCACGTCTCTTTAAAGTCTGGTTGCTCAAATTTGCTCCTAATTGCTCCAAATTAACCCCAAATAGCTCGTAAAAACCGATTCCACCTCTAAGATTCTCGATTCCTACAAAATCATCAAATAAACACATTAAACGTAGTAACGACCGAGAATTAAGAAGAGGAAAATAGTACAATTTTGGTGCTATCAGAATCCCAAAAGGATTGAAGGTAACTGAAACATATAAATCAAATCCGCAGTAATTTTATTCAATAAAGTTATAGAGATCATTATATGGATTGAAATAATCAGGACAAATGTGGTACAATCGCTTGAGTGGATATTTGTTGAAAGAAAGATATCAAAATAATCTAATATGTCCGTGTGTTTTTACAAAGAAGTCACAGTCAATATTTGCTATTATAACTGCATATGTTGATGATTTAAATATAATTAGAACTCCTGAAGAGCTTTCAAAGGCAATAGAATATCTTAAGAAAGAATTTGAGATGAAAGATCTCGGAAAAATAAAATTTTGCCTTGGCTTGCCAATTGAGCATTTAGTAGATGAGATATTTGTTCATCAGTCAACTTATACAAGAAAAATTTTGAAAAAATTTTATATGGATCCATCCATTGAACATTCCAATGGAAGTCCGTTTACTAGATGTGAAGAAAGATATATTCGACCTCGAGATAATAATGAAGAACTTCTTGGTCTTGAAGTACCATATCTTGGTGCAATTAGTGCATTTATGTATCTTGTTAATAATACAAGACCAAATATTGTATTTTCAGTAAATTTATTAGCAAGATATAGTTCTACTTCGACAAAAATACATTGGAACGGAATTAAGCATATACTCCATTAACTCCAAGGAATGATTGATATAAGATTGTTTTATTCAAATAAATTAAATTTTGATCTAGTTGGTTATGTAGATTCTAGATATTTATCTGATTCAGATAAAGCTAGATCTCAAACAGGTTATCTATTCACATGTAGATGAATTGTTGTATCGTGGCAGTCACTGAAAAAGACCATAACGACTACTTTCTTAAATCATGTTGAAATTCTTGCAATTCACGAGACTAGTTGAGAATGTGTATGACTAAGATCAATGACTCAACACATCTGTAAATATGTGACTTATCTTCTAATAAAAATCTTCCAACAATATGATACGAAGACAACACAACATGTATATCCCAAATCAAAGAAAAATATATTAAAGAAGATATAACAAAACATATTTCACCCAAACTTTTTTACACTCATGATCTTGAAAAAAATGACGATATCACTGTATAAAAAATTTGTTCGAAGGATAACCTGACAAACTTATTTACAAAATCATTATCAACCGTAACTTTTAAAAAATTGGTACAAAATTATTCTTTTTAGGAGTATAAATATATTATATATGTACTCTTTTTTTTAGTTTTTTCCCATTGGATTTTTCCTAGTAAGGTTTCAATGAGACATATTTCATATATATCATGGGTATCAAATGGGGAGTATTATAAATATTATAATGTATTAGATAGATACCCAAGCTTAGTATCAAAAGCCAAGTATCCTCCTTTTATTACCACGTGTGTTGCCCATATATCATACAACAACCTATGCTTGGTGTCCAAATGTACCACATCCTATTTGCCAAAATTTCTATAAATAAATGACCATTCGTGGATTTTAAGGGACACACATGCATTGGGCAAAATCTATAAATTTTGGAGAAAGTGGAAAATCTTGAGAAATTTCTTATTTCATATTTTGTTATTTATTTATTTTATATATTATATTATATTTTATTGGTATCCATATTTTCATTGGCTGCTCAATTTTATAACATGTTAGACGCTTTTTCGTTCCTTTTTTTTATTTTTTTTTATTTTGTTGTCTTCATATTGATAGTCAAAGTCAAATGAACAAACATCATTTCATTATTAGTCTAATCTTTCAATTATTTTAAATTAAAAAAAAACTGTTACGCCATTTCAATTTCCCTTCACTAAAAATTTGAGTAACGCCAATGCCAACTCATTATATTCCTCGTGAATCACGATGATACAAATTTATTAAATTTATATTCTTGAATAAATATTAAATTACCAGTTTGTTTCCTAAATATTCAAAGTTATTATATTCAATAGATATATTTTTCCAATTCAATAATCACGTAAGTGAAAATAAAAATTAAAGCTTTGAGAGCATAATTGATATTTTTTTTTTTTACAAAATATATAGAATAGAAGATCGAATGGTTAACTTTGAGAGATTTATAGTATAATTATTATGTCAATTGAGATGCTTATTTAGACGAAAAATTAATATTGTTTATTGTATTAAGACGTATCCTTAAATTTGTAATTTCAAGTTTCAGATATATTTTTAATAATTCATACACTTATCAAATATATTTAAAAATTTTAAATTCATTAGACAAACATTAAGTGCGTCAAAGGCATCTTTTTTAATCCTGAAAAGTCTAATTTACGAGGCATTTAATTAAGATCAAATACCAAATAATTCATTTTTAAAGTTTTACCTATTAAACATGGGTGCATCATTCATTAAGTTTCAAGGTCCAATGAATTATAATATATATATATTTACACAAATTGATCTCCCACTCGTAATTATTGAATCATAAAAAAGGGTTAAAATATCATTTTATTCACTATCATTTGAAGTTTGTTTAATTTTAATTTTGATACTTTTAATGATTCAATTTTAGTCCATGTACTTTTAATAAATATTAAACTTAATCATACTCATAGTTTGTTGTTGTTATTTATTAGCATTTTATTATAAATTTTGTATTTCCTTACTTGAAAATTATCATTATTATTCAATTAATTTTAGTAAAATTTAACCTTGAGAGACTAAATTTAAAATTTATTGAAAGTGCAGATACTAAAATTAGATAATTGAAATTATAAAGACTAGAAAAATTGAATAAACTTCCAAATATAAGATCCAAAATGATATTTTAACCAAATAAGATTTAGACATAAATTTAGAGTGGTTAGAACTAAATTCATAATTCAACCTCTTTTGTAAAAGAGTAATACTTAGGTGCAATTTATGCTACACTATTTCTACGCATCTCTTTCAATCATAATAGAAGAAATATTATTTTCAAAAAAGAAATAATTTGCTACATAATACCTTATTATTAAGGATTAAATCGGATGCACAAAAATAAGAGCAAAGTTAGAATTTACCCAAATATTTTTCTTTAGGGAGTTTTATCTCACTTGAAATGAAATGAAATGTTCAATGGTGTAATAAGTTGGCCCGTCACACTCTTCACAAACGCGCCCAAAGCCGCGTACTCTTCAAACATTCTAACGTCCGATTTAAGCTTCAAAAACTGCGGGAAAAACAGCCAAAAACTCGTCGTCATCACGAAACCGATCGTCAACGCCGCCGATACAACTCCCGGCAGCCGGAATCTCCCGCCGACCGCCGACTTTATCGCCATCTCCGCCGCAAGACAAACTCCATGTAACAGAAAGAAGCAAGTCACTTCCCAAGTTGGCGCCAACCTTCCCATGTAGAAATAGATCAGTTCGTGCATCAGACCGGATACTGCAAATGTCGCCGTCATCGCCATCATCGCCGCCGGTTTCCTCCCGACGATGCCAATGGTGATTTTCCGGCATGGATCATAGACGACGAGGCGGAGGATTCTAGAGGTCATTAAATTCCATCGCCGCCCCCAAAAATCCTGTAACGAATCAGAGAGATAGGGCTCGTCGAAATAAGGCAATAACTCGACTCCGAGCGTTGCCTTCGCTAGGGCGGCGGCGCCACCGAGGAGAATTTCAAGGAGGAGATAAATTACGAAGCAAAAGAAGATCAGAATTGCGTTTGGATGGAAGAGATTTTTGAAATAGATCGCGACGATTGTGAGAATTAGGAGCCCTAATTTTGAAGAGAAGCTGAGGGGGAGAACTGGATTAGAATGGGAGTGATTCGCCGCCGGTTTGTGGTCGGGGATTTCGATTGGGAGGGAGCCGACGGCGAGGAAGTGGCGGAGGGAGGAGGAGGCGGCGGCGGAGCAGAGAGGGCCTTTACCGAAGGCAAAGAGGAGGAGCTTGAAACTGCCAAGCCAACCAATGAAGAAGCCAATGGAGCCTTGAAAATGGATGGATTGGAATTGGAGAGGAATGTAAAGGAAGAGGAAGAAGAAGGGAAGAATTAAGAGGAATTTGAGGAAGCCATTTGGGATTGAGTTTCTAATGGTGAAACAGAAACAGAGAGATGAAGAAACTAAAAACAGAGTTTGAAGGAAGATCCGAATCTCGGCGGCCATTAATGGAGAAAATCAAAGGTATGAATGAGGTTGTGTTATTCTTTCTTTTGTTTTCTATTTAATGACGGATGTTGAAGATTTGAATCGATTCTTTAGGATTGCCAATGTGAAAGCTGATCTCATTTTATATGTGCATTGATTGTAATACAAATTCTAATTATTAATTTTTGTTCTGTTTGAAAAGTCAAAATGGGTTTCGTGGGATGAAGGAATAGCCCTAAATAATATATTACTATGTTGCAAGGTATGTGTACTCATTTTGTGATGTACCTATGATTGCAAGCTAGAAGAGGAAACACCCACAAAAGTATATACCAAATTTTCATGGTTAGATGCCACCCGAGTGAGATAACGAGCAGTAAGGGTATTTTAAAAAATTCAATCACCCGAAAAATCGATCAACTTAACACAATCCATGCGATTTGAGTTGGATTATTAACTCATTTGGGTTAGTTCAAATAAATGAAAAATTTATGGGTTGGGTTGATTCATAGGTTCACCTAATATAACTTAAACCAACCCGAACCAACTCAGATTTATTGTTAACTTTAAAATATTTTTTTATTACTTATAATATAATTATTTATACATATATTGATTTTTATTTTATTTAATTCCAATATTTTTTGAATAATTTATTTTTCAACAACTCTTAAAATAGTTTCTTTGCATTTTAGAAAGAAAATTTTTACTTATAAATTGAAATTAAGTTGTTAATCTTAATTCAATATATGAAAATAATTAAATTAGATTTTTACATGTTTATGTTTTGTTTTTTTTAGAACAAAATTTTAAATAAATGACCGATTAACCCAAACCATCCCCAACCAAAATATTTAATGGTTGGATTGGATTGGGTTCACAAAGGTTATTTAGGTTGAAAAAATTTATAACTTGAAAAATTAGATTGAGTCTAAAAGGTCTTTCAACCCAATCCAACCCAACCCATGAACACCCCTAGCAGCACCATTACACACTATATGACATTTAGATAAAGATATTACCCTCGCTTTAGGACCAAAGCCTCAATCTCGTCCACGAAAAATTGAATATTGGGACCGATAGCCTTGGCCGTGTGTAAATCTGCCAATAAGGGAAAATGAGGAAAGTTGTCCCACCACTCAATGAAAGACTTCAGCCCAAGTTGAATCGTCGACAATTCAAAGATCGGTAATCAACCAAGATCTGTGGATGTAGGCACAATGAACAAAGATCAGAGAACTCGGAGATTCACGAACAACCCAACTAACAGCCCACACCACTTTGATTGCACCAAGATGTGTCCATGTTCATCTTCCAGGAATTCACTAGCGAGGCTCCCCATGCTTATGACTTGGCTGGATCACAACGCTATCAGTAGCTGAATAGATGTCAAAAAATGGCATATTTTTACCATCTATTTTGTTTCTTTTTTATGGTAAAAAAACGCATTTTATATGTTATTTTGACTCTAAGATAACTTAACTTGGGTAAAATGCACAAGCACATGTCTTTAAACTGTATTTTTGTTGTCTTGTATTAATTTTATGGGTTTTTACTAAGAATTTGAACTGTTTTGTAGAAATTTTTCTTGATGTGATTGGATGATGCAGCTGCATAAAAAAAATCTAATTTTTCAAATTCGTTCTCAATCATTTTGGTTGCTATTTTTTTGGTCCAATCTGTTATTCAACGCTTAAAATATTGGATTGAAGGAATCAAATTCCTCAATGGAAGCGCATGAATGCGTGTGCCAATGAAACCGTTTTGGAAGATGTGAAAAACCAGAGAAATTCAAAATACACAGGATATACATATATTATAAACATGCTTTTACAAGGAAGAGGAACATACCCTTGTAGACCTTCCAAGAACATGAGTTGAGAAAATCTCTCTTGAGCTCGAAGCTCCTTCCAAGAACATGATCAATCACCAAGACACCACCACCAGACCTTCCTTACTATTCTCAGGACAAGAAACAAGATGGTGGATCTTTTTCATTTTGGAATATCAAACATAAGAGTACAGAGAGATATTTAGTGTTAATGAGAGACTTTTTCTTCTGTTGTTATGTAACTCTTCCAGAATTAGAGAAGTGATGGATTGAGAGATGATGAATGGAGAGGGAGTTATAACTCCCCTCCATGATGTGGGAGTTAGTCTAATTTTATATTATTTAAATAATATATTAAATCTAATTTAATATATAACTAAATAATAATATTAATGAATTAACAATTAATTAATTAATATTTAAATATCATATATTTAATTTAATTTGAATCATATTCAAATATATTACTCTCATATAATAAAGTATAATTTTGAACCTGATTCAAAATTAACTTTATATTATAATGTATTTATCTATAAATATTAAATTTGAATCTTATTAAAATATTAATGTATCTCATTTATATAGTATTAATTATGAATAATATTTATAATTGATTATATACTATAATGTAACAATATATATTTCACTTTATGTTTGAAGGAAATTAGACATGAGGATTTCCATGAGCAGCGAAACGATTATTCCAAATTCCATTCGATATTGAACATACACAATTATAGTACAAGAAACCAAAACTTACAGGTCATGCACAATACGAAATTACAACATGCTTTACAATCATCAAGGGATAGAATATCATACCTTTGAAGACTCATTCTTCAAACTCCCTAGATCACAAACGCTTGTTCTATCTCCAAGACAACAACACATGAACGCTTGAACACAACGACTAAAACACAGCACAATCAACAACAAACACAAACTCAATGATCTCCAAGATCACGAACCCAACGAATGGCCTCCAAAACCTTGAACTCTGTCGAATTGAGTGAAGACACCACCACAATGGTTACCTTGGTATTCTCAGTATGAGAATCCAAAAGTGTGGGTTCTGTGTAGACTTGGTTAGAGGAAGAGACTGGAGGAACAACAATCGTGTAGACGATTGAGCAAGTGAAAAATGAGATGTGTCTATCGTATAGACGAATGCTCAATCGTGTAGAAGAAGACAACCTATCATATAGATAATGCCCTACGATCGTTTAGCTACGACTACCTGAGTGAACTATCGTATAGTAACACTCCACAATCGTTTAGTCTCTCTTTGAGCTATCATTTAGTGAAACGATTCCACTTGATAGAAATTTTGTGAGTTCTTTTCGAGAATAACAACTATTTTAAAATTTAGAAAACCTTTTTCCTTTTATCTCATGGTTACCATAAAACCACCAATAACCTCCCACTCAATTGGTTATTAGAGAAAAAGAGATAATTATCCAATAATTAATATTATTATAAATATATATGATAACCAACTTACCATATTATATTTATAACCTATAGTTTTAATATTTCATCTCATGAAACATATAAACCATAGTTCTTTTTCTATTTTATGGTATTTAATGTAAATCACATTTACATTAATCCTCCACTTGATGTATCTCATACATCACACTGATCATATCATATATAATCAAATTTTCTCTTGTCAATTTGAACATTTCAAATCAACACCAAGAACTAATTCTCAACTTGAATCCATTGAGCTACCAAGGGAATCTTATGAATCTGTTGCTTGAAGCTCCAACAGTACGTGAATAACTGACTAAACTCTTTATTCACGGGATCCACCATTCGTTAACTACCGGACACTCTACTAAAGACCGACAACTGCACTCTCCTTACTATAGATATATATTTTATGTCCATATCAACCAATAAATAGTGCGATAACCCTTCATAGATCGCTCGTAAGTACAGCTGGACCAATTACCGTTATACCTCTATAGTTACATCTAACTCCTTAAGTACCACTGATCCCTTTAATGAACATAAGCCATAGTCCTACTATGACTGAGTCCTCTCTTCCAAAGAGAAGCTGTGGCCACTATGTTCAAGATCTGGAATCAGCTCTTAAGGGAACAATCTATCTACTCACCCTGCTTCGGAGAAGGAATGAATTCCATCTTGTGTAACTGAGTTCCCAGCTCCCAAATAAGACAAATCCCTAAAAAGGTAGGCTTGTTGAGTTGGCAATCTAGCCACTCTCACCCATACTAATCAAATGACTGCCCTCAAAGGCAGGAGTTCCCAAAATACTCAGGATTAAGGTCATATTACCTATGGACGTTTAAGTGAGATGTAAGTCTCAAGTATTAACGATGTTATATAAAGAGACTGTTCATCTCGTGGTTCGGTCTTATACAAACTCTTTGTATATGATATTCCCACTCGCATGTCTCCACATGAATGGTCAAGATCTACCATCTATAGTAGTTCACAACACTTGTAAACTTCTACAAAGCGAGCTGTATCTGTAGTGTCACCAAGATCAGGTATCCCTCATTGATTCTTATACTACAAACCTTTTTAGGTTATGACTTAAGGCATGATCCACTTGTATATCTCATATACATGCTTAAGTTTACATACAATAGTCATGGAGCTTTATTTATTGGATATAAGTAAATACAAAATAAAATAATTCTTATTTTATTCATAACAATGTGTACAGTTTACAAACTACGAGAATCCGGGAGAATTAGGACACCAATCCCAATAATATTATCACATTAATATATCCTTTACATAATTTGAACAATTCAAATTATTCCAAAACCATTTATTCATTGTCTTATCCTTAGTGAGCTAACAAGGGGACCTTCTACAAATTAGAAACTCTAATGATATGAGATTAATTAATTAAACTCTTTAATCAAATTAATCAACATTCATTAACTGCAGGTCACTCCACTAAAAATCCACAATTGCATTCTTCGTACTGTAAATATATTTATGTGCCCACGGATATAACTAACAAAAGCAAGTTGACCTTTCACGAATCGCTCGTAATTATAGCTGGGTTAAATTACCGTTTTACCCCTGTAGTTACATCTAACTCCTTAAGTTTCACTGATTCTCTAATGAACAACCTATTTATGGTTCTACTATAAACAAAACCCTTTTGGGCCAATGAGATGGAGAGGCTACATTATTCAAGACCTGAAGTCAACACTTAAGGGAGCAATTCATCTATTTACCCTAAAGACGGGAAAAAGTGAATTCCATCTTGTGTAGCTATGTTTCTAGCTCTCTATTCGAATAAATCGCTAATGGTGAGCTTATTGAGTTGGCAAGTTGGGTCACTCTCACCCATACAAATCAAAGGACTACCTTCATATACAAGAGTTCATAACTCACTCAAGATTGAGGTTAATTATCTATGGTCATCTTATAAAATGTTAATCTCTTCAGTAAACGGTGTTATAAAGAGAGATTAATCAATCTAGTCTTATATAAAATCTTTGTATAAGATACCTCCACTCGTATGTCTCCACATGAATAATTAAGATCAAATCATTTGTAACACTTCACAACTCTTGTAATAATTATAAAGTGGGTTGTATCCGTAGTGTCACAAGGATAAGACACCAACCTTATCCATATACTACAATGATAGGATGTAGAATCATGCAACGGAAAAAAAAAAAAAATCAATAAGCACTCTAATTACCTTTAATTTGAGTTTTAAAAGCATGCAAAATCAAATTTTCAAAAGAGGGTTTCATGAAACACATACCTTTGAAGAATTCCTCCAATTCCAAGCTGCTTCTCACGAATTCTTAGCTTCCAATCTTCAGTGAATCACCAAAAGATCTTTTCTACTATTCCCAGCCTTGAATTTGAGTGGTGGAACTCAATATTGAAGTGAATTGAGAAGAGAAATGGAGGGGGTTTGAGAAAAAATGAATAATTCTGCAGAAATATTTTCCAGCAGCTCTATCTTCAAACTGATAAAAAAACAAGTTTTATATTTCTCATACATGCAGTTTATTTGGGGAGTCAGGTCTTTGACTCATCAAATAGCAATTAATTTTGCTTGCTAGGTATTTAAAGGGGAGATTCTCCACCAAAACATCCAAAAGTTGGATGTTTCCATTAACTCTATTTTTTAATTTTCAGTTTCATTAATTAAATTAAAATTTAATCTAATATAAAATTCAATTTCTAAAATTGAATTTTGAAATTGAAATTAATTTGATTTTAATTAATTAAATTAATCAATAATTTAATATCAAATATTAAATTAATCAAACACCTAATTTAAATATGAATCATATTCATGTAATTAATATTTAAATATTATAAACTTTCCAATTCCTTTTAATTTCGATAAATTAAACGTTAAATATATCGAATATAATTATACGAACCCTAATTTAAATTGAACAATTCAAATTCAAATCCTAATTTACAATTTGAACATTTCAATTTGAAACCTTAAATTCAATTGAAATCATTTCAAATACACTCAAAAACACTAAACCGAATCCCTTTCGAGCCAATGAGAGGTTAGGGCCCTGTTCAAGACCTAGATTCAACACTTAAGAGAGCAACCTTCCTCCTATCCTTAAATTGGGTAAGCGTGAATTCCATCTTGCACCCTATGTCCCCAGCTATTTACTCGATCTTATCCCTGAAATGGGAGGCTTATTGAAGCGATGCCATTGAGCCAATCCTCACCTATACAAATCTAAGGATAATCCCGAATAAATAGGAGTCCATAGTTAGCTTAGGATTAAGATCGAGTTACTAGGTCATCCAAGAGAAATAGTCAGTCTTAAACAATAAACAACGTTATAAAGTATGAGTGACTTATTTTTTGGTCCAATCTTATGCAAACTCATTGAATAGGACGTCCCCACTCCTCATATCAATACATGAACGAATCAGGATCACTTCGTTTGTAGCACCTTACAACAAATTGTAACAACTACAAAGTGGGCCGCATCTGATAGTGTTACTAGAATAAGGCACCCAACCTTATTCGTATACTATAGACCGTTTTAGCTATTTACTCAAACTTGATCCATCTTTATGTCACCACATAAAGTTCAAGTATTCATATAATAGCCATGGATCTTAGTTTATTGGATTTAGTCTTTATAAGTGTAATTTACAATTTCAATAACAACTTTATTAAATAAATGTTAAATAACATCTTTATTGATAATAGAAAATGTATAACTTTACAAACTACGAGTTTTATGACATACAACACAACATACATACCATTTAGGTCATTGCTTGAACATCATTCATCTGCATGCCTATCACATATTGTTCAAGTTTCATAAAATAATCTTGGATCTTTCTTTAATGGATAATGGCATATATTATTTTAAATAACATATTAACTACCACTACAACAAATATCACATACGATAGCAGGCCAAAAATGTTATCGTAGACTTTTGATAGCGTTTTTGGAGACGCTGTCATAGGTGATGTTATGGGACAGTCCAATACTTTTGATAGCGTTTTTTGTCTACTATAACTTGTGCTATAAAAAGTCCATTTTTTATTGCAGAATTATCATGCTATGGAAACATTTCATAGCGTAAGCCAAAAACACTATGTTTTCTCTTTATAGCATTTTTAATAGCCGAAAAAAATACAATCAAAACTATTTTATAGCATTTTTAATAGCATGAAAAAAATGCTAAGATAACCATATTATAGTATTTTTAATAGCATGAGAAAAAAGCTATTAAAACGTTTTTTATAGCATTTCTTATAGCATGTAAAAAATGCTATTGTAACCCTTTTATAGCATTTTTCTCCACACTATCATAGTTGACGTTATTCAAAGTAAAAAAAAAAAAAAAAAAAAAACCTTATTATAGTGTTTTTTTCAACATTATAGAAAGTGATATGAAATTCCACTTTCAATTGCAGATTTTTTATATTTTATAACATTGGCAAAAATGTTATACTTTATACTTTTCTATAGCATTGGAAGAGATGCCATAATATATATTTTAAATATTATTTTTTTGTGCACATTTGTAGTTTTTTTTCTCGTATATGATCAAAATTTAATTTCCACTTAAATGTACATAAAATCTTCAAAGTTTTATCATATAAAAATGAAATATTACATATTAATCTCAAAAGTTAATTTAACCAACATTTTAGTGCTTGAAATACATATATGAGTTAGCTCCAAATTCACACGATCCCATAAAAATGGAGTACATATAATCCAAAAAGAACATTCACATGACCAAAAGTTACTACCATCAAAAGTATATTCTAGTTTTCCTATTTTGGAAAGCATCCAATACAATTATGCTTCCCATTATATGTAGCTCTTGCATATGCCGCCACTTCATTCACCTAATAAAAACAAAAATATCATGATTTTTATCTCATATAATACATCAACTAATAAACCATATTAATAGTATTATTCACATAAAATACTTCAACCAAGTTGAGAAGAAAAATTGATTGCATATTTTGACTTTATCAGTTGACCAAATAATAGTGGTGCCTAATATATCATCAATGACCAACATGAACGAAAGCCAAAAGATCAGGACCAAAATAGATTTTAGATCATTTCCAAATATACAAAAATAATTATTTTTTCTTAGTTGCTTACCTTGGCTGGTGAACAACCATGCAAATGTTTACTCTTTTTCAAAAGCCTTACATGTAATTTCTTTGAAGAGTAAATGTGAAGAAGAACTATGAAGACCAGAAGTGGGTTCATCCAAGATCGGAAGTGAATGTGCTATAATCACTTATAAGCCAACGCTTACTCTTTGACCTCCAGATATTCCTCTCCTCCACTATCCCAACAAGAAATCTTTCGGTGCCTATAGCCCAAAGATTTAATGACTCTTTCAACAACAATCACCTTAAAATATGAGAAACTAATAAGACAACAAGCAAAGATTATCACACATGGTCACACTCAACTTTCACTTAAGACCAAATTAAAGTACTAGTTTCGTTTAAAAATAGAGTACCAATTTCATTTTAAAGGTGAAAAAACTTTTAATAAGAAAAAATGGAAAATGAAACCAAAAGAGAGAGACATCAGAGTCACAAAATTAACATTTTACTTTTCATTATCTAAATAGCCAAGCAAGCTAAAAAAAATGAACATAGAGAATAGTTGAAATTAGACATTGCAAGCCACATTCAAGCATTTTAAGGGAAAAAAAATAACAAATAATATGCAAAAAATTATATCCATTCACTCTAAAAATGATTGCACATAACAACAAATAAAAAACACATATAACCAAAAACAAATGCATGGTTTAAAGTTGCCAACAACCAAGTAGAAATGTCGCAAACTCAAAACCAATTCACATATCTTTTATATTATACATACAAAGGGAATGTAGGTGTTTTTTAGCTATCAAGACCACGTAAAAAGTTCCTAAAAGTTTCTAAGTCACACTGTGACTCTTAAAACAATTGAAAAAGAGCTAAAGTGTCATTTTGACTCTATAAAGATTCTAACTGGAAAAAATATAATTGGGTGTTATTTTCTAAAAAAAAAAAAAAAAGAAAGGTTGGCAAACCTACTTCACATATGTAAAAAAGAAAAGGAAAACATACTTAACTAAACAAAAACATAACAACAAAAAAGGTCTGCAAGTTTGCAAGATACATAGATGCTGGTCTAAAGGGGAATTAGCACAAAGGATTGAGGATTAGAAAGTTAAGATTACCTGAAAGAGAACACACAACAAAAAGATAGGTTGAGAACAACAAAGGATTTAAGAGCTTCACGCCTATGTAACACAAAAAAACTGCAACAAAGACAAAATAATTTATAAATCTTCAGCAAAAACAATGAAGAGATAATGAAAATAACCTAGATAAATCAGAAATCTCAAGAGAAACTTAATATAAATATCTTTGAAAGCATCCAACTTTCCCATGCACTCGAAACCCCTAAATAGAAAAACATAGCTAGTGCAATTTTTAAACCTCTAAAAAGAGTTGTCCAAATATAGATAGCAAAAATTTTCTAAACCTCAACAATACTATTACAACATACTAACCTTCCCCTCACTTAGTAGCAATTTCGACATAACCTTCCCCAACTTAAGTTTAAAGTCTCTTAGTATTTCTAAGATTAAAAACAAAAAAAATACAAAATTAAACTTATACAAATTCAATCGGTATCTGGAGAGGTTTTCTCCACTCATTTTTACCAATTTCTAAACTGTATTAGAAGAAAAAAGAAAGAGCAAAAGCTAACAACAACCACCACAAGAATCTCACTCCACTTTGGTGTACATAAAAAAAATAAAAAAACAAAAAAAACAAAAAAGGCTAAACTTTTAGGATATGTACGGTAAGTTTTAGAAGAATCTAAAATGCATATTATACTTGCCTTTTCAATTCAATTCAGGGACCTTATGACTAGCTCCCAACTAGCTTTTATTAGGAAATATTCTAAAACTCACAATTTGTATAATCATTTAAATAATTCTATTTTTACAATAAAGATATTATTGAATTTGTAAATTTCATTTATATATTCTTAAATCCAATAAACGAATTCTTGACTATAACATGAATACTTAAACTTTATGTAGAGACATAAAAGAGAATCACATTTTAGTATATAGCCAAAATGGTCTATAAGTATATAGATAGGGTTGAGTACCTTATCCTGGAGACACTATGGATGCGACTCGCTTTGTATATTGATATAAATAATGTGATCCCAAAGTCGTTCATGTGGAGATATGCGAATGAGGCTATCCTACGCAAAAGAGTTTTGCATAAGACCTGACCACGAAATAATCATTTTTTCTTTATAACGACCGTTTATTATTAAAACTGACTATTTCAATTCGATGACATAATGTAATTTGATCTTAATCTTGAGCTAACTATAAACTTCTATTTACTCAGGATTATCCTTTAATCTGTATAAGTGAGAATGGTTCAACATCACCACTTAATAAGCCTCCTATTTTAGGGGTAAGACTGGTTAAAATAGTTGAGGTCAGCAGATAGGTTGTTCCCTTAAGTACGAACTCCTAGTCTTAAACAAAGAGGCCCCGCCCTCTCATTGCTGAGAGGGATTTGGTTTATTGGTTGGACCATAAATCAATTGTGAAGGAAATCGGACACGAGGATTTCTATGAGCAGCGGAAGGATCTTTCCAAATTTCAATCGTATATGAACTTTACAATTACAATCACAAACGGAAACGTGCGGTTATGCATAAAATAGAAATTACAGCATACTTTACTACAAATCAAGGATAAGAAACAACAAACCTTTGCAGACTCATCTTCAAGTTCCTTGATCATGAACGGTCGATCACAGCATCACAGCAAAACACGAACATTCGTTCAACGCGACCGCTATATTGCACGAACACTGCACACTCGAACTAAGCGATCGCCAAGGTCACGAGCACCCCGAACTCACCGAACAGCCACCACAGAATCTCGACAGTGTCGAGTTGAGTATGACACTAGCAAGAAGGTTATCTTGGTATTCTCGATGTGAGAATCCAGAGGGTGGGTTCTATGTGAACTTGGTTTGAGGCAGAAAACCGGAGGAACCACAATCGTGTAAACGATTGAGCAAGTGAGAGATGGACAACCTATCATATAGGTTGATGCCCAATCGTTTAGGAAAAGCTATGTGATCGTCTAGCAAAAAAGTTACGCGATCGTTTAGCTCATCGTTTAGCAAAGTGTCTACTCCACGATCGTTTAGTTAACTCAAGCTGTCGCTTAGTAAATTTGATTTACTTGACAACTTTTTCGTGAAAATTTTTCGAGAATGGAATTCTCAAAACCACAAATTCTTTTCTTTTCTTTCCTTTTCTTACTAAAATTAGGGAAACATTTTTTTTTATCTCACGGTTACCATAAAACCATCAATAACCTCCCACTCAATTGGTTATTAGAGAAAAAGAAATAATTATCCAATAATTAATATTATTATAAATATAAATGATAACTAACTTACCATAATATATTTATAACCTATAGTTTTAATATGTCATCTCAGAAACATATAAACCATAGCTCTTTTTCTATTCCATGGCACTTAATGTAATTCTCATTTACATTAATCCTCCACTTGATGTATCTCATACACCATACCAATCATATCATATAATCGAATTACCTCTTGTCAATATGAACATTTCAAATCAACACCAAGAACATCCTCAACTTGAATCCATTGAGCTACCAAGGGGACCTTATGGACCTGTAGCTCGAAGCTCCAACGATACGTGAATAACTGACTAAACTCTTTAGTCACGGGATCCACCATCCTTAACTGTCAGACACTCCACTAAAGACCGACAATTGAACTCTTCTTACCACAGATATATTATGTGTCCATCTTAACCAATCAAAAGTGCGACAACCCTTCACAGATCGCTTGTAAGTACAGCTCGGCCAATAACCGTTATGCCTATGTATTTACATTTAACTTCTTAAGTACCACTGAATCCCTAATGAACATAAGTCATAGTCCTACTATGACTAAGTCCTCTCTTCCAAAGAGAAGCTATGACCATTATATTCGTGTCCCAGAATCAGCCCTTAATGGAGCAATCTATCTACTTAACCCAGCTTCGAGAAATGAGTGAATTCCATCTTGTGTAAGTGAGTTCCCAGCTCCCAGATCAGACAAGTCCCCAAAAAGGTAGGCACGTTGAGTTGGTAATCTGGCCACTCTCATCCATACTAATCAAAGGACTGCCCTCAAAGACAGGAGTTTCTAAAACACTCAGGATTAAGGTCATGTTACCTATGGTCGTTTAGGTGAGATGTAAGTCTCTAGTATCAATGCGTTATATATAGAGTCTAGTCATCTCGTGGTGCAGTCTTATACAAAATTTTTGTATAGGACACCCCCGCTCGCATGTCTCCATATGGATGGTCAGGATCTACCATCTGTAGTAGTTTACAACACTTGCAAACCTCTACAAAGCGGGTCGTATCTATAGTGTCACAAGGATCAGGTATCATACCTTGATCCTTATACTACAGACCTTGGTTATCACTTAAGGCATGATTCACTTGTATATCTCATATACATGCTTAAGTTACATAAGATAATCATGGAGCTTTGTTTATTGGATATGAGTAAATGCCAGAATGAAATAACAGTTATTTTATTCATAAAAAATGTGTATAATTACAAACAACGAGATTCCAGGAGAATTAGGTCACCAATCCCAACAATCTCCCACTTATCCTAATGCCTCGGGAGACTAATGTACAATATACAATAAACTAGGGCATACCTCAGTATCATCTCCCACTTGCCCTAAACAGGATGTCGCATGTCCCGCAGTCCCAGACTCTCCAGATGACCCTCGAACACTTTAGCCGTGAGAGCCTTTGTAAGGGGATCAGCAATGGTTTGCTCCAACACAATCTTCGTGACTATCACGTCACTGCGATGCAAAATCTCTCTGATCAAGTGGTAATTTCGCTCTATATGCTTACCCTGATGATGACTCTGAGACTCATTCGAATTTGCTACAGCCCCATTGTTATCACAATAAAGAATGATAGGAAAATCCATATTTAAAACAACTTTCAAATCTGAATGGAATTTCCTCAGCCAAACAGCCTCTTTAGCTGCTTCACAAGCGGCTACGTATTCGGCTTCTATAGTGGAGTCTGTGATGCATCTTTACTTGATGCTTCACCACACTACAACCCCTCTATTCAGAGTGAACATTGATTCCAGTGTCGATTTGTGAGGATCTCTATCAGCCTGAAAGTTAGAGTCCGTGAATCCTGTAAGGATCAGATCCTTATCTCCATACATGAGCATGTAGTCCCTCATTCTACGAAGATACTTGAGGATCGTCTTAACCGTCGTTGAGTGATCAAATCCTGGATTGGACTAATACCGACTGACAATCCCTACTGCATAGTAAATGACTGGTCTGGTACATAACATTGCATACATGAGGCTTCCTACAATTGAAGCATATGAAATCCATCTCATCTTCTCAGTCTCTTGAGGTGTCTTAGGACATTGATCCTTAGACAAAATAATTCCATGTTTGAAAGGTAACAAACCCCTCTTGGAATCTTGCACCCCGTACCTGATCAACATTTATTGATGTACGATGCCTGAGACAGGGCTAACCATTTTTTCTTATGATCCCTAATGATCTGGATCCTTAGAAGATATTGTGCCTCACCTAAATCTTTCATTTGGAACTGGACACCCAGCCATTTCTTAATGTCAGTCAGATACCCTACATCATTCCCCATGAGTAGGATATCATCCATATATAGTACCAGGAAAAGTATTGAGCTGTTGATGATCTTCTTATAGACACAAGACTCATAAAAATTCTGATAAAAGCCAAACGACTTGACCGTAGTGTCAAATCTAATGTTCCATGATCTATATACTTGTTTCAGCCCATAAATGGACCTATTAAGCTTGCAAACTTTTTGCTCTTGATCTAGAACTATGAACCCCTCTGGTTGAGTCATATAGATGATCTCCTCAAGATTACCATTAAGAAAGGTAGTCTTGACGTCCATTTTCCATATTTCATAATCATAAAATGTGGCTATGGATAGAAGAATCCTAATAGACTTGATCATGACAACAGGTGAGAAAGTTTCCTTATAGTCAACTCCCTCGACTTGGGTATAACCTTTTGCCACAAGTCGAGCCTTAATGATTTACACCTTTCCATCTACACCTCTCTTTCGCTTATAGATCCATTTACACCCAATAGGTCTTACCACATCAGGCAGATCAACAAGCTCCCAAACGTTATTGAAGTACATAGACTCTATTTCCTGGTTCATGACTTTAACCCATTCATCCTTTTCAACATCCTTCATTCCTTTCTTAAAAGACAACGGATCCTTGACCCGATCATTCGAAATGACGTTTTGAACTTCAGTCAAACCCATGTAGCGATCTGATAGGTTCATAACCCTCCCACTATGTCGAGGTAGTCTCAACTCTTGAGCTGATTGACTAGATGTTCCAACCTCAACAACTCTTGTTAATCTGTCGGTCTGTTCAACAACTCTTGTTGAACCCTCAATAGTTTCAGTTTAATTAGAAATCTCACGCAAAACGAGCTTACTCCGTGTCTTATGATCCCAGATGTGGTCTTCTTCCAAGAAGATAACATTTGTAGAAACAAATACTTTGTTCTCACTCGGATCATAGAAGTATCCACCTCTTGTTTTCTTGGAGTAGCCTACAAAGAGGCAAACCTTCGAACACGATTCCAACTTCTTTGGGTTAGTCACAAACACATGTGTTGGATAACCTCAAATTCTAAAATGGCGTAAACTACCTTTACGGCCTCTCCACAACTCACAAAGTGTTTCAGAAACACTTTTTGAAGGAACGTTGTTCAGGATATAGCATGCAGTCTCCACTGCAAAATCGCAAAACGAGTCTGGAAGATGAGCATAACTCATCATAGACCGAACCATGTCCAACAAGGTTATGTTTCTCCTTTCTGATACACCATTCTACTGAGGTGTACCAGGGGTCGAGAGTTGGGACGCAATCCCATGTTCTATCATATAGTTCTGGAATTGGAGGTTCATATACTTTCTTCTATGATTAGATCGTAGTATTTTTATCTTCTTACCTAACAAATTTTCAACTTCAGTCTTATATTCCTTGAACTTGTCAAGGGCTTCAGACTTACGTTGAATTAGGTAGAGATACTCGTATCTTGAATAATCATCTATGAAAGAGATGATTCATATCCACCCCGAACTCTAACATTTATCGGACCACAGAGGTCTGAATGTACAAGCTCCAAGGCTTCCTTGGCTTTGCAATCTTTTCCAGTAAAAGGTCGTTTGGTCATTTTTCCTTCGAGGCATGATTCACATATCGACAAGAAATTTTCTTCTAAACTCTTTAAAAGTCCACTTTTCAGCAACTTCTAAATCCTATTGAGGTTGATGTGACCTAACCTTAGATGTCAAAGATAGGTGTTTTCCTTAGGAGAAACCTTTGGTCTTTTAGCTGTTGTTGCCGTATTGAACATTTTAGTGTTAAACAAGGCTTTTATGACTAATGGCTTTAGTACATATAAGTTACTTTTCATTGAACCATAACCAATCTTCGTTCCATTTTTTAAAATAAACAATTTATTCTCAGAAAAAGAGATAGTATACCCTTGTTCAATGAGACAAGAAACCAAGATTCAGTTCCTCTTAATATGAGGAATTATAAAAACATTATCCAGTAACAGATAATGTTTCTTGTCAACAAATAACTTCAGCCTACCACAGCAACAACTGAAACAATGTCACCAGTACCGACTCGTGGAGTCATCTCTTGTTGTGGCAACGTTTGCCAGGAACTGAATCCTTGATAAGAGGAACTGACATGATTGGTAGCACCCGAATCTAAGATCTAGGCAGAATCATCATTCTCTACCAAACATGTCTCCAAGACTAATAAATCAGATTTACTGTCTTTCCTCCTCTTTTGGAAAGTAGTGGGATTAGTGTCAGAACAACTAACACTACTGGTTTCGTCATCCATCCCATTTTGCCCGACAAGTAAGAACTGACGTTTAAACATATCTTGCAACAAGTCCATGATCTCGTGTTCAATGACCATGTTCTCAACCCTTTTGCCAAAACATCAGGTATGTTAGCCAAAATGTGAAGTCGGGCCAATGAATTAGTCTTCATCCATACATCATATGCATTACGAACACTTCGCAGTGCATCAAGGGTCGGGACTTGAGGACATTCCTCAACCATGACAAATTTGAGGTCGTTTGCCACGAAATACGTTTTACAAGATTCTTTCCACTATATGTAATCGGTCATATTATAAGCACTAAATGGAAATACTAACGATTTGCTGAAAAGAAAAACCACATTGACCTACGTTAGGTTTTAAGCAAATACCCGTCGTAAAACAAACAACATCCAATAAGGTTTTAGCAAAACTAATATGAATCCCGTGTGACATCTAGTTTTGCAATGACGCTTCAAAAGTTTAAGACAAAAGCCACCGAAGGTGGTCAATTATCCCTCCTCTGAATTGAGAAGTTCTCAACCATTCATTAATACCAGAACAACTTTTGCTTCTATAACGACTAGCCATCATTGATTTGGTCAAGAGATCATTAACTTACTTAACAATCTCCCGTAAGTGTGATACGCCATTTTAGGCCCTAGAGATTCGCCCCAAGCAGCACCGGGGAAAAACCTAAAGCCACCCTATCCATTTCTGGAGTTCACTTTGATCTTGACAAACTGCACAAAACCCATCCGAAGGTGGACACTCCTAAGGCGCCACGAGGGATGATCTCACGGTGTGAACCATTGACAGAGACCATAAGACGTGTTGACACACATCTTTCACCCACTTACTATAAACACTCTCCGTCCACCTTGATATTGACTCATGCAAACACCATCCAAAGGGAGATGCTCCTGGCACCACAGAACCCGCCTTAAACAAAAGGTTCCTTATAGATAGATTTAAAACAAATTTAATCTTTTATGCCAACCAATTTAATCCTATGAAATTGATTTTAAAAGATTAATCTAGGTTACTAAACTCTTTAGAACCATTTGAACTTAGGTCTATCTCAATCCAATTTTAAAACCCTTTTAAAAAACTTGAGTTCACCCTAAGTTCGCATGCAACTCTTTCTTATTGATTTTAGTTCTAATTTCCTTTTATAACACTTATAAACAGAAAAAACCAAAACCACAATGCAAAGTTAAGACATGCAAGGCATTCACAACGATTATAAACAGCCTAAGTGTCATGCTTAATGCATTGATAATTTATTGCTACTTCTTTTATATAACGCTTATACAAAACAACAACAAAACAAGCATAACATGATTCCATTCACCCTTAGACTATAACACTTATAATAAAAGGATGATGCATGAATAGGCTCACTGCATGCAAAATATAACTCTTATATTTCATGATGCATGCGCATGCTTTTACGTAATTTCTTCATGCAATATTATAACAATTATAATACATGATGCATGAATAATTGCACAACCTAAGGTGGGTTTTTTAAACTATATGACAAACACTTTGCCATATAAACACTATATATCACATGTATAATAAAAAAAATGTTGATGAATTGAGTAAAGTTGTCTTAAATCTACAAAAATAAAGCAAACTATTACAAAAACAAGGAGTCTCCGGTTCAAACAGGCGAATCGGGTCTTGAACCGTCCGCGCGAAGCAACGCGTCTCCAACAATCGTGCACCAAAATCCCCACGATCGTCTACACGAAAGAACAAACAATTTGCTTTATCGTTTACCAACGTTCCCAGAGCAAAACGATCGTTTAGCAATGATTGTGTACCTTTTACTAAGCAATGAAGGTATGTGATCGCACAACGCTAGCCTTTCATGATCGTCTAAACGACTATGATGCAGCAAAACACCATCGCCTAAACGATCGCTTAGCTAACTACACGATCGTTTAGTGTGCACCTTTTACTAAACAATAAGCATCATATGCTCCCACTACGATCTTCTACCTCCACCATCTATGCGATCGAACAACCAACGCTATGCGATAGAGTAAACGATTTACCCCATCGTTTAGTAAATAGTACACGATCGTGTAGAAAAATCTACACGATCGCTTAGATAATTCCCAATGATCGTTTACCTTAGGCTACACAATACGATCAACTCTTGGTCTTCTTCCTCGTTGAGAACCACATCTCCATGCTTCGAAACTTCATCACGAACGACTTGACCAACTCAAACTCTTTGAATTACAGACTCGATAGCATGTTAATTACGCCAAAAAGTAGAGGGGCCCTTACAGATTAACACTTTGTAATGTAAAGAAAGCTTTGAACAAAGGCAATTAAACCCGTAAACATCCATCAACGCCATCCACAAAAGCATTTAACAATTAAACACAAATGCAAAAAACCCACAAAGACTATAAAAGAAGTTCAAAATCAAATTGAAATTTGTATCAGAACAACCTGGCTCTTATATCAATTGAAGGAAATCAGACACGAGGATTTTCTTGAGCAGCGGAAAGATCTTTCCAAATTTCAATTGTATATGAACTTTACAATTACAATCACAAATGAAAACATATGATTATGCATAAAATAGAAATTACAATATGCTTTAGCACATATCAAGGATAAGAAACAAACCTTTACAGACTCATCTTCAAGTTCCTTGATCATGAACACTCGATCACAACAACACAGCAACACAGGATAGTTCGTTCAACACGACCGCTACACTACACGAACACCGCACATTCGAACTAAGCGATCGCCAAGGTCATGAACACCCTAAACTCCACGAATGGCCTCCACAGAACCTCGACAGTGTCGACTTGAGTATGAAACGACCAAGAAGGTTACCTTGGTATTCTCCGTGTGAGAATCCAGAGGGTGGGCTCTGTGTGGACTTAGTTTGAGGCAGAAAATCGGAGGAACCATAATCGTGTAAACAATTGAGCTAGTGAGAGATGAAATAACCTATCGTATAGGTCAATGCCCAATCGTTTAGGGAAAACTATGCGATCGTTTAGCTCATCATTTAGCTGAGTGTCTACTCCACGATCGTTTAGCTAATTCCAAGCTGTCGCTTAGTAAATCTGATTTACTTGACAACTTCTTCATGAGAATTTTCTGAGAATGGAATTCTCAAAAACAAAAATTATTTTCTTTTCTTTTCTTTTCTTTTCTCACTAAAATTAGGAAAACATTTTTTCATTTATCACAAGGTTACCATGAAACCATCAATAACCTCCCACTTAATGTGTTATTAAAGAAAAAGAAATAATTATCCAGTAATTAATATTATTATAAATATTAATGATAACTAACTTACCATAATATATTTATAACCTATAGTTTTAATATTTCATTTCATGAAACATATAAATCATAGCTCTTTTTCTATTCCATGGCACTTAATGTAAATCTCATTTACATTAATCCTCCACTTGATGTATCTCATACACCATACCGATCATATCATATAATCAAATTACCTCTTGTCAATCTGAACATTTCAAATAAATACCAAGAATTGATCCTCAACTTGAATCCATTGAGCTACCAAGGGGACCTTATGGACCTGTAGCTCGAAGCTCCAACGATACTTGAGTAACTGACTAAACTCTTTAATCACGGGATTCACCATTCTTAACTACCAGACACTACACTAAAGACCGACAACTGAACTCTTCTTACCACTGATATATTATGTGTCCATCTTAACCAATCAAAAGTGTGAAAACCCTTCACAAATCGCTCGTAAGTACAGCTCGGCCAATTACCGTTTTCCCCCTGTAGTTATATCTAACTCCTTAAGTACCACTAAATCCTCTAATGAACATAAGTCATAGTTCTACTGTGACTGAGTCCCCTCTTCCAAAGAGAAGCTTGGCCACTATGTTTAAGCCCTAGAATCTGACTTTAAGGAAGCAATCTATCTACTTACCCTGCTTTGGGGAAGGAATGAATTCCATCTTGTGTAAGTGAGTTCCCAGCTCCCAGATCAGACAAGTCCCCAAAAAAGTAGGCATGTTGAGTTTGCAATCTGGCCACTCTCACTCATACTAATCACTTGAAGGTAGGAATTCCCAAAACACTCAGGATTGAGGTCGTGTCACCTATGGTCATTTAAGTGAAATGTAAGTCTCTAGTATCAACGCATTATATACAGAGTCTAGTCATCTCATGGTCTAGTCTTTATAAACTCTTTGTATATGACACACCAACTCACATGTCTCCACATGAATGGTCGGGATCGACCATCTGTAGTAGTTTACAATACTTGCAAACCTCTACAAAGTGAGTCGTATCCATAGTGTCACAAGGATTAGGTATCCCAACTTGATCCTTATACTACAGACCTATCTAGGTTATCACTTAAGGCATGATTCACTTGTATATCTCATATTCATGCTTAAGTTTACATAAGATAACCATGGATTTCTGTTTAATGGATATGAGTAAATGCCATAATGAAATAACAATTATTTTATTCATAAAAAAATGTGTATAATCACAAACAACGAGTCTCCAGGAGAATTAAGACACCAATCCCAACAAATTTTTCATTAGTGGATTAGTGGAGACTTAAGGAGTAAGATGTGTTAAAGGTGTAAAATGGTAATTTTGACCTAACTGTCAATACGAACGACCTGTGAAGGATCAACTTACTGTTTATGGTTTAATCGAATGGATAAAAATATATCTATAGTGAGGAGAGTGCAACTACTGAGCTATAGTGGTGCGTCTCGGTAGTTAACGAATATTGATTAATTCAGTTTAAAGAGTTTAGCCAATTAATCTTAAATCGTTGGAGTTCATGATCACTAGGTCCATTAGGTCCCTCTACTAGCACGTAAAAAGATTAAATCTTAGAATTAGCGTATTGAGAGAATTTGGAATATTCAAACTCGGTTTATGGTTTGGATTATTTTATTTGATATATTGATGTTAATTATCGAATTAAACATTAAGATTTTAGAGAGTTGACAATATTTAAATTCTTGGGTTTTATGTTCTAAAACTCATGGTTCGTAAACAATAGAACTTATTTTGAAAATTCAATAAGTTGTTATTGAATATATTTTTTTTAGAAATCCAATAAACCTAAAGTCCATTGATTATTACATGAGTACTTGAACTTTATGTAGAGGCATACAAGTGGATCAAGTTCGAGTAAATAGTCAAATTGATCTATAGTATATGAATAAGGTTGGGTGTCTTATTCTGGTAACACTATTGAATGTGGCCTATGTTCTAGTTGTTACAAAGAGTTGTAAAGTGTTACATACGAAGTGATCCTAATTCGTGAAAAAGAGTTCTATAGTTGAGGTGCAAATGAGTTTTGTACAAGATCGAACCATGAAACCAGTCACTCTTACTTTATAACGTTGTTAACTGTTTAAGATTGACTATTTCAAAGCGATGACCTAGGTAACTTGACCTTAATCCTGAGCTAACTATGAACTCTTGTTTGTTCGAGATTATCCTTTGATATGCAAACGGTGAGAGTAGACCCATTTCTCTGTTCAATAAGCCTCCCATTTTAGGGATAAGATCAGATGAATAGTTAGGGACATAGGGTGCAAGACGAAATTAACTCCTAACTAATTAAGGTTAGTAAAGAGGTTGCTCCCTTCAAGTATTGATTCTGGGTCATGAACAAGAGGCTTCACCTTTTCATTGGCTCGAGAGGGATTCGATTTGTTGATTGGATCACAAATCAATTGTTCATTAGAGGATCAATGGCACTTAAGGAACAAGAAGTAATTTCGGGGGTAAAACAGAGATTCAACCCAACCGTTATTATGAACAACCTGCGAAGGGTTAACTTACTAATCATGGTTATATCGAATGGACATAATATATCTAAAGTGAGGGGAGTTCAAAAATAGCCTTTAGTGGAATCATCCATTAGTTAACAAATGTGGGTTAGTTCAGTCTAATGAGTTTAGTTGATTAATCTCAGATCGTTGGAACCCATGATCTGTAGGTCCGCAAGGTCCCCCTACTAGCTCGTAAATGGATTAGCTCTAAAGTATCGTGATAAGTTAATTTGAAGTGTTCAAATTAGAATTAAATGAAATTAGAGAAATAATATTTAAATATGATTTAAGTATTAGAAGATGAATTGTATAGAAATTAATTTAATATTTGATATTAAATTAATTAGAATTATTTAAATTAATTAAATAATTATTTGTTTATTTTATTAAGAAAATTAATTTATGAAACTAATTTTGTGAAATTAATAATATTCTCAATTTTATTAAAATAATTAATTTTTGAAATCAATGTTTGAAAATTTGAAAAAGGAGGAAAAAACACAAAATGGAGAATTAGTTTTTTCCATTGTCTTCATCAAGTAGCTCACTAACAACCCACTTCTTAAGTCTTCATTTACTCCAAGCATGAGCTGCATCTCATGCAACTAATCTCTATATATGAATGTTTGTAATATATTGAAGAGATTGGAGTGTTTTTGAAGTAATGTAACCGAAAGAATTTCTCTGAAAAATTCGAGAGAAGAAGTTGTTCTTCTACTGGGTTTCTGCTGTGAGCATTCTCCAATTTCCCTTAATTCATGCTTATTTTGAGTCCCACAACTCAATATAGAGTACTAAGAGGATAGTAGGAAAGATCTTGGGATGGTCTACAACAAGATTCAGAGGAGATTTGTAGCTGGATTCAAGCTTCAAAGAAGTTCTACAAAGGTATGTCACGAAACCCATTTATTTCTGTTGAAGCATGCTTTCATTTATGCCAAAACTAATGAATTAGAGTGCTCTAGATCCTAGTCACTTCCGCTGCATGATGATGCGTTCCAACAATTGGTATTAAAGCATCATATAAGCATTCAGTTCGGTTTAATTTTGGTTTGGTGGGTGTTTTATATAAGTAATATGAAATTTTTGTACTGATATGGTTCTTTGAGTTATGGCTTTTAATTTCTCTTTGATTTGTCAATCAAATTTGTAATTAGCTCTTGCTTGATGAGCTTATATGTGTTTTTAAGAGTCTGTATTTTATTCGGAGTCGTTAGAGTTGAAATTAAGTTGTAAATCGATGAAACAAGCAAAGAGGCCGACTTGCAGATTCCCAAAACTCAGCCTCTGTTCAATCGTCGTTGAGCTTCAGTAGCTAAATGATCGTTTAGTTTCATGCATTAGTCGATGTGAAGAGAAGCTAAATGATCATGTAGCTTTGGACGTTGATCGTTGAGGTGTTGTGCGCTAGACGATTGTGTACCTACAGGAGCTAAGCGATGCATTGTATTGCTATACGATGGCACTACACAATCATGTAGCTTTGGGTGGGAGCTAAGCGATGCGTCGAGAGCTATACGATAGCACTACACGATCGTTTACCTCTATGCGATAGCTAAGTGATAAGTTGAGATGCTAAGTGATTACATTACACGATCGTTTATCTATGTGTGGCAGCTGTGCGATGCATTGAGAGCTATACGATAGCACTAAGCAATCGCTTACCTTGTGTGTGTGCTAGACGATCAAGTTGAGGAGTTAGACGATTGCGTTAAGTGATCATGTAGTAATTGTCCGTGCTAAACGATGGAACTGCACGATAGTGTTGGACACTAAGCGATCGTGTAGCATCCTCCGGCATTACATGATGACACTATGCGATAGAAGGAATACACTACACTATCGTATACCTTGATCAGGAGCTATACGATAGGTAATAAACGATCACACAAACACTAAACAGTCAGGTAAACACATGACGATGGTCATTATTGCTAAACGATGAGACTTAGCGAGATGTTGAGCATATAGCGAAAGTAACCGGTTCGATCGGTTCTCTTGTGGTCCGATCCGGTTCAACCTCAAATGGTTTTTGGCTGGCCCGGTTCAAACTTGACTAGTCTGGTTCAGATGGCTCGGGTCTGATTTAAGCTACTTGAGTTTATTTTGGGGCGGTTCGAACAGTTCAGAAGCTATTTTGTAATAATTAGGTTTTTGTTTGCTTGTTTTTGCCAAAACTAAAGCCATTTAATTATTTATGCATGTGATGTATGTTATAATTAATTAAATCTTGTATGTGCATATAGTATGCCATGTAGATTTAAAATCCCACCGTAGGAAGCATGTTACATGCATTGAAAGTATGTTATAAAATGTTATAATATATAGTATGCATGTTAGGGTTTTTTTGATTTAATATAAAAGTAACATTAGATATTGAATGCGTTTGTTGTTTGTTGTGGATGTTTAGCATGTCTAAAATTTTGTAAGCTGTTATAAAATTAGGTTAGACATTTAAAATCCATAATAAAGAACAGTTGCATGCTCACTTAGGTTAACCACTTGTTTTAATAGTTAAAATAGGTCGTTAAACTTGTAAAATTAGAGTTACAAACTCAACCGATATATAATCCTATCGAAGGTTGGGGTACTTAAGTTAACGGTCTACAGAACACCTCCTACCTGGGGATTATGATCGAATAATTGAGTGTTAGTAACCGGTTTTATGACAATACGTGAGCGGTGTGAGATAATAAAAGTGGTTTATCACCTAGACATTGTAGGTTTAAAATCAATTTATGAGTATTATACTTGGATAAACCACCTAGACTTAGGGTTGTTTTTATTAGCCGAAAAGAACCTAAGTATAAATTTACCCAAACATTTAGAACACTTTAGTGAGAGAATAAAAGTTATTAGCTCTCACGTCCTCAAGAGTTCACACCGTGAGATCCATGCTTGACTTCGATTTTACCTCAACTGCTCCATTCGGAAAGTGTTTGCATGGGTCAATAACAAATTGAATGAGGGAAGTCGTTCATAGTAAGTGGGTGAAGGAAATGTGTCAATATTGTCCTACGGTCTCCTCCATTAATTTGAACTGTGAGATTCATATGTTGCGCCTGCTAACGTTTTTAGGTGGCACTAGCTAGTCGTTAACTACAGCAATCCCCTCGGAGGGTTGTAACATAGGATTCGGAACAACTCGAGCTTCAGTAAAATGAATAGGGTCTTATAGTTCCATCTTGGGTATTGTCTTCTATTTCGGGGACATACTCATACCGTTTTATAAGATCTGAAAACGACTACACTTACAAGAATGACTAAGTGTTAGTAAAGATCTTGACCGAAGACTATCAGAATATGAGTTATTCGGGAGATAGTATTTGGTCAAGAATTATCTTGCTTTTGTGAAGGAATTCTTGACTGCCTCTTGGTAGCAATTGTTCTAAATCACTTAAGTATCATTGCAAAAATAATGATTATGGGTACATTATCACTTTGCTAAAACTTGATTGGATTTAAAAGCAATTCACTTATAGTATTTGTTTATAATTTCATAATGACGAGTTCAATTATACAATTATTGGCATCAGACAAACTGATCAAGGATAACTCTGTGACATGGAAATCAAATCTGAACACGATACTTACGATAGACGATTTGTGGTTTGTCTTAACAGAGGAATGTCCTCCCATTCCTCACTCTAATTCCAACTGAACTGTTTGGGAAGCGTTTGATAGATAGATCGGGGCGAATGATAAAGCTCGTGCTTATATCCTTGCCAGCTTATCTGACGTTTTGGCCAAAAAGCACGAGGATATAAGTACTGCCAAAGACATTATGGAATCTCTAAGAGGGATGTTTGGACAACCGTCCTTCACCCTGAAGCATGATGCTATCAAATAAGTTTACAATAGTCGTATGAAAGAGGGGACCTCAGTTCGTGAACATGTCTTGGACATGATGGTCCACTTTAATATGACAGAAGTAAACGACGCTATGATAGACGAGAGAAGCCAAGTTGGTTTCATTCTAGAATCTCTTTCGAAGAGTTTTCTACAATTATGTACGAATTCATTGATGAGTTAAATTGAATATAACTTGACAACTCTATGGAATGAGCTGGAGGCTTTCCAGACTATGTTAAGAACTAAGGGTTTGAAATCAGAAGTAAATGTTGCTTCTGCTAAAAAGAGAGGAACATCCTCCAAGCCTGATGTTACCTCCTCTTCACAGAGTAAAAGTATTCCAGCGAAGAAAGACAAAGGAAAAGGGAAGAAGAAGCCTACTAGCAAGAAAAGCAAGAAAACCGCTGCAAAGAAAAGGGAAGTGTTTCCAATGCAACGAAGAAAGGCACTGGAAGAGAAATTCCCTAAATATCTTGTAGAGAAGAAATCAGAGAAAGCTAAACAGGCAACTTAGTTCCTGAAGACTGCTTACTCAGCTTGACCAGTGGGAGAAGTTGTTGATGAAGATGATATTACCTGCTTTTGTCATCATACAATGAACATGTTGTACATATTTTTTTTTTAATGAAATGTTCATTTTTAGAGAAATGTGTTTGTTCAGTCTCATTTCAACTTTTGTTAAGAATCAAAATTTTTAAAAGACATTTGCAAATATTCAGATATTTAAATGGCTAAGATCAAGTATAGTAAATTTAAAAGATTTCTAGATCTAACTATTAACAAGAGTTGTTAAGATAGGTTAAGCGCAGCTTAATCAAAGAGTTGAGAGTACCTCAATGTAGTGGGAGGAAAGTGTATTTCCTGGTCATTATTGAGAATTAGATGCATTCCCTATATAGTTTAATAAGAAGCCTACTGTACACTAATATGTTTACAATGATTCTCTTGGCTAAAGTGTTTGAGAATCACCTAGTAAGACTAGGAATACCAGTTAAATAACCTAGGAAAAGTGGGAGAAATATCGAGTATGGAATACCAAATGGTAAACCATGGGTATGGGATGCCCTAGTTTATTGTATTTCTCTATAAAACTTAGAAACTCAATCTTATATATATTAAATACATAAGTTACCATTAGAGTTTTAGTCCAAGTGGGAGTTTGTTGGGTTTTATGTCCTAAAACTCATGGTTTGTAAACAATAGAACTTATTCTGAAAATTCAATAAGTATTATTGAATTATTGTTTTTTTTTTTTAGAAATCCAATAAACCTAAGTCCCTTGACTATTACATGAGTACTTGAGCTTTATGTAGAGACATACAAATGGATCAAGCTTGAGTAAATAGTCAAAATGTACTATAGTATATGAATAAGGTTGGGTGCCTTATTTTGGTAACACTATTGGATGCATCCTGCTCTGTAGTTTTTACAAAGAGTTGTAAAGTGCTACATACGAAGTGATCCTAATTCGTGCATGTTATAACATGAGGAGTGGGGGTGTCCTGTGCAAAGGAGTTTTGTACAAGATCGGACCACAAAACCAGTCACTCTTACTTTATAACGTTGTTTACTGTTTAAGACTAACAATTTCAAAGCGATGACCTAGGTAACTTGACCTTAATCCTGAGCTAACTATGAACTTCTGTTTCTTCAGAATTAACCTTTAATCTGCTAACGGTGAGAGTAGACTAATTTCTCTACTCAATAAGCCTCCTATTTTGGGGATAAGACTGGATAAATAGCTGGGGACATAGGGTGCAAGACGGAATTCACTCCTACACGATTAGGGTTAGTAGAAAGGTTGTTCCCTTCAAGTGTTGATTTTGGGTCTTGAATAAGAGGTCTTACTCTCTCATTGGCTCGTGAGGGATTCGATTTTTTGATTGGATCACAGACCAATTGTTTATTAGGGGATCAATGGGACTTAAGGAACAAGAGGTAATTTTGGAGGTAAAACAGAGATTCGACCTAGCCGTTATTACGAGCAACTATTGAAGGGTTAACTTACTAATCATGGTTATATCGAGTGGACATAATATATCTACAGTGAGAGGAGTTTAGCTATGGGCTTTAGTAGAATCACCCATTAGTTAACGAATGGGGGTTGGTTCGGTCTAATGAGTTTAGCCTATTAATCTCGGATCGTTTGAGCCCATGATCTGTAGGTCCGCGAGGTCCACCAACTAGCTCGTAAATGGATTAGCTCTAGAATAGAATGATAAGTTAATTTAAAACATTCAAATTAGAATTAAACGAAATTGGAGAAAATAATATTTAAATATGATTTAAATATTCAAAGATGGAATTGTGTAAAAATTAATTTAATATTTGATGATAAAATTATTTAAATTGTTTAAATAATTATTTATTAATTTTATTAAGAAAATTAATTTATGAAATTATTTTTTTAAAATTAATAATATTTTCAATTTTATTAAATGAATTGATTTATGAAATCAATATTTGAGAAATTGAAAAAGAAGAAAAAAAAACACAAAATGGAAAATAAGCATTTTCTATTGTCTTCATCAAGTAGTTCACTAACAACCCACTTCTTGGCCTTCATTTACTCCAAGCCTGAGTTGCATCTCAAGCAGCTAATCTCTTTGCATGAATGTCTACAATATATTGAAGAGATTGGATTGATTTTGAAGTAATGAAACCGATAAAATTTCTCTAAGAAATTCGTGTGAAGAAGCTGTTCTTCTACTGGGTTACTGTTGTGAGTCTATTCCCTTAATTCAGGCTTATCATGAGTCTCATTACTCAATCTAGAACACCAAGAGGATAGTAGAGAAGAGTCAGAGGAGATTTGTAGCTAGATTCAAGCTTTGAGGAAGTTTTATAAAGGTATGTCATGAAACTCATTTCTTTCTGCTAAAGCATGCTTTCATTTCTACCAAAATTAATGAATTTGAGTGCTTATGGATCCTGGTCACTTCCGCTGCATTATGGTATTTTTCAACATAAATATGATTTAAATATTTAATGAGGTATTATATTAATTTAATATTTGATATTAAATTAATTTAATTATATTGATTTAATTAATTATCCAAATTAGCTTTATCAAGTTTTGAATTTTTTGTGAAATTGGTTTGTTAAATTTTGAATTATGATATTCAAAATTATAAAATTTGTTTAATTAATATTGATTTTAAGAAATTCAGTTTTTTAACTGAGTTTTAAAAAATCAAAATTATCCAATTTCATGATTTTAAATTGGATTAAATGAAAATAGGACAATCCCACTTATTCCATTATGAATAACACCTCATTCCACTAAATTTCAATGGAATATGAAGTTGCCTTCTCATGTTTAATCTGATTTGCATGTTCAACTTCTATATATTGAGGTTTAGAATGTTGGGTTTTATGTCCTAAAACTCGTGGTTTGTAAACAATAAGAACTTATTCTGAAAATTCAATAAGTTGTTATTGAATATATGAATTGCTTATTTCATTTTAGAAATCCAATAAACTAAAAGACCCATGACTATTACATGAGTATTTGAACTTTATGTGGAGACATAAAAGTGGATCAGGTTCGAGTAAATAGTCAAAATGATCTATAGTATATGAATGAGGTTGGGTGCTTTATTCTGGTAACACTATTGGATACAGCCAACATTGTAGTTGTTACAAAGAGTTGTAAAGTGATACAGACGATGTGATCCTAATTCGTACATGTTATGACATGAGGAGTGGGGGTGTCCTGTGCAATGGGTTTGTACAAGATCGGACCACGAAATCAGTCACTCTTACTTTATAACGTTGTTTACTATTTAAGACTGACTATTTCAAAGCGATGACCAAGGTAACTTGACCTCAATCCCAAGTAACTATGAATACCTATTTATTTAGGATTATACTTAGATTTGCATGGTGAAGGTTGGCTCAACAACGCAGACTCAATAAACCTCCATTTTAGGGGGTAAGACTGGGTAGATAGCTGGGGACATAGGGTGCAAGATGGAATTTACTCCTACCCACTTTCAGAAATAGTAGAGAGGTTGTTCCCTTAAGTGCTGACTTCGGGTCTTGAACAAGGGGCCTCACCCTCTCATTGACTTGAGGGGGACTCAATTTGTTGATCGGATCAATAATCAATTGTTCATTAGAGGACTAGTGGGACTTAAGGAACAAGAGGTAATCTCGAGGGTCAAACAGACTTTTGACCCAGCCGTTATTACAGACAATCTGTGAAGGGTTAACTTACTAATCATGATTACATCAAGTGGATATGATATATCTGTAGTGAGGGGAGTGCAACTATGGGCTTTAGTGAGTGACCCGTTAGTTAACAAATGTGGGTTAATTCGGTGTAAAGAGTTTAGCCAATTAATCTCGGATCGTTGGAGTCCATGATCTATAGGCCCACAAGGTCTCCCTACCAACTCATAAATGGATTAGCCTTAGAGTAGCGTGATAAGTTAATTTGATACGTTTAAATTAGAATTAAGGGAATTAGTAATAATATGAGATATAATTACGCATTTAATTTTGGAATTAAACAGAAATGGAGAATTAATTAAATATTTAATTATGATTTAAATATTATATTCATAAAGGTGAAGTTTGTGTAAAATTAATTTAATATTTGATATTAAATTAATTAGAATCAATTAAATTATTTAATTAATTATTTATTATTAATTTTATTAGAAAATTAATTTGTGGAATTAATTTTGTAAAATTAATAAAGTTTTTAATTTTGAAAACTAAATTGTTCTTGAAAATCAATTTATAAAACAAAATTAATTTTAAAATACAAAGAGATTGGAAAATCAAAAGTTGGAAAATTTCACTCACCTCATAAGTAGCTCACTCAAAAACCACATGATTTTGCTTCAATCTTCCAAGCATGAGTTGAGCCTCATGCAACCTTCTTCTTTGCATGAATGTCCTATAATAAATAGAGAAGATGGAAGTGGAAATCGGGCATGCAATAACTGATGAACTTGTTGAAGTTTTGTTGAAAACTTGTAAGGTTGAAGAAGTGTTCTTCAAGTTGCATCAGTGAGCTTCTTGTCCAAATTTCCTTCATTCATGCTTATTTTAAGTTCTACAACTCAATCTAAGACTCCAAGAGAATAGTAAGAAAGATCTAAAGGTGGTTCACAAGAAGAATTGGAGAGGATTTGCAACTAAATTCGAAATTAAAGAGGTTCTACAAAGCTAAATTCGAGAGTAAAGAAGTTCTACAAAGGTATGACTTAAAACCCTCTTATTATTATATAAGCATGCTTTGTTTATAGCCAAAATTAATGAATTAGAATGTTTATTGATCCTTGTTGCTTCCACTGCATGCTGATATACTCTTACAATTGGTATCGGAGCATCATTTAAGCATTCAATTTGGTTTAATTTTGGTGTGGTGGGTGTTTTTACATGAGATATATGAAAATGATGAACTGATGTGGGTTTTTGAGTTTTGGCAATAAAATTCTCTTTGATTCCTTGATTAAATTTTTAATTGGCTCTTGTTTATGAGCTTATATATGTGTTCAAGAGTTTGTAATTTATTTGGAGTCCTTAGAGTTGAAATTAAGTTGTAATTGGAGAAAGAAGAGAAGAATGCCGAGCTGCAGATTTCCAGACCGTGAGCTTCTGCCCAGGTAGCATTACGACACTGCACTTGAGTGTTGCAATGCTGCTCAAAGTTCCAACGAGAGCGAGATTTTCATTTGATGTTCAAGCAAGATTTCTGTTCAAAACCAACGAGAGTGATATTTACATAAGGTAGCATTCTAACGCTGCCCTTGAGCGTACAATTTCAGCGAGATCGAGTTCGAGCAACAAGATTTGATCAAGTTTCAAGTGAGATTTCGTTTCGAGCGAGATTTTGATTCGAGTTTGAGCAAGATTCTAATGGAATTTCAAGCGAGAGATCAAGTTTGATCGAGATTTCGAGCTAGAAGCGAGAGATCAAGTTTGAGCGAGATTTTTGAACCGATTTGACCCGTTGACTGAGTGAGGACCATCAAGGATTGACCGGTTTGACTGGTTTTTTTCAAACTCGATCTGGTTCAGCTTCAAAAGGGTTTTGGCTGGTTCGGTTCAGGTGGTTCACATCCAGTTCAAGCTGTTTAGGTTCGGTTTGAAGCAGTTCGAGCGACCCAGAAGCAGTTTGAAGTTGTTCTTAATTTTTTTTTTTTTTTTTTTTTTTTGTAATTCTTAAGCCTTTGTTGCTTGTTTATGCTAAAACTAAAACCATATCAGTATGTGTTTAATTACTTATGCATGTAATGTATGTTATTATTAAATAAATCTTGTATGTGCATACAGTATGCCATGTAGATTTAATATCCCACCATAGGAAGCATGTTACATGCATTGAAAGTATGTTATAAAATGTTATAATATATAGTATGCATGTTAGGGTTTTTTTTATTTAATATAAATGTTATATTAAATATTGAATGCCTTAGATGTATGTTATGGATGTTTAACATATCTAAAATTTTGTAAGTTGTTATAAAATTAGGTTAGACATTTAAATCCATAACAAAGAACAGTTGCATGCTCATGGAGGTTAACCACTTATTTTAATAGTTAAATATAGGTCGTTAAACTTATAAAACTCGGGTTACAAACTCAACCGATATATAATCTTGTCGAAGGCTGGAGGTAATTAAGTTGACAATCTACCAAACACCTCCTACCTGGGATTATGGACGAATAATTGAGTGTTCTTAACCGGTTTATAAGCAATACGTGAGCAATGTGAGGTTTTAAAACTGGTTTATCACTTAGACATCGTAAGTTAAATCTAATTATAAATGTTATACTTGGATAAACACCTAGACTTAGGTCGTTTAATTAGCTGAAACAAGCCTAAGAAATGAATACCCCATTTCATCGTTAGAACACTTCAGTGGGAGTTTAATAACATATATGATATGCTATAGAACACCGCATTGAAAATCAAATAACATATATGATATGTTAGAACACTTTAGTGGGAGATTAATAAACATATATGATATGATTAATTCTAGCTCTCACATCCCTAAGAGTTCACAATAAAAAAATCATGTGGCACTTGTGCACCTTGGAAGTGAACTCCATTCGGAAAGTGTTTACATGAATTAAGATTTTGGTGAATGGGAGAAGTTGTTTATCTTAAAATCAAATATGATGTTTCGATTTTTAAATTTTCATGTTCTCAAGATGTTCACACCGACAGGTTCATGAGGCACTTCGTGTCACCCGAAATGGCCTTCATTCGGAAAGTGTTTACGTGAATTGATCATGGTGAATAAGAGGAAGTTGTTCACTGGAAAATCAAATATTGATTTCAACTCTCACATCTCCATATAATTCCCACCGTGAGATCCGTGTAGCACTTCGTGTCACCCTGGAAGTGACCTCCATTCAGAAAGTGTTCGTCATAGATCAAGACCAAAGTTAATGGGAAAGCTAGTTCATAGTAAGTGGGTGAAAGGTATGTGTCAACATATCCTATGGTCTCTTCTGTTGGTTTGAATCGTGAGATTCCTATGTTGCGCCTACTTGTCATCTTTAAGTCGACCTCACTAGTCGTTTAACGATGGCTATCCCCTCAGAGGGTTTTAACATAGGGTTCCGAATAACTCAAACTCCAGAAATAGATAAGATTTCTAAAGTTGGTTTCAACTTTGACCTTCCAACTTTGGGAGCATCATTGGGATCGAACTTCTGAGGTCTGAAAATAGAGGGGTACACTTATAGAATTACTAAAGAGTTAGTAATTTCTGAAGAAAAAAAACGGTATCTAAATGATTATCAAAATATGGGTTATTATGAAGATAATATTTAGTCAAGAATGTCTTGTTGCAGTGTCGTTGCAAGAAATAATCTTGGGTATTTTATTACTTTGCTAAAACTTGATAGGTTTAAAAAGCAATTTATTTAAAAAAAAAATTTATTTTTCAAAATGACAAGTGTACCAGTACAATTGTTGGCATCTGACAAACTGATAGGGGATAATTATGCAACTTGGAAATCAAATTTGAATACTGTACTGGTCATAGATGATTTACGGTTTATCTTAACAGAGGATTGTCCTCCCATTCCTGGCTCTAATGCAAATCGAACTATTCGGGATGCGTATAATAGATGGATCGGGGCGAATGACAAAGCCCATGCCTATATCCTTGCCAACATATCTTATGTCTTGGAAAAGAAACATAAAGTTATAGGTACTTCCAAAGAGATTATGGAATCTCTACAAGGGATGTTCGAACAACCGTCCTTCTCCCTAAGGCATGATGCAACAAGTATTTTACAACTGCCGCATGAAAGAGAGGGCTTCTGTTTATGAACATGTCCTAGACATGATGGTCCACTTTAATGTGGCAAAAGTAAATGGCATTGTTGTCGACGAGAGAAGTCAAGTCGGTTTTATTCTAGAATCTCTTCTGAAGAGTTTTCTATAGTTTTGAATGAATGCGTTAATGAATAAAATTGAATACAGTTTGACTACTCTTCTGAATGAGCTAAAGGCTTACCATACAATGATGAGAGCTAAAGGTCTAGAATAAAAAATACACATCACTACTGCTGAGAAGAGAGGAACGTCCTCCAAAAAGCCTGATATTGCTTCCTCTTCACAGAGTAAGAGTTTTCTATTAAGAAGAGCAAAGGGAACGGGAAGAAGAAAACCACTGGGAGAAAAGGCAAGGCTAATGCTGCAGAAAAAGGAAAGTGTTTCCACTGCAACGAGGAAGGGCACTGAAAGAGGAACTGCCCTTAATACCTTGCTAAGAAGAGAGTAGAGAAAGCAAAACAGGCAAATTGGTTCCTGAAGATTGCTAGCTTTCCTCAGATTGACCAGTGGAAGACGTTGATGTCCGATGATCATCTTATCTTTTTTTGTTATCATGTAAAGAAAAAATTGTATATATTTTTGTTGTAAATGAAATGTTCATTTTCGAAAATTATGTTTGTTCTATCTCATAGCAACTTCTGTTAAGAATCAACCTAGTTACAAGCCATTTGCAAATATTCAAATATTAAAAACGGCTAGAAATCAATTAAGGCAAATACTTATTTAACCTAAATGATAAGTTTAGAAACACTAGAAACGTTCAAAGTGTACAAAACTTGTTAGGTAAAATAAAACCAAAATACTTCGATTGGATTAAAGTATAGAAATATTGAGATTTCTAGGTCTATTTTGATAGAACATGAAATATAATGTCAAACTTTCTAATTGCCTTACATAGTTTTCTCAAACATCATTCCAATTATTGGAATATTGTTCTAGATCACCTTGTATTATTTGTTTCCATAAAATTTTCATAAATCAATAAAAAAGTTATTGAATTAACACTCTAAACAAGAGTTGTTTAGACAGGTCACATGTGTCTTACTTAAAGAGTTGAGGGTACCTCGATGTAGTGGAAGGAAAGTATGACTTCCTAACCTTTATTGAGAAACAAGTGTTGTGAGAATAAGATGCATTCCCCACATAGTTTAATAAGAAGCCTATTATACACTAACATGTTTACAACGATTCTGTCGGCTAAAGTGTTTGAGAATCACCTAGTAAGACAAGGAATACTAGGTTAATAACCTAGGGCAAGTGGGGGAAATCGGGCATGGGATACCATATCTTAAACCATGGGTATGAGATACCCTAGTTTATTGTATTTCTCTATAAAACTCAGAAACTCAGTTTTATATATTCGGATATATAAGTTACCACTGGAGTTTTGGTCTAAGTGGGAGTTTGTTGGATTTTATGTCTTAAAACTCGTGGTTTAGTAAACCAAGGGTATGGGATGCCCTAGTTTATTGTATTTCTCTGTAAAATTTAGAAACTCAGTTTTATATATTCGGATATATTTACCACTGGAGTTTTAGTCCAAGTGGGAGTTTGTTGGCTTTTATGTCCTAAAACACGTGCTTTGTAAACAATAAAAAATTATTCTGAAAATTTAATAAGTTTTTATTGAATATATGAATTTCTTATTTTGTTTTATAGATTAAATAAATTAAAAGACTCATGACTATCACATGAGTACTTGAACTTTATGTAGAGACATAAAAGTGGATATGGTTCGAGTAAATAGCCAAAATGATCTATAGTATATAAATGAGATTGGATGCCTTATTCTGGTAACACTATTTGATGCGGCCCACTCTGTAATTATTACAAAGAATTGTAAAGTGCTACAGATGATGTGATCCTAATCCGTACATGTTATGTCATGAAGAGTGGGGGCGTCCTGTGCATTGGGTTTGTACAAATCAGACCACGAAATCAGTCACTCTTACTTTATAACGTTGTTTACTGTTTAAAGTGATGACCTAGGTAACCTGACCTTAATCCTGAGCTAATTATGAACTCCTGTTTATTCGGGATTATCCTTATATTTTAATAGGTGAGGGTTAGCTCGATAGCGCCAGCTCAATAAACCTCTATTTCAAGGGTAAGCTAGGTAGATAGCTGGGGACATAGGTTGCAAGATGGAACTCACTCCTACCCGCTTTCAGGGATAGTAGAGAAGTTATTCCCTTAAGTAAACTCCAGGTTTTGAACAAAGGGCCCCACCCTCTCACTGGCCCGAGAGAAACTCGGCTAGTTGATCGGATGACAAATCAATTGTTTATTAGAGGAACAGTGGGACTTAAAGCACAAAAGGTAATCTCGAGGGTAAAACAGACATTTGACCCAGTCGTTATTACGGACAACCTGTGAAGGGTTAATTTATTAACCATGGTTATATCGAGTAGACATAATATATCTATAGTGAGGGGAGTATAACTATGGGATTTAGTAGAGTGACTCATTTGTTAACGGATGGGGGTTAATTCGGTGTAAAAAGTCTAGCCAATTAATCTCGGATCGTTGGAGCCCATGATCTGTAGATCCATAAGGTCCCCCTACTAGCTCGTGAATTGATTAGCCTTAAAGTAGCGTGATAAGTTAATTTGAAATGTTCAAATTAGAATTAAGGGAATTAGAAATTATATAAGATATAATTACACGTTTAATTTTGGAATTAAACGAAATATGAGAATTAATTAAATATTTAATTATGATTTAAATATTAAATTCATGAAGGTGGAGTTTGTGTAAAATTAATTTAATACTTGATATTAAATTAATTAGAATTAATTAAATTATTGAATTATTTATTTATTATTAATTTTATTAGAAAATTAATTTGTGAAATTAATTTTGTAAAATTAATAAAGTTTTTAATTTTGAAAACTAAATTGATCTTGAAAATCAATTTATAAAACAAAATTAATTTTAAAATACAAAGAGATTGGAAAATCAAAAGTTGGAAAATTTCACTCACCTCATAAGTAGCTCACTCAAAAACCACATGATTTTGCTTCAATCTTCCAAGCATGAGTTGAGCCTCATGCAACCTTCTTCTTTGCATGAATGTCCTATAATAAATAGAGAAGATGGAAGTGGAAATCGGGCATGCAATAACTGATGAACTTGTTGAAGTTTTGTTGAAAACTTGTAAGGTTGAAGAAGTGTTCTTCAAGTTGCATCAGTGAGCTTCTTGTCCAAATTTCCTTCATTCATGCTTATTTTAAGTTCTACAACTCAATCTAAGACTCCAAGAGAATAGTAAGGAAGATCTAAAGGTGGTTCACAAGAAGAATTGGAGAAGATTTGCAGCCAATTTGAGGTTAAAGAGATTCTACAAAGCTGAATTCGAGATTAAAGAGGTTATACAAATGTATGACTTGAAACCCTCTTATTATTGTATGAGCACACTTTATTTATAGCCAAAATTAATGAATTAGAATGCTTATTGATCCTTGTTGCTTCCGCTGCATGTTGATATACTCCTACATAGAAATCAGATTAAACATGAGAACTACTTCTCGTTTATGGCTTCTTGGTTATTTTGAATTGGCAACTACTCCACTATTATCACAATATAGGTTGATTGGCAGATGCATATTTAGAATTACTTCCAAATCTGTCAAGAACTTTCTAATCCATACTGCTTCTTTGGCTGCTTCACATGCAGCTATGTACTCAGCTTCCATGGTGGAGTCAGCAATACAACTCTGTTTAATGGCTCTTCATACTATAGCTCTTTCGTTAAGACTGAATACTAATCTCGAAGTAGATTTTCTAGAATCTACATCGGTTTAAAAACTAGAATCAATGTATTTAGTAAGGATCAAATCCTTAGACCTATACACAAGCATATAGTCCCTTGTTCTCCGAAGATACTTGTAGATGTTCTTAACGGCAGTCCAATGACTAAATTTAGGGTTGGACTAGAATCTGTTGACTATTCCAATTGCAAAACACATGTCTGGGTGTGTGCACAACATAACGTACATCAAACTCCCGACTACTGATGCATAAGGAATTATTTTCATATCTTCAACTTCTTGAGGTGTCTTAAGGCACTGTTCCTTAGACAAATGAATTCCATGTTTAAAAGGTAATAAACCTTTTTTGAAATCTTGCATTTTATATTTTGATAACCTTTTGTCAATATAAGATGCTTGAGATAGTGCTAGCGTTTTGTTCTTACGATTCCGAACTATTTGGATTCCAAGAATGTACTGTACATCTCCTAAAATTTTCATTTGAAATTGCGATGCTAACCATATCTTGACATCAACAAGGAATCCTACTTCATTCCCATTGAGCAGGATATCATCAATAGTACCAGAAATGCTACAGTGTTGTTGACTATTTTCTTGTAAACACAAGGTTCGCCAACGTTCTATTCAAAAGTATAAGATTTGATCGTAGTGTCAAACCTTATATTTCAAGACTGGGATGCTTGTTTTAACCCAAAAATGGATCTTTTAAACTTACAAAATTTTAGCTCTTGACCTTGTTCAATGAACCCTTCTAATTAAGACATATAAATACTTTCTTCAAGATAACCATTTAAAAAGCTGTCTTGACATCAATTTTCCATATTTCATAATTATAAAAGGCATAAATGGATAAAAATATTTTGATAGACTTAATCATGGCAACAGGAGAGAAAGTTTCTTAATAATCTATCCTCTCTATTTGGGTAAAACCTTTTGTCACTAGTCTAGCTTTGTAGGTTTGTACCTTATCAACTTGGTCTCGTTTTCTCTTGTAGATCCACTTACAACCAATAGGTTTTACCCCATCTATTTGATCTACAAATTCTTTGACAGAATTGAAGTATATAAACTCCATTTCAAGGTCCATGGATTTTATTCATTGATCTCTATCTACATCTTCCATTACCTGTTTAAGGGTCAATGGATCCTCTAAGCCATCATCAGGTATGATGACCTGAGTTTCTGTTAAACCCATGTATTAGTCAGGCTGTAGAACAATCCTTCCACTACGTTGAGGCACTCTCAATTCATGAGAAGGATGTGATGGACTAGTTTCATTAACAACTCTTGTTGAAGGACCAGTTTGATCAACAACTTTTGTTGATGTATCTGTAGATTCTTTGGACATCTTATTTAATACCAGTTTACTGCGAGGTTGGTGATTTTTTATGTGGTTTTCCTCTAAGAATGTAATGTTTGTTGAAAAAAAATCTTTATCATCTTGAGGATCATAAAGTAGACCACTGTTTGTTTCTTTAGGGTATCCTACAAATAGGCATACTTTATAACGTCGTTCCAATTTCTTAGAGTTTTGCACCAACACATGTGCTAGGCATCCCCATACTCTGAAGTAACATAAATACCTTTATGTCCTCTCCACAACTGGTAGGGTGTTTCTAATACACTTTTAAAGGGAACCATGTTCAAATGTATACTGCAACCTGTATTACATATCCTCAAAAGAATTGAAGTAACTGGGTATAACTCATCATCGAACGAACCATGTCTAACAGGGTTCTATTTCTCCTTTCTGCTACACTATTTTTGTTGTGGTGTACCATGTGCAGTAAGTTAGGACTGAATTTCATGTTTTACTAAATAGTTTTGGAATTGTAAATCCATGTATTCATTACCTCAATCTGATCAAAAGTATTTTAATCTTTTTACCTAATAAGTTCTCAACCTCTGCCTTATACTCTTTGAACTTTTCAAGAATTTCAGACTTATGATGCATTAGGTAAACATAGTCAAATCTTGAATAGTCATCAATAAAACTGATGAAATACTCAGATCCTCCTCGAGCTCGAACATTCATCGGACTACAAAGATCTGAATGTACAAGTTCTAAAGGTTCTTTACTCTATTACATTTTCCTAAAAAATATCTTTTAGTCATTTTTCCCCCAAGACAAGACTCACATGGAGGTAAAGAATTGTCTCTTAACTGATTTAGAAGTTCATTTTACTAATCTCTCAATCCTGTTGAGATTTATGTGTCCAAGTTTTAAGTACCAAAGGAAGGCGTTAGGAGAAAATTTTTGTTTCTTATTTTTCGTTTCAACCATTTTAAATATCTCTATATTTAAAATAGCTTTTGCCACAATTGGTTTTAACACATCTAAGTTATTTTCAAGTTTAGTGGAACATATTTGAACACCTCTTGAACTAATGAACACTTCATTTATATCAAAATAAATTTAATACATATGTTCTAATAAACAGAAGATAGAAATTTAGTTCATTTTCATATTAGGTACATGATATACATTTTCCAATAAAATGTAAGTATCTCCAAAAAATTACTTGAGATCTTTCACTGCTTGAACCGAAATGACTTCATCTGTTCCAACTTTAAAAGTAATCTCGTTCTCCATTAGCTGCCTCTAGGAATTAGTTTCCTGAAAGAAAGTGCAAATATGATTAGCGGCATTTGAATCCTGTATCTAGATTAAATGAGAATTTTTCACTAAACATATTTCAATTACAAGTAAATAAAATTCACCTTGTTCGCCTTTTCAACCTTCTTTTCTGCAAGATATTTAGGACAATTTCTTTTCCAATGCCTATCCTCGTTGCAATGGAAACACTTTCCTATTACAACTTTTATCTTGTTTTTCTTAGCAGGAGCTTTCTTCTTCCCCTTTTCTTTCTTTTTCATTTGGATAGTCTTATCCTTTGAAGGACCAGACTTTTTTTCAGAACGTTTCATACTAGATGTCGATCCTTTCTTAAATTTCTTTTGGGTAACAACATTTGCTTCCCATTCTTGATTTTTATTTTTCATCAATGATTGGTAAGTATGGAGTTCATTCAAAAGAGTTGTCAGATTATATTCAATCTTATTCATCACAACGTTTGCGTGGAAAGTTAGGAAACTCTTCAGAAGAGATTCCAAGATCATACTGACTTGGCTCTTTTCGTCTATGACAGCACCATTTGTTTCCGTTATATTGAAGTGGACCATCATATCCAGGACATGTTCTCTAACAGAGGTCCATTCCTTCATACGGGAATTGTAAACATATTTAATAGCATTATGTCGTATTTGTTGGGATTGGTGTCCGAAATCTCTCTTATATTCTCGTAGTTTGTAAACATTGTATAAACAAATTGTTATTAATAAAATAATTTTTATTTTGTGAGCATTTACTCAATCCAATAAACAAAGATCATAGGTTATTTTATGTAATTTAAACATGTATGTGGAGACATACAAGAGGATCATATTTAAATGATAACCTTAACGGTCTGTAGTAGATGGATAAGGTTGGGTACCTTATCTTGGTAACACTACGGATATGACCTGTTTTATAAATGTTACAAGTGTTGTAAAGTACTACAAATGATTTGATCTTGATCATTCATGTGGAGACATGTGAGCAGGGGTATCCTACACTAAGAGTTTGTATAAGACTGGACCACGAAATGACTAGTTTCATTATATAACGTCGTTAATAATAAAGACTTACATTTCTCCAGGATGTCCATAGGTGACATGATTTGAATATTGAGTGAGTTGTGAACTTCTGCCTATAAAGGCGGTCCTTTGATTTGCATGGGTGAGAGTGGCCAGATCACTGACTTAATACGCTTAACATTTTGGAGATTCGTCTGATTGGGGAGCTGAGAACACAGCTACACGAGACAGAATTCACTCATTCCCTAATGTCGGGGTAAGTAGATAAATTTCTCTCTTAAGGGCTGATTTCGGGATTTGAACAATGTGGCCACACCCTCTTTTGGCCCATGAGAGATTTGGTCATAGTTAGACTATGACTTATTGTTCATTAGAGGGGTCAGTGGTATTTAAGGAGTTAGATGTAACTATAGGGGCAAAATGGTAATTTTGGCCTAGTTGTACTTACGAGCAATTTATGAAGGTCATCGCACTGTTGACTAGTTATATCCAATGGACACAAAAATATATTTGTAGTGCGAAAAGTGCAGCTGTCAATCTTTAGTGAAGTGAATGACAATTAAAGAATGTTGGGTAATTTAATTAAAGAGTTCAATTAATTATCCAAGTACCATTGTAGCTTCAATCTACTGGTCCATAAGGTCCTCTTCTGAAGCTCAATAGGGATTCTTGAGAATTAATTTTGGATTAATTTTAATTGTTCAAATTAATTGAGGGAACTAATTATATGTGATATAATTAATATAATGTATTTGATACATTATAATGTAAAATTTATTTTGAGAGGAATTAAATATTTGAATATGATTCAAAAACTGATTATATGAATGAGATTTATGTAATTAAATTTAGTATAAATGAGATTTATATTAAATACATTGATTATTTGAGAGAAATATAAATTATAGGTTATATTGTATTTGATACAATATAAAAAATATAGGTTATATGTTCGATATAACATATAATTTAATATATATTGTATGATAAGTTGGTTATCGTATGATATATATATATATATATATATAATTTTGAATTTAATAAAAGGAGGGAGTTATAACCCTCTTCCCTTTTTTCTCTCTATACAGACGTGTGGCATTGAGGGGTTAGAAGACTTCTTCTTCCTCTGGCATTTTTACGCAGGGTGAAAGAAATTGAATCTTTTCTCTCTAGCCTTTACTCCCAAGATCACACAGAGAAGAAAAGTCGTTCTTCTTCTTCCTTTCTCAAAAACTCTTTCCCTCTTACAAAATTACATAGCCCACAACTCCTGGATTCTCATTCCCAAGAAAATACAGAGGTTGACCTCTTGGTGGTGGTCATTTGTTTTGCTGCAAGTTTTTGGAGATCTAGATCCTAATCGAAGTGTTCGTGACAGGATCAAGGGAATACGCAAAGAAAAACCGTATATCCTCTGTTAATAATACAAGATCAAATATTGCATTTTCAATATATTAAGAAAATACACAGTATCTATCTTAGTGCAATCAGTGCACTTATGTATCTAGTTAATAATACAAGACCAGATATTGTGTTTTTAGTTAATTTATTAGTTAGATACAATTCTTCTCCAACAAAAAGAAATTGGAATAAAATTAAGCATATACTCTGTTACCTTCGAAGAACAACCGTTATGTGTTTATTTTATTCACTTGGTTATGTAGATTCTGGATATTTATCTGATCCATACAAAGCTAAATCTCAAACAAATTATTTGTTCACATGTGGAGGAACTGCTTTATCATGAAAATCAGCGAAACAGACCATAACGACTATTTCCTCAAATCATGTTGAAATTATTGTAATTCACGAGGTTGGTGAAGAATGTGTATGACTAAGATCAATGACTCAGCACATTCGTGGAACATGTAGTTTATCTTTTAGTAAAAATCTTTCACAATATTATATGAAGACAACATAACATGTATAGCCAAAATCAAAAGGTGATATATTAAAGGAGAGAACAAAGCATATTTCACCAAATCTTTTCTATACTCATGATCTTGAAGAAAATGACGGCATCACTGTACAACAAATTTGTTCGAAGGATAACCTAGCAGACTTATTTACAAGTTCATTACCAACCGTAACCTTCGAAAAAAAATGGTGCTTAACATTGGAATGCGGCAACTCAAAGATCTGAAGTGATGTTTTTCATGAAGGAGAACAAATATATTGTATTCTTTTAAGAGTATAAATTATAGGAAATATGTACTATTTTTCCTTCCCTGTGATTTTTTTTTCTAGTAAAGTTTTACCGAGACATATTTCATATGTATAATAGGAATCTAATGGGAAGTATTATAAATATTACAATTTAAGTGTAATGTAAATGTCCAAACTTAGTGTCCTAAAAAAACCAATTGTCAATCTCTCATCACCCCATGTGTTACTCTACATTTATCCATGTGTCTCATACTTACACATCATTGGTGTCCATGTAATTCCGCCTCTTACTTTAGCATTTGATGGGTCTTGGAAGACTGTAGTGAGAAATTTTGAAGAAGAAATTGAAAGAGAGAGAGAAATCTTAATTTCTCTAGTTTCCATATTTTTTACTTTTATTTCCAAACTTTTATTAAAATTATTTTGTTAACTTATTTTATTTATTATTATATTATATTTTTTATTTTAGTTTTTTCGTGATGCCCTATTTTGCTCCTCAAATTTACAATAATTTAATGATTTTAAGTATTTGTGAAATTTTTGTACTTTGATTGAGAAGAAAGAAATAAAAGTTAAATGACAAGTTTTAGCATAGATTTCGTGTTTTTTTGGACTTTTTGTTAGATATATAAATTGTGAAAGAAAGTGAGACAATTGAATATTGAAACATAAAATTGGATTTAATTGTGTAGATTAAATTCATTGTTTAGAAACTTTCAAATTGGATTGAAACTTCCAATTAAAATGATGTTTCATGTACAAATTTAATATGTATGAAGTTAAATTTGTAGAAAGTAGAGAAATTACTTATTTCATATTTTTATTGCTTTATTTTATTTTTTTATTTATATATTATGTTTTATTTATTTTATTATATATTATTATATTATATTTTCTTCATATCCGTGTTCTCGCACTACGACAAAATCTACATTACTTGACACTTGTAGTCTTTTATTACTTGATGTTTCTTTGGAAAAAAACATCAAGTAATGACCTTTTAGAAAAGAAAATGTCAAATAAAATGGTTAAAAAAGCAGAGATTGACAGAATATTTCAGATATTTTCAAGCAAACCATTACTTGACACATTTTTCGTGTCAAGTGATATAAGATCTTGCTTGACACGCTTTTCGTGTCAAGTATAAGAAGCTTTTCCTTGATATATTTTTCGTGTCAAGCAAAATATAAAAAAAGAATATTTTTTTATCTTTATTTTTTGTTTCCCTCCAACCAAAATTATTAAATAAAATATAAAAAATAACTAACTTATTATTTTATACAGGTAAAAGGGTTAAATGTGCCTTAGTAAAAAAAACTTCCCCTCTTTCCTCGTTTTCTCTCTCGTAAAGCCCCCCCCCCCCCCCCCCCCCCCCCGAAACCTTCTCTTTGCAACACCCCACCAGCCCCAACCAACTCTCCCTCTCCCCGCCATCGGCAGCCGTATGGCCTACCTCCGTTCACGTTGGATCGCAGCCACACCCGCGACGACGTTCATCGCCACTCTAGTCCATGCCACCTATAGTCGTTTGAGCCGCTAGACACCATTCGAAAAACTATCGAGACTCAATCGTTCGTTTTACGCCGCTTGCCTTAGGTGTTAGTCGCCAGAGTTCGTCAGCCCTGTAGATCCACCGTCGTTCTCACTGGTTATGCTCAATCGTCGTGTCAGTCGGCTGACCGCCAGGTTTTTTTTTTCTTTTTTTTCCTAGCTCTATCAGTCCCATCGTTTCGTGCCTCCAGTTGACTGAGCCATCGTTGAACTGGTGTTTAGCTCATCCAACAGTCGACGTTTGTTTGTCAATACCTTGGATTTGGGTAAAGATTGGTTTTTTTTTTTTTTTTGTAAGTTTTGTAGGTTCCTTGAAAATCTTTATTACCCATCAACTTTTGGCCTCATTTGGTTGTATCCATTGTGATCTTGGTTTTTGATTGAAGGCTTGGAGCCTTTGGAGCCGTTGTCCAGCAGCATTAAGGATCAATTTTTGATATTTTTGGTAAATATTTAATATTATAAGTATTTTTCAAGGGTGATTATATTGATTATTGATGTTGTAAATCAGGCTGCCCCTATGGTCAGTTCTCCACAACCTAGTCCTCCACAATCCTTTTCCTGTGGTCAGTTATATTGTCGTCGTGCTACCCCTGTTCTATTATCGTAAGTCCATTGCTCTAATGCTTTCTAAAATACTTTAGGAGGATTTCTCATATTCATAAAAATCCATCCTAAAGAAGAAGCTTTTCTTGTGGAAAGATATCTTCTCACTACTTCTCTATCCTCTTCATATGGCATAGTTTTATGAGTGTTCTTGTTCCTCTTTTGTTTTTGTTTTCAAGCAAGTTGGTCGAGGTTCGAGTGAAGCGTTGATTTGAGCAAACACTTTGGATAAGTGTTTTGGATGTATTGGTATGAATTTGTGATTTGGGCTATAATGTAGCATCTTCTGTAATGATTTGCTTGTTTGAATGTCTGATTTTGAAGTATTGGTCTAATAATTGAGTTATTTTCAATCTTTGATGTTCAATTCAAAGATTGCAAGGGATTGGAGCCACTATCCAGCAAAGTTAACGATGTTTGGACGCTTTGATAGGTATTAAGACTTGAAACTCTTTTGAAATTGTTACATAGTTACTGGAATTTGTGTTTTGCAACCATTATTATTGAACTTTTCGTAGGTTGGATTACTTTGTTGTAGTTTTGAAGTGGCATTCGAATCAAGCCATACTTTGGGTAATCTATTTAGGGTTAATTGGTTACTTTGGTGAATGGAATTTTGAAGAAATTTTTTATTGCTTGTAGATAAGATTGGGTTTCCAATATTCTCTATTTTTTATTGCTTGTAGATAAGATAAGTTGTGAAAGTTGTGAAAGTTGAGGAAAGGTATATGCATTATTCTATTTTAAATTTTAGCATATACTTGATTTATTGATATTCTTCTTCCTCTTTATTATATTTTTTCAAATCTCTTCCATCTTCCTTTGTTTTGCAGTGAAAGGTAATTGTTCCTCCTGAGGCTGGATATGATCAAAAAAGAATGAATGAAAACCCATTAAGTCCCTAACTTTAAGTTGTAGACAGTTTTTAAATTTCGAGTATGATATTTTTCCATTACATAAAGCAAGTCAATCATATACATTTTTCCTTGTGTATGACTTTTTGTCATTGTTATATCTTAACACTTATTTCTATATTTTTGAAATTTGATCTTATTGCCCTTTATTCTATTTTGCAGGTTGACTTGCTTAAATATGACTTGTCTAACCCTTAGTTCTTGATCTTTAAACTTCAAAGCTCAATGTATAGATTAAATAATGTACTTTGTTGAGAGGTTACTTATTAAACAATTTGTCACTTTTGTGTTTGTTGAAAGTTGAATTTTGTATACAAAAGCAATAGAGATTTTATTTTGTGCATGTACATGTGAAAGAGAAATATTGTTCTGATTTGTGAGGAGTGTTCATATGTAAGGTCATAGTTGAACATATGGAATTTTTAGTGAATATATTGAGTTGATAGATCTTAAATATATAATGTTTATTTAATTGATATAATTGTATTGTTGGAATACAAGCAAAAAATGAGAATATCAATTGTGACATTTAATTTGAAAAAAGAAAGACATATACTTGACAAATAAAAAATGCCAAGAGTTAACATGTATGATACATAATCAATATCAAGAATTAATAAACTTAACAAACTATCAATGTCAAGTGTATTATCTTTCTTGACACGAAAATTGTATCAAGAAACATTTTGTCTTAACGTTTTTTCAGAGTCAAAGTTATCACACTATACTTGACAGTCGAATACTCGACGCTTTTATAAGCATTAGGTATACCCTTTACTTGACATTGGAAAAACGTCAATTAATCCAATTTTTGTAGTAGTTTCGTTATGCACTATTGTACTCGTCAAATTCACACCATCATCAATGTTTTTTAAGTACACATTTCAAAATTTTCTATTAAAATAATAAAAGGATTTGGTTCAATGATAGAAATAATATATTGTTTTTTTAGAAATAGAAATAATATCGTTTATTATTAAGGTAACGTAGTTGCCTTCAAATATGAAGAGTCCACCCACCACGTTAGGTAATTATAAATTAATAATATAGATCTCACAAAATGTAGTGGATTAAATTAAATATATGAATCAAAATATAAAATAATAGATATTATAAAAATGTCTAATAATTTTTAAACCTTCATAATTTTAAAATTATTATTATTATGTAAAAGTACATGAATTGAAATTATTTTTACTATATTAAAAGGAAGGATTCGAGAGAATCATTTTTTTTTTTTTTGTCTTTTTCGTCCTTCTTACCCTTTTAAAATTACAAACATACCCTTAATTTACCATTTAATTTTCTTATTACTTGCATACTATCGGGTATGGTGTTATGATTGGATGAGTTAGGCATCATAAGCCCAATCTTTATTTGCAATATAGATTTATAAAGTTTTCATTTCCTATATTCTTTTCTATTAATCTATGGTTACTTTTTTTTTTTCTAATTTAATTTAGGAAGTACGTCGGTCAACTTTCGAACACCACCTCCAACAACCACCGTGGGCCAACTCCAGTGGTCGTCAGCCAACTCCGATCGCCACCCTCCGGTGATCGCTGTCGTCCAACTCCGATGATCGCCGTCGGCCAACTCCGACTGCTACATTTGGCGATCGCCGTAACCCATCTTCAACTGCCACCTCAGCATCTACCGTCAGCCAACTTTGACCACCACCTCGATGATCGTCGTCGGCCAACCTCTGGCCGCCACCTTGGTTATTGTTGTCGGCCAACCTCCACCTGCTACCGGCCAACTCCAACCACCATTGACCAATGGCAACCCCCTTCCCCACACACTTGCAAAATTTTGTCCACCATCTCCGTCGGCCAACCTCTGACTACCACCTCCGCGCGATCGTCACCAGCCAACTTTAAAAAATATTAATAAAAGCACTCTTAGTATGTAACAAAATACAAATTTGTATATAAAAACACTTTTAAGAAAGAATTGCAATACATTTGTATTTTTTATTTTAATGAGTTTTTATCAAAAGTGTTGCAATAAAAATGAATCTTTGAAAGTTATTTAGTCATTCCAAACACGTTATTGACTGCAATGTATATGCATATTTATTAGGCTATATGTGTAGAAGTTTCTAATTTGAATTAATAACATTTTCATTTTTTTTTTTTGTTGGTCAATTTAATTAGCTCCAAGACTTATAATCATTTTCTAAGCATAAAGGTTTAAAATTTTAAAACAACTTCGCGCCTAAACAAAAACTAAAACTCAAAATTTATGATTTTTTATTTCTCAAATGTATTTTGATAAATGAATAAATAAATATAAATAAATAAATAAATATATAAATATATATATATTTCTCAATAATTGAATTTAATATTAAAATACTAGTTTATTTCAATTTTAAGTTAGCGTATTATGGTAAAAAAAATATCATTTTTAAATTAATTAAAGTGAGAAAAGTCTATGAAATTTTATTTCAAAATCTAGTAAAATTAAAATATTGAATTATTAAAACAATAGATTAAAGAAAATTATAACTTTAGTCCAAATTTCTATTTTCAATTTTTTTTAAAGAAAAAAATATTTTAAATTTTTTGGTTTATTTTAAACTTAACAATATTAAAATAATTAAGATATAAATTTAAATTAATCTAAAATCTAACGAGTGATTAAATATAAGAAAATATTTAATTTGCATTTTATTCTCAAACTACTTAAGTCTGCACTCTAAATACTGACTTTTTAAACTCAGACTTCCTAAACTTGTCCTCCAAACACAGTTTTATTAAACCCAAGCTACCTAAACCCCTAGCTTAATCTCTAGTGTTAACTACGTAAGTACTTTAGAATGTGATTGGTTGGTATTTTAGACTTTATAAAGGTACGTATTTTTCTTGTTCCCGTACATTCAGATTAAAGCACACACCACTTTTGTCTATCAACATTTGTTGGCCTTAGAATTTTTTTTACATAGCTTTTATGTTTTAAATTTTAATTAAAGTATACCAGGGAGTGATTTTAGAATAACAAAAGACTCCAATGCTTCCCTCCACAATTTTATAATATGTATATAAATATATATAGTATATATTAAAAGTGATTTTTAACCATTACAATAAGAATTTCAAAAGTAAGCTTATAATCACTTTTGGTTACTCACTTCATTAAATATCAAATCACATCATCTCATCCTCTTTTAAAAATCACTTTAAAGATGAATCCTAGTTTGGGAAAATTAAAATAATAGGGTAGTTTTAAAACTTATTTATAAAAAATATTAATACTTTTCAAATTATTTAGAAAAATATTGTTGTTATTTTTTTTTATAAATAGTTCGAGGTTCAAAATTCGATCTTTACCTTTTTTTTTTCTTTTTAATAATTTAGACATTCAACCTTTGTATTTTTTTTTTCTTTTTTACATTTTCAACATTCGACCTTTGTGTTTCTTTTCTTTTTTTAAAAAAAAAAAATTTATATTTTATAAAAACAATTTCTAAAGATATTTTATTATTTTATTTAAACTCTAAAAAGAATAAATTAAAATAAATAATATCTCATAAAAATAAAGAAGTGTAAATTAAAATATCTCATTTATATAAAAATAATTACAAAAAGCAATGTGCCCCACAAGGCGGACGTCGTCGATTTTGAGCTGGTTGTCGTCGTCGACTTCGAATTTGAGGTTGCTCTGGTTCTTCTTGATGTTGCTTTCGTACCTCTACAAATGCTTCATGATATAAATATTCATTATGCTCTCCATGACCCCGACCATATCTATGCACATATGAAGACGAAGGACCAGCCTCTGAGTCATAATGTCCTGAACCAAATGCTGACGTCATCATCATCAGACTAACATAATTAATTTGACTCTGCGTCTGCAGCACATGGGGCAACTCTTCCACATTATGGGCAACCTCATCAAACTCATCCTCTTCTCGTACAAGTCCTCTACGTCTAGGAGTTGGTGGAGGAACAATAGGTATATCGTACATATAATGTATCTCCTCCATATAGCTTTGATTGTCACTACATATAGCAAGAACCTGGTTCGGATCATTCGCAACATCACGAGTCTGCTGTTGTTCGATCGATGTTAATTATAAAACAATTAGATAATATTTTAAATAAATTTAAATTAAAAATAATTAAATAATATTCATTCATTTACCAGATGACCCACAGCTGCTCCCGGACGAGTGACGTAGCGTCTTGTGATATTATTATACCAATGAATGTAGTCTTGAGTGACATCCCAGTCAAATTGTTCAATAGAAACTCCCACTACAATAAACATTACACGATAGTGCCATCGCACTACCAAATGTGCAACTTTTCGGACCAATTTACAGTCCTTAAGTCAATATCATGCAGTAAGGGTTCAGTACTACAAGGCAATGGGACATCCGACTGAAAACCGAATTGTTTCATCACCCTATCAGGAAGATTCCATTCATCAATGTGAAAACATATGAGAGTACTCATCATCCGCCATATGTTTTGACCATTCGTACAGAAATTGGGCAAAGTATGCATAATAATTTTGTACGGCTCCCAAATAACCTAAAACACAAAATATTATATTAGATGACAAATACAATAAAAATGTATATAAAATAATCAATTAGGTTCAGTGTAATGTACCTAATCAGGTTGAAGCAGATCAAACATGTATCTGTACTGGATGACTACATGTGTGGTTGTCCTAGTCACACAAAATTTATCTCTCCACCTAAATTTTTAAATTGATAATTTAGAATCTAAATTAACTAGATCAGTGATATAAAAATTAAATTGAATTAAAACAACTTACCGAGAATCGTAGGCCCGTCCAGCTAATTGAGCGTCATTAACATGTTGTAGTTGTGGAGCCATTGTTGGAAATCGCTCCCAAGCTCATAGTTGCAAAAGTAGGAGAGGCCCAGCTATCTCTCGAACCTCAGGTCTTGTTGCTTTGCATAGTTGTCTATACAACCATGCCAAACATGCTCCACTCCACGAATACCGCTCCGCATCATAAAGGTTAGCTAATAGTGGCAGGAACATCAAGTACACAAAATGACTTGATTTGTCGGAAAACAAACTTCCACCCATCATTTATAGTATATATACTCGCACATATCTTATGACAGTTTCCTCGTCTGCATCATCTGTGAGCTCATGAAATTGTGTTCCTAACCATATCAAACTTAACCTCGATCCTTTAATTTTGTCGGCAGGTGGGGTCACACCGAGGTACAGTTGACAAACTTGTGACCAGTCATCGTACATCACTCCGGTGACCGACTCACCGTCAACAGGTAACCCCAACAACACTTCTATGTCTTGTAGAGTGATAGTACACTCTTCAACAGACATATGAAATGTATGCGTCTTAGGCCTCCATCTCTCGACCAAGGCTGTGGTCAGATGCTAGTCCAACTGAATAAATCCCAAACTGGCAACCCCATAAAATTCAGATGTGCGTAGTAGCGGTAGTATTCAAGGGTGGAGTGGGATAGTGCGCTGGAGAACTGCCTCTCGACGCTTGCAAGATATTTCTCCAGTAGTACGATCTCTTCATACAACAGATGATCGATGAATGGACTGGTCATACAAAACATCGGGATCAACAAGTCTTGGGTTTAAAGCCATGATGTGAAAGAAAAAAGTATTTATTTCTCAATTAGAAAAATATTTATTTCTCAATTAAAAGAATAATGTATAACTTAATTAACTTAATTAAATAATGTACAACTAAATTAAAAGAATAATGTACAACTTAATTAAAAGAATAATGTACAACTTTATAAATTATAATAAAAAAATAATTGAATATACAATAAAAGGTATACTTCCACTATGCCCTCATCGTGTACTTCCACTAGACGATCATGTCGCATTTAGTATAGGATCGTATAGTAAAAGGTAGACGATCTTATAGGTTTTGAGAAGGCGATCGTCTAATTATAATAGCTAAGCGATCGTGTAGAAGTTTGTGGGTGATCGTGTAGTAGGGAAAGAGAGCTCTAGAGAGGTCATCGCAGCGTGCCCTCATCATGTACTTCCACTATACGATCGTGTAGTAAAGCTTAGCGATCGTGTAGCATTTGGTATACGATCGTATAGTAAAAGGTATTCAATCGTATACGTTTTGAGAAGGCCATCGTCTATTTGTAATAGGTAAGCAATCATGTAGGAGTTTGTGGGCGATCATGTAGTGAGGAAAGAGAGCTCTCGAGAGGCCATTGAAGCGTGCCCTCATCGTGTACTTCCACTATGCGATCTTGTAGTAAAGCTTGTGATCGTGTGGCATTTGGTATATGATCGTATAGTAAAAGGTATGCGAATATATAGGCTTTGAGAAGGTCATCGTCTATTTGTAATAGGTAAACGATCGTGTAGGAGTTTGTGGGCGATCGTGTAATGAGGAAAGAGAGCTCTCAAGAGGCCATCGCAGCGTGCCCTCATCGTGTACTTCTACTATGCGATCGTGTAGTAAAGCTTAGCGATCATGTAGCATTTAGTATACGATCGTATAGTAAAAGGTAGGCGATCGTATAAGTTTTGAGAATGCGATCGTCTAATTGTAATAGCTAAGCGATCGTGTAGGAGTTTGTGGGCGATCGTGTAGTGAGGAAAGAGAGCTATTGAGAGTGGGAGTTCGGAAGACGCTGTCGCGAAGAGGTCATCGCAGCGTGCCGCTCATCGTCTACTTCCACTAGGCGATCGTGTAGCATTTGGTATACGATCGTATAGTAAAAGGTATGCAATCATATAAGTTCTGAGAAGGCGGTCGTGTAATAGTAATATTTAAGTGATCTTGTAGGAGTTTGTGGCCGATCGCAGAGGATTTAGTAAGCAATCGTTTAGTCATACTGAGAGATCGTGGAGAGATTGTAAACGATCGTTTAGCTTCTAATAAAGAAGTTGTTCATTGTTCACTTGTTCTTTCCAGAAGTTTGCACCTACTGTTACGTTAATAAAGAATGTATAGGGAAGGGTTATAGAGGTTAAGTGTTGAAGGCAAGGGTAAACTATGCGTTGGTTCTAAGGATGAACGCATGGGTTGAAAGGCATGATGCGTTGATAAGGCTTGTGTCAGCCTCAAGTGTGTGCGAGCAAAGACGTTGGACGATCGTGTAGCAGATGAGAGGCACTATATGATTGGGTATGCGATTGTCTAGTAAGTGAACGACACTACATGATGAGGTAGGTGATCGTGTAGGTGGGCGCTGGGTGATCATGTAGTAATTGCGTGGAGGTAAACGATGCTCGCAGTAGCTAAGCGATAGGCTAAGCGCGAAAGCGTTCAAAGTGAGATCAGCGAGATCACTAAGAGCAAGATCGTTGAGAGCAAGATCAGCAAGATCGTGTTCTAAACGATTGAGTTAGACGATAGACGTTGGGCTCTAGACGATGGACGTTGGGTGCTAGACGATAGACGTTGGTCACTAGACGATGGACGTTGGGTGCTAGACGATAGACGTTAGGCACTAGACAATGGACGTTGGGTGATAAACGATAGAAATTGGGCGCTAGACGATAGACGTTGAATGCTAGACGATAGATGCTGGAAGCTAAACGATAGGTGCTAATTTTCCAGAGGTCGAGGGTAATCCTCGACCTCTTTCAAATTTTCTCATCTTCCCTTACAGATCTTCTTTAGTTTTCGACATGTTGAGGGTTGAACCCTCGTCCTCTTCTCAATTTCCTTTAGGTCGAGAATCAAACCCTCAATCTCTTTTTTAATTTTCGACAGGTCGAGGGTTGAACCCTCGTCCTCTTCTCAAGTCGAGGGTCAAACTCTCGATCTCTCCTTTAATTTTCAACAGGTCGAGGGTTAAACCCTCGACAAAATATTTCAAATTAAATCTCCGTCTCGGAATCTCCAAAACAACCATAGATTTCTTATAGTTTCAAACCACTATATTTCCCTAAATAGTTTTCCTAATCACAATACTAAAATAAAAAATAAAAAAAAAATAAAAAAAAAACTCCCCCTAGCTTTATATACATATATATTACTTTTATGCTATAGCCTTACAACATTATTTATTCTCTCAAACGTACTCTCTCATAATTGCATTTGTGTAAGATAATGTCATCCTTTAGAAATTTGTAAGATATTGGAAACTCAATTCTCATGGACAAATATTTACTATTTCTTTCTCATTTTTCAATGTAATGATAGTTTCAAATTTCTCTTAATGTTTATTAAATTGTAAATGATAAAAAAAAACATATGAAACAAAGGTAGAAACTTATACCTTTCGCAATAATTTTTTTAAAAAAAAACTATGATTTTTCTTTTTAAAAATACTAAATGAAGTTAGAACTGTATATGTAATTAAATTAATTTCTTATAACTATAATTGAAAAGACTAGAAATACATAAACTGATTTAGATATCATTTCGCCAAGGAAAATATTGGTTAAAAAAGCCTAGCCAAGTTTAACTATCTCGTTTATGAATTTATTTTTCGTACATCAAAGTGAAATAGGGAGAAATTAGTGACAATTAGCTATGCTCATGTTTGGCCATGAAGTCTAAGATAAACAAATTCATTGAATTTTACTATCTATAATATAAAGTACTTAAATTACTATTTTATTTCAATTTTCAACAAATAAAAAGATAAAGGTTAAAAATACATCACACGTGCGTGCACATTCAAGACTAAAATGGTATTTTAACATAATTAAAAGCAATGTTATTGTTGAAATTTGACCAGAAACTACTTGGAATATTATTCTTAACAAACGCGCCAAAGATCGCGTACTCCTCAACCACCCTTACGTCAGCCTTACACGTGTTGATGAACGGCGGAAAGAACAGCCAAAAGCACGTCCAAAAGAAGAATCCCACCGTCACCGGAACCGACACCGCCGCTGGCAACGGCCGCATCTGCCACGTGTCAATCCACAGTCTCTTCACCGCCATCTCCGCCACCAGACAGCCGCCGTGGAACACAAAGAACGCCATCACCTCCCATGTCGGCGGCGGCCACTGACGAGACATGTAGAAGAACATTAGCTCGTGCATCACCGCCGACACCAGAAACGTCGCCGTCACTCCGGCGAGGGGAGCCCACCGGGAGCCGAGAAGTTTCGTGGCAGCGGAGGCTGCAGGGCGGAAGACGGCGGGGCGGAGGATTCCGGTGACAACGAGGTTCCACCGCCTACCCCAAAAGTCTTGAAGGGAGGTGGAGAGGTAGGGCTGGTGGAAGAGGGGGAGGAGTTCGACGGTGCCGCCGAAGGCGACGGCGGAAGCGGCGGCGGCGAGGCTGAGCTCGAGGAGGAAATAGATGTGAAAACAGAGGAAGAGCCAGAGGAGTTTTTGAGGAAGGATGTGGGTATAATCATAGGCCTTCACCAGCGCCGCCACTAGCAAGATCTTGACGGTGTAGTTCAAAAGCGATTGGCGGTGGCGATTGTGATTGGAGTTTGTATCATTTATTCGAGCTGATCCTCCATTAATGGCAGCTTCAGAGGTTTTCTGAAATGGGTTTTGTTTTAATTTCACTGGGAAGGAAGCTACTGCACAGAAAGTACCTGGTCAAACAACATTAAATGCTTAAAATGATGTATAAATTTAGGTTCAATCACTAACCTTTTTTTTTTCAACTTTAACATCAAACTCTTACTTTCAAATTTGTGTCCAATATGTTCTTTGTATACATTTTCTAGAAAAAAAAAACTTAACAAACTCATTCAGAAAACATTGATTTATTGATCAATTTTGTGTCTATTATATCTCGTGATTTAAAAAAAAAAAAATCAGATAAATTACACCCGTAGACACAAAATTAAAAACTCAATTCATAAGACTTAATTAAACACTCTTACAATCTATTAGGAGAAAAATAAAAAAGTAAAAAAAAAAAAAACAAGAAATTCACAAATCTACTTAATACCATGAAGTTTTTAGTCTGGCAACTCACAAAAAGTAGAAATTTATGAATCTCTAACCTATAAATCGAGAAAGTAAAAGTTAATGAGTTACGCTAAATTTAAAAATAAAATACTATTTTGATAAAAGATGTTTTTAAATATAGAAAAATGAATACAAATATTTACAAAACATAGTAAAATTTTAAAACTATCAATGATAGACGCAGATATACATTAATATACAGTAACATTATTAAACATTGATAGAAATCTATTAGTGTCTATCAACGTTTATCATTCATAGTTCCGAAATTTTACTATATTTTGTAAATGTTTTCAACAGTTTTACCATTTGAAATAATTTCTCTTTTGATAATTGTATTTGAAGCTTGTTTGATTTTAATAATTTACTCCCAAATGTCTAATTTCAGTCTAATTTTAATTAGCCTTAAATTTAGTTATTTAGAACACATAATTTTATTTGTGTAAATTACGATCTAAAAGTTTAAATAGATTATGATAAATTTAATTACTTGGCATGCATAAATTAACTAATGACCCAAAAGCTTAAAAGGGATAGATTATGATAAATTTAATTATATGAAAATGTCTAACACTAACAAATAGTCATTGAAAATCATCAACATCAAGAACAATTGGTCATTAAACTAATATCAAATTTCAAGCCCAAAAGTAAAAACAAACAATAAAAACATGAAAAAACGATCACAGGTACCGATGGACATTCCGGGGGCGGCGAGAGGGCCTTGACCGGCGGCGAAGAGGAGGAGCTTGAAGTTGGCAAGCCAAGCAATGAAAAAGGCAGTGAGGCCACCAAGATGGAGGGAGCGGAGAATAAGAGGAAGGTAAAGGAAGAGGGAAATCACAGGGAAAATGAAGAGAAATCTTGTAATACCATGTGGAATTCTTTCGCCGACGCCATAGCAATAGCTCAAACAAATCCATATTGAAATCCAAACTTTTAAGAAATTCTGAATCTCTTCCTCCATTTCTTTACTCTTAGCCGGAGCTCCGGCGTGTGGCCGACGCCCGATCGGATTTTCTCTTCTCGACTCCCTCACTGTGTGGTTCTCTTTTAATTTCCTAATCCAAGTCGCCTCTGATTTTGTTTTTATTTCATTTTAAAAAGGGTATAAGAAGATGGGGTTATTCTTTAAAAAATTACATGTTTTTGAAAAACTAGTATTGTGGGTTGTTTTTTACTTTGAATTTACTATTTCCAACTTATTGTTTTGATTGATAAATTAATTGTAATATTAGAAGTGCATCTCATTTTTTGTGTTCTTACTTGTATTCTACACTTAGGGTTCACTTCTAAACTACGTCATCTTACCTTATTATTGTTTCAAAAGAAAAAATATGAATTTTGACACTTTTACTATTATCGTTATTGTTTAATTCTCAAAGGTAAAGATAATGACAATAGTAATAGTAAATGTGACAAAATTCATAATTTTAAGGAAACATGATCAAAAGCAATTCAATTAATCTATCAATAGAATTGTATTACGATTATACCAATTTTCATTAAAGATCGATAAAAGTGTCCCTTAAAAAACTTGAATATCTCAAGTTAATTCCAATGAGATCATAATGGTTAAAATTCATGAATTTTAAACAAAATTTCATTGAAATTTATACATTTCTATCAAATTTCAATCGAATTCATGGATTCCAAACAAACATTAGTTGAACTCCATGATTTTGGTCAACCTTTTGTCCCATCAAAAGTCATGAATTCTGACCAAATCTCTTATGACATTCATGAATGTCCATTGAAATTTTGAATTCTAGTTGACTTTAAATCAAAAGTAGATCATTTTTATTGAAAAATATTTAGGTGCATCTCATATAACATTTGCTTTTGTACTTTCCACTAAATTATCTAAGTATTACCTATTTTTATTTTTTTAAGAAAAATCTTAAATGAGCCATTAACTCAATAGCTTAAGTGAATGAGTAAAAGTAAATTTAATATTATTCGATACGAAATTAAAAATTAAGAGATCTATTAAATATTTTTAAAATTTAATAACTTATTAGACACGACATTAAAAGTTTATTTAAATGCTTAGAGATTAAATACATCACTCAAAATTTAATTACTAAACGTTTTATTTAACCCAAACAAGTTTTCTTTGACTTGGTTGAACCATGTTGAAAATAAAATGTCCCAATTGTTTATAATTTAATTTCCAAATTGTTCTATTAAAATAATAAAAAGATTTAATTGAATGAGAAAATAATATATTGCTGTTTAATACTAAAGGCAAAGTAGTTTGTCTTTTAAATATGATTACTCCACCCACCACGTTAGGGAATTATAAATTATAGTATATGTTTGAATAAAATGCCTAATATAGTGGATCGAGTCGAATATTATAATTGTGGTAAATATGTTACATTTAAGGTTGAAGATTCAAATTATTATTATTTTTTTCAATAAATTCTCGTTATTCTATTATTGTTCTAAAATAAAGAAAATATATGATCAAAATATTAAATGTTAGGTTGGTGTATATTTGATTCTTAAACTTAAATTTTAAAAATATTTAATAAGTTCCTATTCAATTTTGTGTCGTGTCATGTTCAAAAGTTTTAAAATTAATTAATCTATTAAATGTAGTTTTGAATTTTATAGTAAAGCTATTAAGCAATACATCATTTATTGTTAGTCAACTAACCCTAAAGAGCCTATCAACCATGCAAAAACAATTTTTGTCAACAGTTTTTTATTTTACCCTAATTTTGTAAGTTGTCTTTCCTTTTACATTACTTTTATTTTTATTTTATAAACTACTCTAATTTGTAAAAAAATTTTGGGAAATTTCCACAAATATTAAATGTCAAACAATTTATAGAAATAGTAAAAAAAAATATTGGTAGATAATGATAGACTTTTATCCGCATATATCAATGATGGACTTCTATCAATTTCTATCATTGATAGAGTCTATCGGCCAAAATTAGAATTTTTTTATTTTGTGTAAATAATTTTTTTTATTTTTCTATTTTTAAAGTACATTATTTTTTAATTAAAATTTTTCACGTTTATCATGAAGAATATTATATTAAATTTAAAATAACCAAAATCCAGAAATAAAATAAGATGTCATTATTAAGCTGTCGGGACCATATTTATTTCACGTTAAAAGAGTGACCGGCATGCTTCGAAATGGCATTCTTCTCTAATAGATTTTTTTTCTTCATTTAATATCATGATAAAAAGTTAGGGAAAATATTATAAATCTTTAAATTTAGAAGGTTGTATTAATTGAACTGAATTATTAATTATATTAATTTAAATTCTCAACTTTTACAAGTATATCAATTTAGATTTTTTTACTATATTTTATTTGAAAAAATATCATGTGTGACTTATAATTGTTTTAATTAAACTTCTAAACTTATTTTTTTTAAAAAAAAATAATAGTAATAAACTTTTAAACTTCTTAAGTAAATTAATTTAGGTGGAATGGAGTGTCGAACAAATCGATTGTTGTACTACAGAATTATTACTGCTTTAAGAGCAATTATAGCACAGCGTCAGTGCTAGTCTCACGTTGGTCGCTCCCTAAGATTAACACAACATTCTGGATAGATGGCCACATCATAATCAAAATTGGTGTAATTGCAATGAGATTCCATCAATGGATCAATCCTAATGGGTCTTAATTACAAATGTAATTAGACTACTTTTGATCACATTTAATTAGCCATTTTGCAAAGGTAATCTGATTACAATTTAGGATGTTTACGTTGCACTATCTTCCTACTATTACAATTACCGTTACTATTACTATTAGAGTCAATCAATAATAATATTTGTAACAGTAATAGTAACTATGACAGATTCATAATTCTCCTATTGTCACAATAACAGTATCTGTAACTGTAATGGTAACAATAACAATGTCTAATGAAAAAAAATTAAAAAATCGTTCAAAATTATCTAAAGAAAGCTAGTGGGCTCCGCATAATTGTAAAATGCAATCGGATTAATTACCCTCAGCTCCACAATTAGATTACAATGTTGATTTGGCAGTGCTTCACATTTCATTACGATTATGGAACACATGCAAACAACAACAAACATAATCAAATGGGATTCAGTTTTTAAATTACCATCGATGAACTACGTTTCCTTGAAATAAATATTGCCTTAAATCATTATAAATTATAAGTTTCACTATTTATTCAACAACAAATATTTTAAGACAATCTTAAATTAAGTTATTCAAAAAAAAAAAAACTTGCACCTTATGATTAAATAATATATGGTGGGTTTGTTTAATAGACCATTGTAATAACAAGACAAAATATTGGTCATAGAAAATTATAAATTGATATTAAAGAAATAATAACATTAAAGTGATTATTAAGTAGTATATAATGTATATTATATTGATGACACACGCACAGAAAAGAACTAATAATAAATAAAATAAATGTAACACTTGAACGACTAAGCTACATATTTTAAAAATAATAAAATAAAATAACCCAATCTAAGTGAATAAGATTTATTTTGTAATAACCCAAAACAAACAAAGTTCAAACTATTTAATTAAATTATTTGGCCAAATCTGAGCATAGCTAATGAATTAAATTATTTACTTTTCCATTTAAACTTAAAGATCCAAATCTCTGTTTATATTTTGAAGCCATCTTAGGGGTCTAAAAACGATCAATCAGAAATAGAAAGGATCTAACCTTTGTTAGAAGTTGATTCTTATTCGTTGGAGGTTATCAATCTCATTAACGGGGCGAATTCCTCCTTATTTGAAACTATGGTTTTTGTAAAGGGCATTATTTTTGTAGGTAAGTCTCTTAATGTCTTGAGTTTTTCTCATGTTCCCCAAAAGACGAGCAAAATTGCTCATACTTTTGTGGTTGTGACATTCCCTTAGCATCTTTCATCATTCCAGAAAGAGTTTTTTTCCAGGTAATATTTATTGGTTTTTTGGCCTTTAATCATAAATTAATTAATTTTAATTAATTAGTTAATTAATATTTTGATGATAGCAAACCTGAATTTATTCACTAAAAATTTTGGTGTTTTGAATATTCTATTGCGTAGAGCTCAGAATAAAGATTTCAACGCAATTTGAATCACTCACATTAGAGCTTAAAGGAAGAAGATATAGTTGAAAGAAAACAGAAAAATCTCGAGTTGATGACGTGGTATATTTTTTTAATCAAAGTGAACCAGATGAAAGGTGTCACTTGGAGCATAGAAGGAATGACACATGGTGGACTTCTGATTTTTGAAGTGGTTTTAAAAAGAAAATGAATTTAAAAGGTAAATGAATTTGAAGATATTGATTCCAACACATCCAATGACTATTTTTTCTTTATAATTTTATATAACAAATTTCTAATTTGTAACTGATATGGTATGAACCATAAATACCTAAATCATATCAGATTTAAACCATATAGAAAAACTATTTTGCAAAAGTGAGAAAACCTGTGCAATCTTCATAAGAGAAAAGGTCTTTTCCATGGATGTAGGCTTTGTTTAGCCAACCCATGTACATATGTGTGCATCTTTTTCTTCCTTTCATTATTTACTTTGTGCGTATAATTCCATCTCTGTAAAAATACAAAGAATCACCATTAAAATGCAAGATTCCAAAGAGCAAAAGAAAACAGAGAGAGTGATCGTAGAGAAGATAGAGATAATTTTACCATATCAATTTCTTTCCTTCAATATGATCTGAGGAACAATTTCCTTCACCCTACACGTGTGTGCTGATCAAGTCATCAACGTGGATCGTTTATAACCAAGTTATTCACCAACCTCAATTGCTCTTTGGGCTTTTCTCCATTTGCTTGACTTTACTTGGGCTTGAACACAAAATTTAAAAGTCCAACAAAACTGGTATCAGAGTTATAGATCATCAGGTAAGATTTTCTTGAAGCATCAAGATACTCAAGAAAACAAATCTTAGTAATCCAAGACTAAGTTTCAGATTGAGGAATAACAGTAGCAAGATTTGAAATAGAAAAATTTGATGCTTACGAAAAGCCAAGATCAAGGCTGTTCTCAGAGAGCAAAAAGCCCACAAAGCTCTTTTGGACCCATCTACTTTACCTACTATGATTACAACATAGGAAAGAGAAGACATGAAACTAGTGGCCTATAGAACATTGGTTCTTAACCTCAGTGATAGTCTCTTAAGGCACATAATTTACAAGACAAGTCTCTTAAGGCACATAATTTACAAGACACATTTTATAAGATGTGGACTAAGATGGAAGATCTCTTTGCCACAAAAGATCTTCCAAACAAAATGTTCTTGAGAGAAAAGTTCTTCACATTCAAGATGGACTTGCAAAAACACTCACAGTTATTTTAGATGAGTTTAAGAAGATAGTTTCTGAGTTCAAGAGTCTTGGTGAGAAGATAAGTGATGAAAATGAAGCTTATGTTCTGTTGAATTCATTACCTAAAGCCTATAAGGAGGTGGAAAATGCTTTAAAGTATGGCAGATAGTCAACACCACTGATGCCATTATTTCAACATTAAGGACTAGAGAATTAGAGCTTCAAGTCACCAAGAAAGAATAGCTACATAGGGATTTTTTTGTAAAAGGAAAAAACAAGCCTAATCAGTTTAAGGGTGGCAAACAGTAACCAAATGAAGAGCAAAAACCCAAGACTAAGTTGAGGTGAAATTATTGCAAGAAAAAGGAAAATTTCATGAGAGATTGTTGTAGTTTGAAGAGAAAGAATCAAGAGAAAGAAAAGGATAAAAAAGGAAAATAAGTTGAAGCATATATAGTTGAAGGTTTTTGTTTTTATTCAGAGACTCCAGCCTTCACAAGTGATAAAGCCAGCTAAGTACGTCCTTTAGGAAAGCATGACTGGTTACTAAACTCTGGTTGTATCTATCATATGACACTATTTAGGCCCTGGTTCAACACCTATAAAGAATTAGATGGAGAATTGTTTTACATATGCAACAATGAAACCTACAAAATCAAGAGAATTGGCTCAATCTCACTCAAGTTGAGAGATGGGTCAGTTAAGTTTCTTAGAAATGTTTGATATGTGCCTTTACTCAAGAGGAACCTTAACTCCTTAGGTATGTTAAACTCCATAAGGTGTGAATTCAGAGGAAAGAATGAAATCTTAGAAGTGATAAAAGACTCAAAGGTAGTCTTGGTTGGCGAAAAGGTTAATGATCTCTACATTATAAAAGGAGTGGAAATGATGAATGGAGCAATGCTATAACAAAGACAAATTTTAACAGAAGCTGACTTATGGCACAAAAGGTTGTCACATATCAATGTAAAAAGGGTGCAAGCTCTTTCTAAGCAAGCCATGTTTCCACAAGGAATCAGTGAACGCCTCTCCTTTTGTGAACACCGCATAATCAAAAAAGCTACAAACCAAAGTTTCACAAAAGCTCAGCACACTACCAAAGACATACTTTATTACGTCCATTCTGACTTGTGGGGACCACTCCCAACACCAAGCCTAAGTGGCTCAAGGTATTTTTTGATTTTAACTGATGATTACTCTAGGAAAAATTGGATATACTTCTTAAAAACTAAAGATCAATTTTTTGGTAAATTTAAAGATTGGAAAGTACTAATTGAAACTCAGACATCTAAGAAGATAAAATACCTTAGGACAAACAATGGACTTGAATTTTCTAATGAAGAGTTCAACAGATTCTACAATGAGAATGGCATAACAAGACATAGAACTGGGAGGTATACACCTTAACAGAATGGGGTGGCTGAGAAGTTAAACAGAACAATAATAGAAAGAGTAAGGTGTTTGTTGTCTGATGCAATTTTAAATGACAAACTCTGGGCGGAAGCTATTGCATACACTATTTTTGCCCTAAATAGGTGCCCATACACATCCTAGAACTACTCACTTCAGAAGAGAATTGATCTAATAATCCTTCTAAATTAGATAACGTAAGGGTATTTGGGTGTGTTGGTTATGTGCACAAAAACAGGGGAAAACATAAGGCAAGGGCTATCAAGTGTATGTTTGTTGGCTTCTATGAGGGAGTCAAGGGCTTTAAGATGTGGCATCCTTTTGAGAAAAGGTTCATTAGTAGCAGAGACATCATCTTTAAAAAGGAAGTGATGTCTATGCAGAAGGAAGAAAAGATTGAGGACAAAGCTAAACACTCCACCACTAGAATTGAGGTGGAGAAGCTCACTGAACAACCAATAGATTGTATCCACCCAGTGAAGAAGAAGAATAAGAGGAAGGAAGAAGGTGAAGTTGTTAATACATAACTTGATTTAAGCCAATGTTCCTTAGCTAGAGACAAACAGAGAAGAATTATTATTCCTCTAGCTAGGTACACTGAAATGAATTATATGAACGTAGCGCTTAATGTTGTAGTGGCTTCTACTGATCAACAACAAAATACCTTTGACAAGGCTACAAGTGATCCTAATGTAAGATGTTGGATTGAAGCTATGAATGAGGAAATGCATTCACTAAATGTGAATGATACTTGGTCTCTTGCACCTCTTCCTAAAGAATGTAAGCCAATAGCTTCAAAATAGGTTTTTAAGCTCAAAGAAGGAATGTCTTGTGATTAGAAGCCGAGGTATAAGGTAAAGTTGGTTGCAAAGGACTTTACACAAATGGAGGGTATGCATTACTCAGAGATATTTCTCCAGTTGTCAAACAAACCTCTATAAGACTTCTTCTATCTATGTTGCTCAAGATAATTTGGAGTTGGATCAACTAGATGTGAAGATTGCCTTCCTTTATGGACATCTAGAAGAAACAATCTACATGGTGCAACCAAAGGGGTTTGAAGTTATGGGGAAGGAAAATCTCTATTGCCTACTAAACAAGTCAATCTATGGACTTAAATAGTCCCCAAGGTGATGGTACAAAAGGTTCAATGACTATATTTTTAGCATTGGATTTTTAGCTCTCACATCCTCACGAGTTCACACCGTTAGATCCATGCTTGGCTGTGTTGATTTTACCTCGATTACTCCATTTGGAAAGTATTTGCACTGGTCAATAATAAGGTGAATGAGAGAAGTAGTTCATAATAATTGGGTGAAGAAAATGTCGCAACGTAACCTACAGTCTCCTCCATTAGTTTGAACCATGAGATTTCTATGTTACGCCTGTTGTTATTTTTACGCAACACTAGCTAGTCGTTAACATCGGCGATCCCTTCGAACAGTTGTAACATAGGATTCGGAACAACCCAAGCTTCATAAATGAATAGGGTCTTATAATTCTGTCTTGCACATTATCTTCCAATTTAGGGGCATGTTCATACCGTTCTATAAGATCTGAAAATGGCGAGTCACACTTACAGAATTACTAAGTGTTAGTAAGTTCTTCACCGAAAAAGGTAGCTAAATAACTGTCAGAATATGAGTTATTCTGAAGACAGTATTTAGTCAAGAATGTCTTGCTTTAGTGAAAGAATATTTGACTGCCTCAAGTAGCACCTATTCTAACCCACTATAGTATTGTTGCAAATAAATAAAGATCTATAGGTACTTTATTAGTTTTTACTAAAATTAAATTTAGATGCACTTTATTAATAGAATTTGTTTAAATTTTTTCAGCATGTCAAACTCAATAATACAACTTCTAACTTCTGACAAATTTAATGGAGAGGGTTATTCCAACTAGAAGTCAAATTTAAACACAATATTACTAGTTGATAATCTGAGGTTTGTGTTAACGGAGGAATGTCCTCCTATTCTAATTTGATGACAAACCGAATCATTCAGATGCTTATGGTAGGTGGGTAAGGGCGAATGAAAAGGCTAGGGCCTATATCGTAGTGAGCATATCCGAAGTGCTCAAAAAGAAACATGAACCCATGCCCACAACCCGTGAAATTATGGCGTCATTATAGGATATGTTCGGACAACCGTCATCTTCTGTTCGACACGAGACTATAAAGTATGTTTATTTTATGTAATTTAAACAAGTATGTAGAGACATAGAAGTGGATCTTGTTTAAATAATAACCTAAATGGTCTATAGTAGATGGATAAAGCTAGGTACCTTATCTTGGTGACACTACGGATATGACCCGCTTTGTAGATGTTACAAGTGTTGTAAAGTACTACAAATGATCTGATCCTGATCATTCATGTGGAGACATGCGAGTAAGGGTATCCTATACAAAGAGTTTGTATAAGACCGAACCACGAAATGATTAGTCTCTTTATATAACACCGTTAATAATAGAGACTTACATTTTACTAGAATGACCATAGGTGACATGACCTGAATCCTGAGTGAGTTGTGAACTCCTGCACATAAAGGTGGTCCTATAATTTATAAGTGTGAGAGTGGCCAGATTGCCAACTCAACAAGCCTACCATTTTGGCGATTCGTCTGATTGGGGAGCTGGGAACTCAGCTACACAAGACGGAATTCACTCCTTCCCCGATACAGGGGCAAGTAAATAAATTGCTCCCTTAAGGGCTGATTCCGGGTCTTGAACATAGTGGCCACACCCTCTCCTGGCCCGAGAGGACTTAGTCATGGTAGGACTATGACTTATTATTCATTAGAGGAATCAGTGTACTTAAGGAGTTAAATGTAACTATAAGGGCAAAACGGTATTTTGGCCCAATTGTACTTACGAGCAATTTGTGAAGGGTCATCACACTATTGATTGGTTATATCTAATGGACACAGAAATATATCTGTAGTGCGAAGAGTGCAACTGTCGATCTTTAGTGCAGTGTCCGACAGTTAACGAATGGTGGATAATGTAATTAAAGAGTTTAATTAATTATTCATGTACTGTTGAAGCTTCAAGCTATAGGTCCATAAGGTCCCATTGGTAGTTCAAAATGATTTTGTTGAGAATCAATTTTTGGCTTAATTTGAATTGTTCAAATTAATAAGAGGAAATTTAATTATATATGATATAAATAAATTAATTTAATTATATATGATATAATTGATATAATGTATTTGATACATTATTTAGAGGAATAAATTTTTGGATGAAATTCAAATAGTTGTTAATTTAATATAAATATGATTTATACTAAATGCCATAAAATAGAGAAAAAGAATTATAGGTTATATTGTATGTGATGCAATATTAAAACTATAAGTCATTAAATAATATGATAAGTTGATTATCATATTTATTTATCTTATTTATTATTTGAATAATAATCCCTTTTTTCTCTTAAACCACCTTAGTGGGTGGTCATGCAATTTTATGACAATTGGAATAAAATGAAAAAGAGTTTTCCCTTTTCTTCCGAGAACACAAGTTCCAAGTACAACAAGAACTCTCAAATAGACTATGCGATAGTCTACACGATAAACATAAAGCATATATGACAATCTCTTTGTTTATATGATAGGAAGATTTGTCTATGAGAATGGCCTAAACGATTGAAATAGTTCCAATGCGATAGTGCTTCTTCTTTAATCGTCTTCCTCCTCACAACTCCCAAATACCCTCCTAACCAAAAGAGTCAGGGCCCACCACACCTGGGTTCTCACCCTGAAAATACCAACGTCACCAAGTGGTAGTGTCTTCCCTTTTTGGTTCATGAGTTTCTTGAAGAGGGTCTTCAAGATCTTATTGTCGTCTGTTCAATGAGTTTGTGGTAGTTCGAGGGGATTTACGCAAAGAAGTGTTCTTCAAAGATATAATCTCAGAACTATGTATCTTATTTGAAAAGTATGCTGTAATTTACTTAGATTGCATAATCTGTCCGCGTTTACTATTAAAATGGAATTTGGACAATCCGCTTCCACTCAAGGATCTCCTCATATTGAGTTTTCCTTCAATTGGTATCAAAGCCACGTAGTAGTTCTGATTCAAAATTCCATTTCTGTATTGAAGTTATTTACAATTTTTGGTGGGTTTTATATTCTGCATTGTATTTATGTGATAAATCTTTATAGATGTTTGTGTTGGGGTTGATGCCTTAAAGTCTCGTGTCCTGTAGTTTGTAAATTATTTGTACGAATGTTTTTGTTGTATAATATATGACATTTACTTCACATCTTGATTTTGCTCAGTTGTATGTTTTATTTGCTTTTAACAAACCAATAAACATAAAATCCCTGGTTATCTGTATGTAACTTAAGTGATAACCAAAATGGTCTATGGTATATAGATATAGGAGGGAAACCTTATCCTGGTAACACTTTGGATGCGACTCGCTTTGTGGAATGGTCACAAATGTTGTGCCTTGTCATAGATGGTCTGATCCTGATCATTCGTATAGGGGACATGCAAGCGGGGGCGTCCTATACAAAGAGATTGTATAGACCTGACCACGAAGTGTTAAAGTCTCGTTATATAACACTGTTCATGACAGAGACTTCACTTCACTAGGATGACCATAGGTAATATGACCTCAATCCTGAGTGAGTTGGGAACTCTTGCCTTTAAGGGTGGTCCTTTGATATACATGGGTGCGAGTGGCCAGATTACCGACTCAAACCTACCACTTTGGGGATTCATCTGATTTGGGACTAGGAACTCAACTACACAAGATGGAATTCACTCCTTCCCCGAAGCAGGGTAAGTAGATAGATTACTCCCTTAAGGACTGATTGTAGGGCTTAAACGATGTGGTGTCGCACACCTTCTCTTGGCTGGAGAGGTGTTCACACATACTTGGACTATGTTGTATTGTTCATTAGAAGAACCAGTGGTACTTAAGAAGTGAGATATATTTCAGAGGCAAAATGGTAAATTGGTCCAGCTGTACTTACGAGCATCTGTGAAGGGTCATCATACTCATGATTAGTTATATCCGATGGACAAAGAAATATATCGTGGTAAGAAGAGTTCAGCTGTTGGTCTTTAGTGGAATGTCTGACAGTTAATGGATGGTGGATCTTGTGGCTAAAGAGTTTAGTCAGCTATTCACATACAGTTGGAGTTTCGAGCCACAAGTCCATTAGGTCCCCTGGGTAGCTTGGATAAAGTCGAGAATTTGTGTTTGGGTCAGTTTGAAATGTTCAAATTGACAAGAGGGAGTTCGATTACATATTAAATAATTAAACTGGTTAATTATATATGACATAATTGGCTAAATGTATGAGATACATTATTTTGGAGAAAATTAGATATAAATATGATTTATATCAAGTGGAGGAGAAATTACTATAGTAGATATGTGATATCAAACTATAGGGTAAGAATATAATATGATTATATTCATTTATTATTAAATTGGTTAATTATGAGATAATTGGCCATATCATTCTCCTCAATCGTGCGTTAGTAGAAGCAGCCGCATTCCGTTATGGTAACCGATGAATAAAATCAAAATTTGTTTCATTTGGCAAAGAGTTTGAAATTTGGCTATCGGTGTGAAAACGTAACGATCTCCTAGCTTGAGAGCCTATACGATTGTAGCTCATTGTCTAAACAATCGCACACCAGTGCCTAAACGATCGCACGCCTATCCCTAAATGATCACTTAGCTTTCCTAAACGATCGTATAGCGTGTCGCGTTTTCTAAACGATCGTCTACATTTTACTAAACGATGACTTAGTAAAACCTACACGATCGTGTAGCTTCATCTAAACGATAAGCATCCCTACTATACGATAGCTCTTTCTCTCCTACTTGCTTATCGTCTATACGATCTTTCTTTCCTTCTACCTCTACCAAATTCACCAAAGACCACACTTTGGATTCTCACTCCAAGAATACCAAGGGCTCCAACTGGTGGTGTCGTCCCCGCTATTCACTTGTTTGTGTTGCTGTCGTTCGTGTAGACGATTGTGCTGCCACAAGCGACTGATTTGCTGGGTGATAGAGCGTGTAGAGGTTCTTTCACTACTTTGAGTTCGACATTTAAAGAGAGTCTTCAACTGATATGAGAACTCTTTTCCTTGTATTTTATTGTTTGAAGCATGTCGTTAATTAGTGTTTATTTGCATAACTATCTGTTAGAATGTGCATGTTGTATTTCGATCACAATGAAATCGAAAAGATCCGAATGTGCTCATGGATGCTCTTCGTTAAGAGTTCCTCCAATTGGTATCAGAGCAAGGTTCTGATATTCCAATTTCATTGTTGCAACGAATTACATATGCGTTCTTAGTGGGTGCATGTCTACTCTGTTTAATCGTTAAATTGTTGTGGATGTGTGGATTAATGGATGTTTTCGTGGATGTTAGCCTCAATTTGATTTAATTTTTTTATATTTTCGGTTGATTGTAAAGCCCCTGCGTTTTTGGGCATTATTAATCGTTATCGAGTCTGTAATTCAAAGTCAGTTTGAGTCCTGAGTCATTCATGATGAAGATTGAAGCAAGGTTGCAGTTCTTCGAGGAAGAAGACGATCAAGGGTTGATTAGGTCGTGTACATGATGGGGTAAGCGTTGCTGAGTATCAAGTCGTGTAGACGATGTGATGCTCACATTTCGTTTAATGTGCACGCGCACTAGAAGATCGTTTAGCTCAACAAGCTTCATCGCTTAGTAACTGACTAAACGATTGCTTAGCAATGCACGATAAATCGTTTACCTTTCTCTGCATTAAGCGATCGTCTAGACGATCAGGCTTCGCTGCCTCGTTGTCGTCTAAGTGATCATTTAGCTTTTGCGCCTACCGTCTAGTGCGCACTGGGGGATCGTCTATCTTCGGCATTTACTATACGATGGAGTCCTTCTGGTGGTTCAAGATCTGGTTTGCCTATGAACTGGTTCGCTCGATGAAAAATGTAATAGATAGGGTTATTTCATTCCCCTTTTTTTGTAAAGGCTCATCCCGGTCCATTAATCCTTAGTTTAATACATGCGATATATGTTTTTTATATATCATATGGTATGCACATATAGTAAATCCCACCTTATGTTATGCATTGGTCATGCATCATCTCTTTATTGTAAATGTTATAATTTAGAGAAGCATGATTTAATTATATAAGTGCATGCTCATGCATCATATAATATAAGAGTTATATTTATGCTTGCATAAAAAACATTGACATGCATCATCTTTATATTATAATTGTTATAGTATAAGGGTGAATGATAGCATGTTTGCTTGGTTATTATGCGTTTATATAAAAGTTATGTATAGTAATGATCGGACATTGCCTAAAACATGACACATAGGTTACTTTATAAATGTTATAAACACCCTGTTGTGCGCAATGGTTTTTTAGTTGTTTCTTTTTAAAAGTTAAAGAGAAATTAGAACTAAAAGAAATAAGAAAGACATGCATGTTCACTTAGGTTTAATTCATGTTTTAAAATGTTTAAAACTTGGATCACATAGACCTAAGATCATGGTTCTAATATGATTATCAACCCTAAGGCTTTAATCTTTTACTCAGTTTAATAGGATTAAATTTACTAGTAAAACGTTAAAGTGTAGCAAATCTATCTATAAGGGACCTTTTGTCTAAGGAGGGTTCTGTCTAGGCTGGGGTATTTAAGTTGACGGAAACGTAACACTTCTACCTGGGAACTTACCTGGAAAGGTGAATTAGATAGATTTGATGCATGTATACAAGTTAAGGATAGTCCATTAAAGTGTTTAAACATGACTACTTGAACTTGTTCATATTTCATAGACAAACGTTGTTTATGAGCGAAAATTAAAAGACGACTTAGATTAAAATCAGTAGTCAGATATTCTAGGTTAATGAACCTCTAGGTAGAACATTCAGTGGGAGGTACTTGGGGCATGAGATGCTTCACTTAAACTTTTCACGTTTCTCCTAAATAGTCCACACTGGGAGATCTACCCTCGGCCTCAAGGCACCTTTGGCATGTCCCCCTAACGGATAGTGTTTAGGTAGGCCAATATCAAGGTAGATGGAGAGAGTGTTCATAGTAAGTGGGAGTGGGAAGTGCGACCACATATCCCTCGGTCTCCCTCGTTGGATTGAATAAAGTTACTGTGCATTGCCTCGAGGTACCCTGTGAGTGTCCCCTCTAATGGATGGCAATTTTGTGCGTTTCTTTATTTGATCTCTTGTAAGAAGATAAGATTACTTAGTCTCTTATTCTAATCTGCGTCTTCCCTACGATGGGCTTAATAGGGTGGGACTCTGGCACCGAAAGCGAGGGGTCATATTTAACTAGAATTCTTAAAGGTTAACAGTTCTGGATCGAAAAATGATGGTTGTTACGTTCAGTTCCAAGAGTTGGTTCTGCCAAATGGTTGAGAATGTCGCATCCCAGCGAAGGGGCATCTAATCACCCCACCGGTGACGTTTGTCCTGCCTCACTGGGGCATCATTGCAAAATAGAAGTCTTTCACTTAGGATATGTTCGTTGAATTCGCGATACGAGCTTAGAAGTGTATTTTATAAAGTAATTGAAAAAATAAGTGCAAATATGAATGATGCATTGATGCGTTAGTGACGTGTGAAGGGACGCGTGACACTCCTCTATATGCGTTCAAGTTTTCCTGAATCAGATCTAAGTATAAATCCAACTCAGATTCCTGGTAAGTCCAAAGTCGAACTCAGGGATTCAGATTAAAGCTAACGCAGAGCTTGCGTTATAACTGATATAGAAGTATCCTAAGTGAATGTGAAATGAGTTATTTACACTAAGTTTGTTGTGTGCGTGCAAGAAGATACAAAAAGGGTCAAGTAGAAAACAGGGGGTCATGTGAAAATGGAGTTTAGTGCAGGGGATATACGTCGATCTAAGTGAGATGTACACATACAAGAATGCGAATGAAATGACTTGCTTATCTCCGTTTATGCGTTAGATTTCTGTTTACTTTCTAATCAGTACTTCTCAATGCGAATGCCCTACAATTCCCTATCTCTAGGATGTATGCGTTAGCCACAAAATGCAATAAAACACTAGTGCGTCTATCTCTAGATGTACCAAGCTTTTCTATTTAATTCTTGTTTGTTTATTCTCTCGAATAACTAAGCTAAAATAGCTCTTACCAAGTGATTTAGTTGGCTTAAGCATTTAGAAATGGATTTTGCATGAAGTTATAGATGCATCTAACGTAAAGAAAGAAATAAACAGTGGCGAAGTGAAGTAAATCAAATATGTGAATTCATAAAGAAACTGATTATCTTTACAAGATCAATACTCAATCAAATGAGATGAAGAGAATTTATAATTCAGATGAAAAAAAAGGACTCAAGCCACAGAGTATAATCTCTTGTCCTGTTTGGCTCACTTCGAATTCATGTACAACCAACTTGTAGAAGAAATGGAAGAAAATTCTCTCTCAAGCTTAGCTTTCTCCACTACTTGATCAACGGTGGAGGTGGTTCTCTTCCCTCTTGTTCTTCTTGTCACAGTAGCACAGCTCTAAGTCTCTAATTTTCATAATTATACAATTTGGTCTAAGATCTCTTATCTGATGGGATTTCTTCTATTTATAGGCATCGTTCTTCACCAACTTGATGATGGGGTAGCATTAAATTCCATACCCTGGTCAGCCGCCTGACACTCAGATACTTTTCAGACGCCGCCAGTTGCAAATGCCTATGCTTGCAAGTGGTGATTTGACATGAGCCTATGGTCTCAGCACGTGAGATCATAGAGTCTCTGCAGGGGATGTTTGGACAACCATCTGAACAGTTATGCATAAGGCTCTTAAATATATATTCAACTCCAAAATGGAAGAAGGCACCTCTGTTCGTGAACATGTGCTTAACATGATGGTCCACTTTAATATGGCGGAGTTGAATAGGTCTACCATCGATGAGGGCAGCCAGGTTAGCATAATCTTGCATTCATTGTCGGAGAGTTTCCTGCACTTTGTTAGTAATGTGATTCTTAACAAAGTGAAATATAACCTTACAACTCTCCTCAACGAGTTGCAGACCTGCCAGTCTTTACTAGAAAGTAAGGAAAGGAAGAAAGGTGAGGCAAATGTTGCTTCATCCTCCAGGACGTTCCATAGAGGTTCGACCTCAGGGACAAAGTCTGCACCTTCTACTTCAAACTCTGCAAAAGGGAAGAAGAAGAATTGTGGTAAGGGAAAAGGGAAGGCGCCTGTTAACCCACCGCTTGTCGCCCCAAGGAGGCGTCCACCAGTTGAAAAGAGAAAGTGTTTTCACTGCAATCAGGTTGGATACTGGAAGAGGAACTGTCCTCGCTATCTGAAAGAGAGGAAGGCTGCCAAGTCTAAGGTCAAGACAGATAAAGGTAAATATGATTTACTAGTTTTTGAAATTTATTTAGCGGAGAATGATGATTCAGCGTGGAAAATTGATTCAGGCGCCACTAATCACGTTTGTTCTTCTTTTCAAGGAATTAGATCTTGGCGATAGCTGGAGGCTGGTGAGATGATGATGCAAAAAGGCACCGGGCACGTCGTCTCAGCTGTGGCAGTGGGAAGGCTCCAGTTAGCTTTACAAAATAGGTTTCTAGTTTTGAATGATGTATATATTGTTCCCGAACTTCAGAGGAACTTCATTTCTATAAAGTGTTTATTGCAATGTAAATACACTATTTCATTCAAAATGGATAAATCGTTTATTCATAAAGATGGTGTTATTATTTGTATAACGAATATGGAATCTAATTTATATGTGCTAAGGCCGTTAGCCTTTAATTCCCTCCATAATACAGAATTGTTTAAAACTGTCGTAACTCAAACAAAACATCGACGTATTTCTCCAAAAGAAAATGCCCATCTTTGACATCTTCGTTTAGGGCACATCAATCTCTATAGGATTGAGAGATTGGTGAAGAATTGACTTCTAAGTAAGTTAGAAGAAAAGTCTTTACCAGTGTGCGAGTCTTGCCTTGAGGGTAAGCTGACTAAACGACCTTTTACTGGAAAAGGTTATAGAGCCAAGGAGCCTCTTGAGTTAGTATTGTGGTCCTATGAATGTGCGAGCCCGAGGTGGCTATGAGTATTTTATCAGTTTTACTGATGATTACTCTAGGTACGAGTATGTTTATCTTATGTAACAAAAGTCTGAATCCTTTGAAAAGTTCAAAGAGTTCAAGGCTGAAGTTGAAAACGCATTGGATAGACGGATTAAAACACTTTGATCGGATCGAGGTGGAGAGTTTTTGGACTCGGTATTTCAGGATTATTTGATAGAACATGGAATCGTTTACCAACTCTCAGCACTGAGTAAACCTCAGCAAAATGGTGTAGCGGAGAGGAGAAATAAGACCTTGTTGGACATGGTTCGTCGATGATGAGTTATGCTTTCTTACCGGACTCGTTTTGGGGTTTCATAGTGGAGACTGCGGTATACATACTTAACTGTGTTCCCTTCAAGGGTGTTGTGAGAACACCTCTGGAGTTGTGGAACGGGCGTAAAGCTAGTTTACGTCACTTCCGCATTTGAGGTTGCCCTGCACATGTGCTTGAGGCTAATCATAAAAAGTTGAAACCACGGTCGAGGTTATGCCTCTTTGTAGACTATCCCAAGGTACACGAGGGGGTTATTTTTATGATCCAACAGAAAATAAAGTGTTTGTTTCAACGAACGCTACTTTCCTTGAGAAGGATCATATAAAGGAGCACATTCCACGAAATAAAGTCGTGTTGCGTGAGCTTTCCAGTAAAATTATTGAAACTTCAATAAGAGTTGTTGAAGAGCCTGCTACATCAACAAGAGTTGTTGATAGGAGCTCATCTAGTAGGTCAGTTCCACCTCAAGAGTTGAGGGAACCTCGACGTAGTTAGAGGGTTACGAACCCGTCCGTTCGCTTACTGGGTTTCATCAAAATCCTTGCTATGGTAGTAGATGGCGACGTTGAGGATCTGTTGTCTTATCAGAAGGTAATGGAGGATGTTGACTGGGATGAATGGGTCAAGGCTATGGATCTCGAGATGGAGTCGAGGTACTTCAACTCAGTATGGAATCTTATAGATCAGCCTGATGGGGTAAGACCTATAGGTTGTAAATGGATCTACAAGCACAAATGGGGTGCTGATTGGAAGGTACAGACCTTCAAAGCTCGACTTGTGGCAAAGGGTTAAACCCAGGTAGAGGGAGTCGACTATGAGGAGACTTTCTCGCCTGTTGCCATGTTAAAGTTGATCTGTATCCTCCTATCCATTGTAGCTTATTATAACTATAAGATTTGGCAAATGGACGTCAAGATGGCCTTTCTAAATGGCAATCTTGAGGAGACCATTTATATGGTGCAACCCGAGGATTCATAGCCCAAGGTCAAAAGCAAAAGGTTTGCAAACTGAATCGGTCCATTTATGGGCTGAAACAGGCATCTCGATCTTGGAAAAATATCAAATCGTATGACTTTAACCAAAACATTAATGAACCTTGTGTCTACAAGAAGATCATCAACGCTTCAGTAGTTTTCTTAATATTGCATGTAGACGATATACTACTCATTGGGAATGATGTAGGTCTACTGACTGCAGTTAAGAACTGGCTAGCGACCCAATTTCAAATGAAAGATTTAGGAGGGGCTCGGTTTGTTCTAAGTATACAGATCTTTCGGGATCGTAAGAACAAAGTGCTAACACTGTTTCAAGCATTGTACATTGACAAGATGTTGCTCAAGTACTCGATGCAGGACTCCAAGAGGGGCCTATGTTCAGGCATGGACTTAATTTGTCTAAGGACATGTGTCCTAAGACACCTTAAGAGATTGAGGAGATGAGACAGGTCCTATATGCGTCTACCATTGGTAGTTTGATGTACGCAATGCTCTGTACTCGTCTAGACATCTGCTACACTATGGGCATAGTTAGTAGGTATTAGTCTAACCTAGGCCAGGGTCACTAGACCGCAGTGAAGAACATCCTCAAGTATCTTTGGAGAACGAGGGACTACATGCTCGTGTATGGCTCAGGGATTTGATCCTTATTGGATACACGAATTTTGACTTTCAGACTAATAATAACTCTCGCAAGTCCACATCAGGGTCAGTCTTTACTCTTAACGGAGGAGCTATAGTGTGGCGAAGCACTAAGCACTAAATAGGGGTGCATCACCGACTCCACTATAGAGGTAGAGTACGTAGCGGCTTGCGAAGCTACTAAGGAGGTCGTCTAGCTCAGGAAGTTCTTAACAGAACTAGAAGTTGTTCCAAATATGTCTAGGCCTATTACTCTCTATTGTGATAATAGTGGGGCAATAGCAAACTCCAAAGAGCTGAGTCGTCACAGGCACGGCAAACACATAGAGCGGAAGTATCATCTGATCCATGAGATAGTGCATCGAGGGGACGTGATCGTCGCGAAAATCGCTTCAAAGCACAATGTTGCTTACCTTAAAGGCTCTCATGGCTACAGTGTTTGAGAGTCACCTATGTAGCATCGGCTGGACTAGGGAAAGTGGGAGATTTTCTTGTACTGGGCTTTTATGCCCTAATTTATTGTTTTGGAAAGGTTTTTTGTACACCCAACTTCGTTTTAGGACAAGTGGGAGATTTTTGGGGTTGATGCTCTATAAACTGTTTGTACGAACGCTTGTGTTGTATAATATATGATATTTACTTCACATCTTTATTTTGCTCAGTTGTATGTTTTATTTGCTTTTAACAAACCAATAAACATAAAATCCTTGGTTATCTGTATGTAACTTAAGTATGTATGTGGTGACATATAAATGGATCATGTCTTGAGTGATAACCAAAATGGTTTGTGGTATATGGATATAGGAAGGAAACCTTATCCTGATAACGCTACGGATGGGGCCCGCTTTGTGGAATGGTCACAAATGTTGTGACTTGTCACAGATGGTCTGATCCTGATCATTCGTGTAGAGGACATGCGAGCGAGGGCGTCCTATTACAAAGAGTTTGTAAAAGACCTGACCATGAAGTGTTAACGTCTCGTTATTAACATCGTTCATGACAGAGACTTCACTTTACTAGAATGACCATAGGTAACATGACCTCAATCCTGAGTGAGTCGGGAACTCCTGCCATTGAGGGCGGTCCTTTGATTTGTATGGGTGCGAGTGGCTAGGTCGCCGTTTCAATCCTACCATTTTGGGGATTCGTGTGATTTGGAAGCTGGGAACTTAGCTACACAAGATCGAATTCACTCCTTCCTCGAGACAGGGGTAAGTAGATAGATAGCTCCCTTAAAGGTTGATTCTAGGGCTTGAACGATATGGCGTTACACACCTTCTCTTGGCTCGAGAGGTGTTCACACATAGTTGGACTATGTTGTATTGTTCATTAGAGGAATTTGTGGTACTTAAGGAGTGGGATGCAACTACAGGGGCAAAAACGGTAAATTCGTCCAGTTGTACTTACGAGCATCTGTGAAGAGTCATCATACTCATGATTGGTTATATCCGATGGACACAGAAATATATCTGTGGTAAGAAGAGTTCAACTGTTGATCTTTAGTGGAATGCCTGACAGCTAACAGATGATGGATCTTGTGGCTAAAGAGTTTAGTCAGCTATTCATGTACCATTGGAGCTTCGAGCCACGGGTTCATTAAGTCCCCTGGGTAGCTTCGATAAAGTCGAGAATCAATGTTTGGGTCAGTTTGAAATGTTCAAATTGACAAGAGAAAGTTCGATTATATATGATATAATTGAACTGGTTAATTATATATGATATAATTGGCTAAATATATGAGATACATTATTTTAAAGGAAATTAGATATAAATATGATTTATATCAAGTGGAGAAGGAATTATTATAGTAGATATATGATATCAAACTATAGGGTATGAATATAATATGATTATATTAATTTATTATTAAATTGGTTAATTATGAGATAATTGGCCATATTATTCTCCTCAATCATGCGTCAGTGGGAGCAGCCGGATTCCGTTATTGTAATCGATGAATAAAATGAAAATTTGTTTCATATGGCAAAGAGTTCGAAATTTCACAATCGGTGTGAAAACGTAACGATCGCCTAGCTTGATCGTGCTGCTGTTCGTGTTGCTGCCATTCGTGTAGACGATCGTGCTATCGCAATCGACTGATTTACTGGGTGATAGAGCATGTAGAGGTTCTTTCAATGCTTTGAGTTCGACGTTTGAAGAGAGTCTTCAACTGGTATGGGAACTCTTTTCCTTGTATTTTATTGTTCGAAGCTTGCCATTAATTAGTGTTTATTTGCATAACTATTTGTTAGAATGTGTATGTTGTATTTTGGTCACAATGAAATCGAAAAGATCCAAATGCGCTCATGGATGCTCTTCGTTAAGAGTTCCTTCAGTTTGTTGATGGTTATTTATGGGATAGTTGTCTCTATTTTAGCTTTCTGTTTAAGTTACAAAAGTTAATTTTTAAGGGCCCTTGCGTTTTTGGGCATTATACTTGCAATCGAGTCTGTATTCGTTTAGGTTTTGAGTCATTCGTGAAGCTTTAGACGTGAAGGTTACAATGCATTTCGATGAAGAAGACGAAACGATGGTCACATCATGTAACTAGAGCTAAACGATCATTTAGATTTGTTTATGCGATCGTGTAGAGTTTACTACACGATCATGTAACATTTGCTAAACGATCGCATAGCCAATTTTACGCGATCATGTAGAGGTTGCTACACAATCATGTAGAGGTTTCTACACGATCGTGTTATGTTGGCTGCATGATTGCATAGGCGCTCTAGGAGTAGACGATCGCGTGGTATTTGATACTCGACACATTGGTTGCATGCTAAACGATCGTGTAGACTATCATGCTCATCGTATAGTCAGTAGCTACACGATCACATAGTATACGATACTCGGCGCACGCTACTCAATTGTGTAGACTATCATGCTCATCGCATAGTCTTTAGCTACACGATCGCATGGTATGCACTACTCGAAGCATGTTGCATGATCGCATGGACTTTCATACTCATCGCATAGTCCAAAGCCATGCGATCATTGTTACATGATCGTTTATACTCGATGCTCGTTGCTCAACGATCAGGACATTTTCTACACGATCAAGCTGCAAGGCTTCAAGGCGAGCGGTTCAAGGCCTGGTTCACTTGTTCCGAACCGGAGGACTCCCCTTTTGTAATAGTTTAGCCTTTTCTTTTCCGGTTTTGAGATTAACTATCCCGGTCCATCAATTTTAGTTAAATATACATGTGATGTATGTTTATATTATATGCCGTAATATATGTCATATAGTTTTAAAATCCACCATAGGTTATGAATTTATTTTCATGCATCATTTTATATATTATAAGAGTTATAATATATTAGAATGCATGATTAAATTATATAAAGCATGCTCATGCATCATATAATACTTCTTATATTATATGTATGCACGCATTATAGCATATCCATGCATCATTTATATTATAAATGTTATAATATAAGCTTGTATGTTTTTAAGGAATGTATGCTATAGTTTAATTCATTACTTAGTTATATAAAAGTTATATATTAGTAATGGATGAACATTGCATGATGCATGACACTACCATAGGTTAATTTATAATTGTTATAAAAAATGTATGCAAACTTAGGTAAAATCATTTTTTAAAATATGATTGAGATAAACCTAAGTTCACAAATTTTATAATGTGATTAGAAATTAGATTAATCTTTTAAATCGGTTTAATAGGATTAAATTGATTTCAATAAAAAAATTAAATTTATAACAAATATATCTATAAGGGACCTTTTATCTAAGGCGAGTTCTGGCTAGGCTAGGGTATTTAATCTGACGGAAACGGAACACCCCTACCTGAAAACCTACTTGGAAAGGTGAATTAGATAGATTTGCTACAAGCATGAAATTGTTGATTAATATTTGTTAAAGTGTTTAATGAATGTTAATCAAAATTGTTTAACTTTCCAAAGTAAGTGTCTTTTGGGCAAACTTAAACAATCACTTAGTAAAAATAATTACCTGTATTTTTTCTAAGTAAATTAAACCCTAAGTTGTTAAAATACTCAGTGGGAGGAAAAGATATATATGATATGTCATTTTTCCACTCATGTTTCTCCCTTAATATTCACATCGTGAGATTCATGCTTGGCCTTGAGGCACCCTTGGAGTGTCCCCCTTCAGATGGTGTTTTCATGGGTCAATATAGGTGAATGGAGAGAGTATTTATAATAAGTGTGAGAAGCATATGTGTCAACATGTCCTACGGTCTCTTTCATTACTTTGCACCATGAGACTTTCTTGCACGGCCTCGAGGCGCCCTGGGAGCGTCCCCCTTCGGATGGTTTGTGCAGTTGGTCAATATCGGCAAATTTCAGAAATAGATAGGATGCTTTAGTTTTTTACCTAATCAGTTTTTTCCTTCAGTTGGCTCATTGGAGCGGAACTTTAGGATCTAAAATGAAGGGTCACACTTATGAGAAATTATTAAGAAAGTTAATGATTTCTTGACCAAAAAAATTATGGTTGATCATTGTAGGAATAAAAGTTATTCTTGTGTAATGATTAGTTGAAAGTGTCTCAATTCAGTGAAGGGAGAAATTGACTACCCTTCAATGGCTTTTGAACTAAATCACTAAAGTGTCATTCAAAATTAGGTGTTAAATGGGGTTCATTTAGATTTTGCTAAAACTGATTGGATTTTTCTTTTTTTTAAAGAACTATACTAAAATCTAATGTAGATCAATATGTTTGTTTTTTCAGCAAAATGTTAAATATTGACTTTCCGCTAGTTGCCTTTTTTACTTTGACTGGTTTTAATTACATGACGGAATCCATTAAAACTTTTTCATGGTAAACAACCTCGAAGTTGTCATGAATGAGGATTGTTCCTTAAGGACTGATTCTAGGTCTTGAACATAGTGGCCACACCCTCTCCTGGCCCAAGAGGACTTAGTCATAGTAGGACTATGACTTATTGTTCATTAGAGGAATCAGTGGTACTTAAGGAGTTAGATATAACTATAGGGGCAAAACGGTATTTTCGTCCAACTATACTTACGAGCAATTTGTAAAAGGGCCATCGCACTGTTGATTGATTATATCCAATAGGCACAGAAATATATCTGTAGTGTAAAGAGTACAATTGTTCGTCTTTAGTGGAGTGTCCGACAGTTAACATATGGTGGATTATGTAATTAAAGCGTTTAATTAATTATTCACGTACCGTTGGAGCTTCAAGCTACAGGTTTATAAGGTTCCCTTGGTAGCTCAAAATGATTATGTTGAGAATCAGTTTTTGGGTTAATTTGAATTGTTCAAATTAATTAGAGGGAATTTAATTATATATGATATAACTCATATACTGTATTTGATACATTATTTGGAGGAATAAATATTTACATGAGATTCAAATAGTTGTTAATTTAATATAAATAATATTTATATTAAAAGCTTAAAATAGAGAAAAAGAACTATAGTTTATATTGTATGTGATGCAATATTAAAACTATAGATTATAAATATAATATGATAAGTTTGTTATCATATTTATTTATATTATTTATTATTTGAATAATAATCCTTTTTTTCTCTCAAATCACCTTAGTGGGTGGTTATGCAATTTTGTGGCAATTGGAATAAAATGAAAAAGAGTTTTTCCTTTTCTTCCGAGAACACAAGTTCCAAGTATAACAAGAACTCTCGTAAAAACTATGTGATAGTCTACACGACAAATATAGAGCATATAAGATAAACTCTTTGTCTATACAATAGGAGGACTTGTCTATGCGATAGCCTAAATGATTGAAGCAGTTGCTATGCGATAGTGCTTCTTCTTCAATTGTCTTCCTCCTCCAAACTCCTAAATACCCTCTTAACCAAAATAGTTAAAGCCCACCACTCCTGAGTTCTCAACCTGAGAATACCAAGGTCACCAAGTGGTAGTGTCTTCCCTTTTTTATTCATGAGTTTCTTGGAGAGGGCCTTCAAGATCTTGTTGCTGTTTGTTCAAGGAGTTCGTGATAGTTTGAAAGGATTTACACGAAGAAGTGTTCTTGAAAGGTATAATCTCAAAACTATGTATCTTATTTGAAAAGCATGCTATAATTTACTTAGATTGCATAATCTGTCTGCATTTACTGTTAATTTATGTTTTCAATTGAAATGGAATTTGGATGATCTGCTTCTGCTCAAGGATCTTCTCATGTCAAGATTTCCTTTAAGAATTCAATTCCAACTCATAACATCTTGAACACCACAACAAAATGGTGTTATAGAAAATAGAAACTGAACCTTGTTAGGCATGGTTTGATCAATGATGAGTTTTGCTCGGTTACCTCAATCCTTTTGGGGGTATGCGATACAGACTACGGTATATATTCTGAATATTGTTCCCTAAAAAAGTATTTCTGAAACACTGTATGAGTTATGGAAAGGACGTAAAGGTAGTTTACATTACTTTCGAGTCTGGGGATGTTTGACACATGTGTTGGTACAAAACCCTAAGAAATTGGAACGATGTTCAAAATTATGCCTCTTTGTCGGATACCCAAAAAAAAGGGGAGGATTGTTTTATGATCCCCAAGAAGATAAAATATTTGTTTCGAAAAATGTTACATTCTTGGAAGAAGATCATATTAGAAGTCATCAACCTCGCAGTAAACTAATATTGAAAGAAATGACCAAAGATACTACATATAAATCAACAAAAGTTGTTGATAAAGCTGGTTCATCAACAACGGTTATTGCCCCATCACATTCTTCTCAAGAGTTGAGAATGCCTCGACGTAGTGGAAGGATTGTTCATCAACCTGAACGCTACATGGGTTTAATAGAAACTGAAGACATCATACTTGATGAAGGTCTAGAGAATCCATTTACCTTTAACGGGCAATGGAAGATGTTGATAGGGAATAATGGATAAAATCCATTGACGTAAAAATGGATTCCATGTATTTCAAGTCTATCTGAGATCTTGTAGGTCAACAACATGAGGTTAAACCTATAGGTTGTAAATAGATCTACAAGAGAAAAAGAGACCAAACTGGCAAGGTGCAAACCTATAAAGCCAGACTCGTGGCAAAAAGTTTTACCTAAAGGGAGGGGGTTCACTATGAAAAAACCTTCTCTCTTATTGCCATGATAAAATCAATAAAAATACTCTTATCTATTGCCGCATATTATGACTATGAAATATGGAAAATGGATGTCAAGGCAGCTTTTTTGAATGGCTATCTTGATGAAAGTATTTTTATGTCTCAACCAGAAGGATTCATTAAATAGGGTCAAGAACAAAAGGTTTGTAAGCTTAAGAGATCCATTTATGGGTTGAAGCAACCTTCTAAATCCTAGAATATAAGATTTGACACTGCAATCAAATCTTATGGCTTTGAATAGAATGTTGATGAACCTTGTGTATACAAGAAGATAGTCAACAAAACTGTAGCATTCTTGGTACTTTATGTTGATGATATCTTGCTCACTGGGAATGAGACAAGTTACCTAGCTAACATAAAAAGATGGTTAGCATCACAGTTTCAAATGAAAGATTTAGGAAATGCTCAATATGTTCTTGGGATTTAGATTTTTCGAAATCGAAAGAACAGAACCTTAACATTATCTTAGGCATCATATATTGAAAAAATGTTTTCGAGATATAACATGCAAAATTCCAAAAAGGGTATGTTACATTTTAGACATGGAATTCATCTGTAAAAGGAACTATGTCCTAAGAAACCTCAAGAAATTGAGGAAATGAAAAGAATTCCATATGCATCGGCAGATGGGAGTTTTATGTACGCTATATTGTGTACACGTCCTGACATACGCTTTGTTGTTGGAATCGTCATTAGGTTCCAATCTAACCCAAACACAGTCATTGGACAACTGTCAAAAATATCCTCAAGTATCTCAGGAGAACGAGCGACTATATGCTTGTGTATAGACCTAAGGATTTGATCCTTATAGGATACATTGATTCTAATTTTCAGACTGATGTAGATTCTAGAAAATCTACTTCAGGATCAATTTTTACTCTTAATGGAGGAGCTATAGTGTAGAAAAGCAATAAACAAAGTTGTATAGCTGATTCCATGATGGAAGCAGAATACATAGCTACATGCGAAGCAACTAAAGAAATAGTGTGGCTGCGCAAGTTCCTGAAAAATTTGAAAGTCATTCCAAATATGCATCTGCCCATTACTCTGTATTGCAACAGTGGTGTTGTTGCTAATTCCAAGGACCCTAAGAGTCACAAACGTGAAAAACATATCGAAAGAAAGTACCATCTCATCAAAGAGATCTTACATCGAGAAGACGTGATAGTCACGCAGATAATCTCAGAAGACAACCTTCTGATCCTTTTACAAAGGCCCCCTCGGGTAAAGTATTCGAGGGCCACCTGGTTGAACTAGGACTACGAGCAACATAATCTAGGGTAAGTGGGAGAATGTCAAAGGGTATTTTGGATGCCCTAGTTTATTGTATTTTTCTCTCTTTATTTCTCAACATTGTAAACATTATATATTTATATGTTTGTCTCACTGGAGTGTTAGTCCAAGCGGAAGATTGTTGGGAATGTCCTAAACTCACAGTTCATAAATGTTGTTAACGTATTCTATTTATCAATAAAAATTCTGTTAAGTTTTTTTTATTCAATAAATTATTATTGATATTACATCCTTTTATGAAAATCCAATAAACGAATCCATGGCTATAACATGAATACTTTAACATTATGGCTATCGCATAAATGAATCCATAGAAAATAGTCACTTTTCTTTATAATGACTGTTTACTGTTAAAATGACTATTTCATTTATTAAGTAACCTAGGTTAACTCGATCTTAATCCAGAGCTAGCTATGAAATCCTATTTGTTCAGGATTATCTTTTGATCTAAAAACAATGAAAGTAATTCAACAAAACTGCTCAATAAACCTCCTATTTTAAGAATAAGACTGGATGAATAACTGGAAACATAGCCCTGCAAGATGGAACTCACTCCTACCTGATTTAAAGTTAGCAGATAGGTTATTCTCTTAAGTATTGATTCCAGATCTTGAACAATCTAGGCCCCGTCTTCTCATGATAGAGGAAGGATTTGATTCATAGGTGTTATGAATCAAAATTGTTCATTAGAGGGTCAGTGGGAACTTAAGGAACAAGATGTATTCATAGGGGTAAAACGGTTATCTTGACCCAGCTGTGATTACGAACAACCTGTGAAGGATCGACTTACTGATTATGGTTATATAAAGTTGACATAATATATCTACAGTGAAGGGAGTTCAACTATGGGCTTTAGTGGAGTGACCCATTAATTAACGAATGGGGGTTAATTCAGTCTAATGAATTTAACCGATTAATCTCAGATCGTTGGAGCCCATGATCTGTAGGTCCGCGAGGTTCCCCTACTAGCTCGTAAATGGATAACCTTTAGAGTAACTTGATAAGTTAATTTGAAACATTCAAATTAGAATTAAACAGAATAGGAGAATTTATATTTAAATATGATTTAAATATATGAAGATGGATTTGTGTAAAAATTAATTTAATATTTGATATTAAATTAATTAGAATTATTTATTAATTTTATTAGAAAATTAATTTTATAAAATAAAAAATATTTTCATTTTTGAAATCAAATTGGATTTCTTGAAATGATTTGATTTTTGGAAAAATTGAAAAGTTACAATGCACAAAATGGAAAAAATGGTTTTTCCATTACCCATCTTCTACTTGTTCACACAAACACCACTTCCCTTGTTCACATTTACTCCAAGCATGAGTTGCAACTCATGTAGTGATCTTCTTTGCATGTTTACCTGCAATAAATAAAGAAGATTGGAGTGGACTTGAGGCATGCATTCAAAAGAAATTTTAAAGAAAATTTCGTGTTGAAGAAAGGGTTTCTTCAAACAAGCTGGTGCAGTGAGCTTCTCCTTGTTTTTCCATTGCTTCAAGCTGTTCTTGAGTCCCACAACTTGTTCTAAAGCCAAGAGGATAGTGGGGAAGATCTTGAGGTGGTTCACGGTGTATTTTTGGAGAATACAACTGCTATTGATCTAGATCTTGAAGAGTTCTACAAAGGTATGACTACAAACCCTCTTATATTAGATGAGCATGCTTTAGTTTCTATCAAAATCAATGAATTTGAATGCTTATTGATCCTTGTTGATTTCCCTGCATGTTGATACACTCTTACACTGGTAACATATAACCTATAAACTATAGTTTTAATATTGTATCATATACAATATAAACTATAGTTTCTTTTCTCTATTTTATGGCATTTAATATAAATCTCATTTATATTAAATTTAACAATTATGAATCACATTCATAGAAAAAAATATTTGAATCTCATTCAAATATTTATTTCTTTCCATTTAAACTATAATGTATCAAATACATTATTACAATTATATCACATATAATTGAAATAATTTAATTATATCATATATAAATAAATCCCTCTATTAATTTGAACAATTCAAATTAATCCAAAAACTGATTCTCCACTGAATCCTTTTGAGCTACCAAGTGGACCTTATGGACTTGTAACTTGAAGATCCAACGGTACATGAATAATTAATTAAACTCTTTAATTACATTATTCACCATCTATTAACTTTCGGGCACTCCATTAAAGACCAACAACTGCACTCTTCGCACTATAGATATATTTCTGTGTCCATTAGATATAATTAATCAATAGTATGATGACTCTTCATAAATTGCTCGTAAAAACAACAAGGTCAAATTACCGTTTTTCCCCTATAGTTACATCTAACTCCTTCAGTACCACTGATTCCTCTAATGAACAATAGATCATAGTCCTACTATGACTAAACCCCTCTCAAGCCAGGAGAAGGTGTGGCGCTATATTGTTTAAGACCTGGAATCAACCCTTAAGGGAGCAATTTATTTACTTACCCCTGCTTCGGGGAAGGAGTGAATTCCATCTTGTGTAGCTATATTCCCAGCTCCCCAATCAGACGAATCCCCAAAATGGTAGGCTTGTTGAGTCGGCGATCTGACCACTCTCACTCATACAAATCCAAGAACTGCCCTCATATCCTAAATGGTCTCTATTATGAATGGTGTTATATAATGAGACTAAACATTTCGTGGTCTGGTCTTATACAAACTTCTTTGTATAGAATATCTCCGCTTGCATGTCTAATACATGAATGATCAGGATCAGATCATTTGTAGTACTTTATAATAATTGTTACACCTACAAAGCGGATCATATTCGTAGTGTCACCAGAATAAGGTACCCAACCTTATCCATCAACTATAGACCATTTAGGATATCACTTAAACACGATCTACCTATATGTCTCCACATATATGTTTAAGTTACAAAGATAACCTTAAATGTTAGTTATTGGTTTGTGGTTAATGCAACTAAAATATCATATATTTTATACACAAAATGAATAAAATATCATATATTTTATTAATCACATAAAGAGTTTGTTCATACAATGTTTACAAACTATAGAACCCTACGAGATTTAGGGCATTAACCCCATCAATCTTCCACTTGACCTAAAGCTAGTAGGGTGTACAAGATAATAAAAATACAAGTACACAAATAATAAACTAGGGCATAACACGCCTAGTACAATATCTTCCCATTGCCCTAGTTTAGTTGATGTCTGTGCCATAGACCCATACTCTGCAGGTGATCCTCAAACACTATAGCCATGAGGGCCTTCATAAACGGATCAGCACCGTTGTGCTTCAAAGCTATCTTCGTGACAATCATGTCCCCTCGATGCATAATCTCTCGAATGAGATGATACTTATGCTCTATGTACTTATCGCGCCTATTACTCCTAGGCTCTCGAGAATTAGCCACAACACCACTATTATCACAATAAAGTGTGATAGGCTTTAACATGTCTGGAACAACTTCCAGATCAGTCAAGAATTTCCTGAGTCAAATGGCCTTCTTAGCAGCTTCACAAGCCGCTACATACTCAGCCTCCATGGTGGAGTCAGCGATACACCCCTTCTTGGTGCTTCGCCATACTACTTCTCCTTCGTTAAGAATGAACACTGATCCTGATGCGGGTTTCCTAGAATCTATATCAGTTTGAAAATCAGAGTCTGTGTATCTCGTAAGGATCAAATCCTTAGAACCATACAAAAATATGTAGTTCCTTGTTCTCCATAGATACTTGAGGATGTTCTTAACAGTTGTCCAATGATCTAATCCTCGATTAGATTGATATCTATTAATTATCTCCACTGCATAGTAGATGTCAGGTTTAGTACATAACATTGTATACATCAAGCTGCCCACGACAGATGCATAAGGGATTCGTCTCATCTCTTCAACCTTTTGAGGTGTCTTAGAACTCTATTCCTTAGGCAATGTAACTCCGTGCCTGAAAGGCAATAAACTTCTCTTAGAGTTCTTCATCGAATACTTGACAAGCATCTTGTCAATATACGACGCCTGAGACAGTGCTTACATTATGTTCTTTCGATCTCGAAAGATCTGCATACCCAAAACAAACTGAACCTCTTACAAATCTTTCATTTGGAATTGGGTCGCTAGCCAGTTCTTAACTGTAGTTAATAAACGTACATCAGTCCAAGTGAGTAGGATATCATCTACATACAACACTAGAAAAACTACTAAACTATTGATGATCTTCTTGTATACACAAGGCTCATCAACATTTTGATCAAAGCCATAAGATTTGATCGCAATATCAAACCTTATGCTCCAAGATCGAGATGCTTGTTTCAGTCCATAAATGGACTGATTAAGCTTGTAAACCTTTTGCTCTTGACCTTGGATTATGAATCCTTCTGGTTGTACTATATAAATGGTCTCCTCAATGTTGCCATTCAGAAAAGCAGTCTTAACATCCATTTGTCATATCTCATAAACATAATATGAGGCAATGGATAGGAGGATCCAGATAGACTTCAGCATGGCAACAGGCGAGAAAGTCTCCTCATAGCCGACTCCCTCTACCTGAGTATAACCCTTTGTCACCAGTCTAGCCTTGAAATTTGCACCTTCCTATCAACACCTCGTTTTCTCTTGTAAATCCATTTACAACCTATAGGTTTTAACCCCATCAGGTTGATCTACAAGATCCCATACTGAATTGAAGTACATAGACTCCATTTCGAGATCCATGACTTTGATCCATTCATCTCTGTCAACATCATCTGTTGCCTTCTTATAAGACAATGGATCCTCAACTTTACCATTAGATACCATAGCTAGGATTTCAATTAAACCCATATAGTGAATAGGTGGGTTCGCTACCCTCCCACTACATCAAGATTCCTTCAATACTTGAGGTGGATTTGACCTATTAGATGAACCTACTTCAACAACTCTTGTTGAGGTACAAGGTTCTTGTTGAAGATTCAGTAGTTTCTTTGGAAATTTCATTCAACACAATTTTACTTCTGGGTATGTGCTCCCTTATGCGGTCTTCCTCAAGAAAAGTAGCATTTGTTGGTACAAATACTTTGTTTTCTTTAAAATCAAAGAAATAATCACCTCTTGTTTCCTTGGGGTAGCCTACAAATAGGTATAACCTCAAACGTGATTCCAATTTCTTAGAATTAGCCTCAAGCACATGTGTTGGGTAACCCCAGATTCTAAAATGACGTAAACTAGCTTTACGACCATTCCATAACTCCAAAGGTGTTCTGGCAACACTCTTGGAGGGAACACAGTTCAGGATGTACGCTGTAGTCTCCACTGCATAGCCCCAAAACGAGTTAGGTAAGGAAGCGTAACTCATCATAGACCGAACCATGTCCAATAGGATTTGATTTCTCCTTTCCGATACACCATTTTACTGAGGTGTACTAGGTGCTGAGAGTTGAGATACTATTCCATAGTTCTGGAAAGTTAAATCTATAAACTCTCCACCTCGATCAGATCAAAATGTTTTAATCGTTCTATTTAATGCATTTTCAACTTTAACCTTGAATTCTTTAAACTTTTCAAAAGACTCAGACTTATGTTGCATTAAATAACGTACACATATCTTAAATAATCATCAATAAAAGTGATGAGAGATTCAAAACCTCCCCTAGCTTTTACATCCATCGAACCATAAAGGTCTGAATGTACTAGCTCTAGAGGTTCTTTGACCCTATGACCTTTTCTAGTAAAAGGCCTTTTAATCATCTTGCCTTCAAGGCATGACTCACATACAGGTAAAGAATTTTCTTCTAACTCGCTTAGAAGTCCATTCTTTACCAACCTATTAATCCTATTGAGATTTATGTGTTCTAGTCTTAGGTGCTAAAGTTCAGCATTTTCCTTAGGGGAAATTCTAAGTCTTTTATTTTGAGTTACAACGGTTTTAAACATCTCTATGTTATAGAGGGTATTTGTTGCTAACAGCCTTAGCACAAATTATTTTCTAGTTTAGCAGAACATATATCAACACCATTTTTTGTAATAAACACTTTACAGAAATTAAGTTCCTTTTTAAATCAGGAACTACACATACATCATTCAAAATGAGAAATTTGTTCTATAAAGTTAACCGAAGACCTCGCACTGCCATAGTTAAGACGACGTGCCCGTTCCAACTCACATCGTCATCTCTCCAACATCAAGTTGTTGCTAGAAACTAATTCCCTGAAATGAAGAACAAACATGGTTAGTGGCCCCAGAGTCAATAATATAGGCAGAATCCTCATTCTCCACTAAACAAGTTTCCAAGACAAGAAAATCACATTTACCTTATTTGGCTTTCTTCTTTTCTGCCAAACATCTGGGGCAATTCCTCTTCTAGTGCCCATCCTGGTTGCAATGGAAAAATTTTCCCTTGTTAACCCTGACTGGTTGTCTACCCTCGGATGGAGCAACTCCTAGGTTAGCAGCAACCTTCCCCTTTCCACCCTTCTTCTTCTTCCACTTTTTGGTGTCGGAGGAAGAAGGTACAAACATAGTTCCAGAGGTCCCTTATAGATACATTTGTTACATATTTAATATTTTATTAGGAATCAATTTAATCCTATTAAACTGTTTTAAAAGATTAAACCTAGATTTTTAATCTCATTAGAAACGTGATCTTAAGTCTATCTCAATATATTTTAAAACAAATTTAAAAAATGATTATAGCCTAAGTTTTGCATGTAACTCTTTATTATTGATTTTAATTCTAATTTCATTTATTATAACAATTATAAAAACAATTAAAACCAACCATTATATGAAAGACATACATAAGTTAATTATAACATATATAATTTAACCTAAGGTAATGTCATACTTCATACAATGTTCATTCATTACTAATATATAACATTTATATAACTAAGTAATGAACCATGCTATAGCATATATTCCATACAACCATTCAACCTTATATTATAACACTTATAATATAAATGATGCATGGATATGCTATAATGCATGCATACATATACTATAACTCTTATATTATATGATGCATGAGCATGCTTCATGTAATTTAAATCATGCATACTAGTATATTATAACACTTATAATATAGAATGGTGCATGAAAATAAATGCATAACCTATGGGGTGGGTTTTAAAGCTATATGATATATATTATGACATATTATAAAAAACATACATCACATGTATATTTATACTAAAAGTTGATGGACCGGGATAGAAACTCTCTAAAATGGAAATTAAAAGGCTAACTATTACAAAAAAAAATCCACTAACTCAGAACAAGTGAACTGGATCTTGAACCACTCCACAAAGAAACCTGCAAGTTAATCATGTAGCAAACGCCCCATCGTCGAGCAGCAAGGCGTCGAGTGTATGCGATCGCGCAGCTAATGACTATGCGATGAGCATGAAAGTCTATGCGATCGTGTAGCTAATGACTATGCGATGAGCATGATAGTCTATGCGATCGTGTAGCACGCAAGGATGTGTTGAGTATCCAATATCGCGCGATTGTTTAACAAGCGATCACCCAGGTGATCGTGTAGCAAAACCTATATGATCGCATAACATTAGCTATGCGATTGATTAGCAAATCGTGTAGCAAACTCTACACAATCGCATAAAAAAAATTATCTGATTGTTTAGCTCTAGCAACACGATGCGGTGACCTCTGTATCGTCTTCTCCATCAAAACGCCGATCTGCAACCCTTCTTTGAAGCTATACGAGTGACTCAAAACTAACAATACATACTTGATTGCAATATAATGCCCAAAAACGTAGGGGCCCTTTATAAACCAACTTTGTAAAATAAAAAAAAAGCCTTAAACTGAGATTTTTATCTCGAAACATCCATCAACTATACATCCACAAACATTTATCACATAAATGCAATGCAGATATAACATATAATTTAATATAAATATAATATGATAAATTAGTTATCATATTTATTTATATTATATTATTATCATTTGAATAATAAGGAAAGGAGTTACAACTCCCTTCCACATCTTTTCTCTCCACCCACATTAGTCGGTGGTGGTTATCTTTTATGGCAAGAGGAATGAAAGAAAAATTGTTTTTCTTCTTCCTCAACGATTTGCAAGTGTTGTTGAACGATAGAGTGAGTTTTTTACAGAAGAGTTCTGTACTTTGTGTTATGTGAAAAAGTTCTCAATCTTCTTCTTCTTCCACATATTAACCTTCCCCTCTTAACCAAAATAGTCAGAGTCCACCACTCCTAGGTTCTCACCCTGAGAATACCAAGGTTTCCATTGTGGTTTTGTTCGGGTTTTGTTCGAGGTTATCTTGAAGAAGGTCTTCAAGAAGTTCGTGATCAGTTCGAAGGAAATTTGTAAAGAAAAGGTCTTCAAAGGTGAAGTATTCTTGAAACCTTCTCTTGAAAAGCATGTTGTAATTTAGTTTTAAATGCATATCTATTTGTATGTTTACTGTAAACTTTGTATTCAATAATTAATGGAATTTGGTCAATCCGCTTCCGCTCAAGGTTCTCCTCATACGAGTTCCTTCACTTACCAATTACTTAGCACTTCAAGTTGTCCTCAACTAACTCTCCTAAAGAAACTGGCCTAGAACATCAAAACCAGATGCCTACAATACCCAATAGTCAAGCAGTTGGTAGCCTAATGTATTTGATGATTCCACTAGACCTGATCCTCCTACTTAGCAAGCTTTGTTAGTAGATATATGTCCAACCTAGGAAAGTGACACTGGGAGGCTACAACGTGGATCCTAAGATACTTAATTTGGTTCAAAAACTCTAACCTAGTCTATCAGAGGTCACAGGAATCAAAATTAGAGTTATATGGGTATGTAGATGTTGATTATGCAAGGGATTTGGACAAGTGAAGATCCTTAATAGGTTATTTATTTCTCTATGGTGCTAATCTAATCAGCTCAACATTACAACCTATAGTGGCTCTATCTACTATAGAGGTTGAATACATGGCATTGACAGAGGCAATAAAGGAAGCATTTGTTGGAAATGGTGTCCTAAATCTCCTTATAATCTCGTAGGTTGTAAACTCCATATAAACATATTGTTATTAATAAAACAAGTGTTATTTGATAAGCATATACTCAATCCAATAAACTAAGATCCAAGGTTATTTTATGTAAATTTTGTTGGGATTGGTGTCTTAATTTTCCCAGAGTCTCGTTGTTTTGTAAAGATACACATTGTTCAATGAATAAAATAAGTGTCATTTAATTTTGGCATTTACTCATATCCAATAAACAAAGCTCCTTGGTTATCTTATGTGAACTTAAGTATGTATATGTGATATACACGTGGATCATGCCTTAAGTGATAACCTAAATAGGTATGTAGTATAAGGATTAAGGTGGGATACCTGATCCTAGTGACACTACGGATACGACCCGCTTTGTAGAGGTTTGTAAGTGTTGTAAACTACTACAGACTGACCATTCATGTGGAGACGTGGAGTGGGGGTGTCCTATACAAAGAGTTTGTATAAGACCTGGACCACGAGATGACAAGACTCTGTATATAATGCCGTTGATACTAGAGACTCGCATCTCACCTAAACGACCATAGGTGACACGACCTCAATCCTGAGTGTTTTAGAAACTTTTGCCTTTGAGGGCGGTTCTTTGATTAGTATGGGTGAGAGTGGCCAGATTGCCAACTCAACATGCCTACCTTTTTGGGGACTTGTCTGATCTGGGAGCTGGGAACTTAATCCACAAGATGGAATTCACTCCTTTCCCAAAACAGGGATAAGTAGAAAGATTGCTCTCTTAACGGCTGATTCTGAGGCTTAAACATAGTGGCCACAGCTTCTCTTTGGAAAAGAAGACTCAGTCATAGTAGGACTATGACTTATGTTCATTAGAGGGATCAGTGGTACTTAAGGAGACAAATGTAACTACAGAGGCATAACGGTTATTGGCCCAGTTGTACTTATGAGCGATCTGTGAAGGGTTGTCGCACTGTTGATTGGTTAAGATGGACACATAATATATCTGTGGTAAGGAGAGTTCAGTTGTCAATCTTTATTAGAGTGTTTGGCAGTTAACGAATGGTGGATCCAGTGACTAAAGAGTTTAGTCAGTTATTCACGTACGGTTGGAGCTTCAAGCTACAAGTCCATGAGGTCTCCTTGGTAGCTCAATGGATTCAGTTGAGGATCAGTTCTTGGTGTTGATTTGAATTGTTCAAATTGACAGTAGGTATTTTGATTATATATGATATAATTGGTATTATGTATGAGATACATCTAGTGGAGGATTGATGTAAATGAGATTTACATTAAGTAACATTGAATAGAAAAATAACTATGGTTTATATGTTTCATGAGATGAAATATTAAAACTATAGGTTATAAATATACTATGATAAGTTGGTTATCATTTATGTTTATAATAATATTAATTATTAGATAATTAATTCTTTTTCTTTTAATAACCAAAGTAGTGGGTGGTTATTGAATCATGGTAACCGTGAGTTTAAAAGGAAAATAGTTTTCCTATTTTAAAAAGAAGTTTTTTTTATAAAACGATTGAAAGGATTTTAATTTTCTCTCTCGGCGAAAAGAAACTCACAAAGCCATCAAGTAAATTCGGATTTACTAAACGATGGCTGGGCGAGCTAAACTATCGTGCAGAGTAGAGCTAAACGATCGTGCAGTATTTACTAAACAATCGCATAGTTTTGCTAGACGATCGCTGGCCCAAGGTAAACGATCGTGTAGTGTCTGTAGGCGACAGACCGAGCTAAAAGATCGCATAGCTTTTGCTAGACGATCGCTTAGCTTTATTTAAACGATTGGGCATCGACCTATACGATAGGTCTCTGCCATCTCCCACTTGCCTAGTCGTGTACGCAAATGGTGTTTTCTCTGTTCGTCCGTCTCATACCACGTTCGAACAGAGCCCACCCTCTGGATTCTCATACTGAGAATACCAAGGTCGCCTTATTGGTGGTGTCAGACTCAACTCGACACCGTCGAGGTTTTTTGGAGGTCGTTCGTGGTGCTGTGGAGGCTGTTTGCTGTTGCGGAGGAATTCGTGTCAGAGGAGATCGTTGAGGACGAGCGCGAAGTTTTTGTGTAGTGTTGCGGTCGTGTAGATCGGGCGTTCAAGGCTGTTGTTGTTCGAGCGTTCGTGCGCAACGAAGTTAGAGACACTCTGCCAGTGTGCGTAGAGTTTTTTCTCTTTATGCATTTGAGTTTATTCATACTGTAATTTCTCTGTGAATTGAATAACCGTTTATATTCAAGTCGACGGTAAATATATGTTCATTCATAATTGTAATTTGGAATAGTCTTGTTCCGCTGGTCATGGAAATCTCGAGTTCCGATTTCCTTAAAATTCAAACGAGTATGTAGAGACATACAGGTGGATCTTGTTTAAATAATAACCTAAATGATCTATAGTAGATGGATAAGTTTGGGTACCTTATCCTGGTAATACTACGGATACGGTCCGCTTTGTAGGTGTTACAAACGTTGTAAAGTGCTACAAATGATTTGATCCTGATCATTCATAAGGAGACATGCGAGCGGGGCTATCCTATATAAAGAGTTTGTATAAGACTGGGCTACGAAATGATTAGTCTCTTTATATAACATCATTGATAATAGAGAATTACATTTCACTAGGATAACCATAGGTGACATGACCTAAATCCTAAGTGAGTTGTGAACTCTTGCTCATGAAGGCGGTCCTTTGATTTGTATGAGTGGTCAGATTGCCAATTCAACAAGCCTACGATTTTGGGGATTCATCTAATTGGGGGAGCTAAGAACTCAACTTCACAGGACGGAATTCACTTCTTCCCCGATGTAGGGGCAAGTAGATAATTTTCTCCCTTAAGGACTAATTTCGGGTCTTGAACATAGTGGCCACACCCTCTCCTGGCTCGAGAGGACTTAGTCATAGTGGGACTATGACTTATTGTTCATTAGAGGAGTCAGTGATAGTTAAAGAGTTAGATGTAACTATAGGGGCAAAACGGTAATTTGGCCCAGCTGTACTTACAAGCAATTTGTGAAGGGTCTTCGCGTTGTTGATTGGTTATATCCAATGGACACATAAATATATTTGTAGTGCGAAGAGTGCAACTATCGGTCTTTAGTGGAGTGACCGACAATTAATAGATGGTGGATAATGTAATTAAAGAGTTTAATTAATTATTCACGTACCATTGGAGCTTCAAGCTATAGGTCCATAAGGTCCCCTTGGTAGCTCAAAAGGATAATGTTGAGAATCATTTTTTGGGTTAATTTGAATTGTTCAAATTAATAAGAGGGAATTTATTTATATATGATATAATTAAATTAATTAAATTATATATAATATAATTGATATAATGTATTTGATACATTATTTAGAGGAATAATATTTGAATGAGATTCAAATAATTGTTAATTTAATATAAATATGATTTATATTAAATGCCATAAAATAGAGAAAAAAATTATAGTTTATATTATATGTGATGCAATATTAAAACTATATGTTATAAATATAATATGATAAGTTGGTTATCATATTTATTTATATTATTTATTATTTTGAATAATAATCTATTTTTCTTTCAAAAAACTACCTCTGTGGGTGGTTATGAAAATTTTATGGAAATTGAAATAAAATAAAAAAAAGAATTTTTTATTTTATTTTAAAAAAAAAAAACTAAGAGATAAACTATTTACTAAAAGATCGCAAAGAATAGACTATGCCATAGTCTACTCGATAAACACAGAACATATGCGATAAGCCCTCTTTGTCTATGCGATAGTCTATGCGATAGGAAGTTTTGCTATGCGATAGTGCTTCTTCTTCAATCGTCTTCCTCCTCCAAACTCATAAATATCCTCTTAACTAGAATAGTCAGAGCCAACCACTCCTGGGTTCTCACCCTGAGTATACTGAGGAATCCGAGTGGTAGTGTTCTCTTCCCATTTGGTTCATGATTCACTTGAAAAAGATCTTCAAGTTCTTGTTGCTGTTTGATCGAGGAGTTCGTGACCGTTCGAGGGATACGAGAAGAAGTGTCCTTCAAAGATGATTTCCCTTGAACTATGTATTTATTTGAAAAACATGTTATAATTTACTTTGATTGCATAATCTATTTATTGTACTGTAAATTTATATTTCAATCAAAAATAGAATTTGGACGATCCGCTTCCGCTTAAGGATCTCCTCATGTTGAGTTTCCTTTCAGCATTGTGGCTTAAAAGATTAATGAAGAACTTTGGTTTAGATTAACAGTAGTTAAACTCTACTGTATTAACCAAAGTACTATCCATCTCTCCAAAAATCCACAATATCATACTAGAACAAAGCATATCAACATTAAATAACATTTCGTATGAGATAAAGTTGAAACAGGAGAAATAGAGATTTTAAAGGTCCATACCTCAGAGAATGCTATTGACATGATGACGAAACCGGTTTAAAATCTCAAGCTTTTCAAGTGCCTTAAGCTAACCGGCTTCAACCTACCAGACACATGGTAAAAAGGTCAGAAAACGGAAGGATAGAAGGTTGCATGCATTGGATTCAAGATGGAAAATTGATGAAATTGACTCCAACACATCAAATGGCTATTTTTCCTTTATACTTTTACATAACAAATTTCTAATTTGTAACTCATATGGTATGAACTATAAATACCTAAATCGTATCATATTTAAAATAGATAGGAAAGCTATTTTGTAAAAGTGAGAAAACTTGTATAATCTTCATAAGAGAAAAGATCCTTCCCGTGAATGTAGGCTCTGTTTACCCGAACCACATACATCTGTGTGCATCTTCTTCTTCCCTTCATTCTTTACTTTGTGCATATAATTCCATCTTTGCAAAAACACAAAGAATCACCATTAGAATGCTAGATTCTAGAGAATAAAGAAAACAGAGAAAGAGAGATAATTTTACCGTATGAATTTCTTTCCTTCAATATGATTTGAAGAACCATTTCCTTCACCCTACATGTGTGTGCTAATCAAGGCATCAATGTGGATCGTTTATAACCAAGTTCTTCACCAACCTCAATTGCTCTTTGGGCTTTTCTCTATCTGCTTGACTTTATTTGGGCCTAAAGACAAAATTTAACAACCCAACATAATTTAATATTATTTTATGTTTGTGTTGAATGACTAGTTTTAGACACATGGTAGATTTTTGCTTTTTGTCAGGTTTTTAAAATGAAAATGAGTTTAAAAAGGAAAAAAATTACTATTATTTTTTGTTTGTGTCTGATTAGTTGATTCAAAAAAGGAAAAATTCCCACCATTGATTTTCGTTATCAAGATCTAAAGGCCCAAATTGAATTTGGTTTTTACTTTTTCCCTCTCTTTTTAAACACTTCATCTTCTCCAACTTTTTGAACAGCAATTACACATTTTTACGATTCTAAAAGTCACGATTGTTGCTCTTTCCAAGCTTCATTATTTCTTCTTTTCATCTAATTCTTGAGAAAGATTTATATATCATGAGGATTTATTTGTGTGAGCGTAACAATTGTAAACCCACTCTACTAAGAGAGTTGTAGGACTATTCTTTTACATTTTCAAACTTTTGTAAGGGTTGCTCATCCCAAAAAAGAGTTTTTGTAACGGTTTGATCCTCAACCGTTGAAAGGACCAGGCTTGTTCTTACACCCGTAAAAGGAACATTGTAGCAATTCGATTCTATGTTGTGGAAATAGTCAAGTTTGAAGTGACATACCCAAGAGGAGCTTGGAAAGTAGATGTAGGCCGATTGTGCCGAACCACTACAAAATTCTCTGTATCAATTTCTTTATCCCTTTCTTATTTAATTTTGTAATTAATTTGTTAATAAATTTCATTGCATAAAATCAATTACTACAATTTATTCTTGAATTTTTTATGTCAATCTCTTGATTATTTTGGGGTATATTATATGCTTGAAATTCTTATTTAAATTACTAATTAACAAAATTATATCAATTTTTTGAATTGGGCCCACATTATTAAAAATTTTCATTAGTTTACATAAATCTCATTCACCCTTTCTAGGGTTGTCATACCGATTCTACAATTGGTATCAGAGCGTGTAGCTCTTCTACGTAAATTATTTTCAAGTATTATTTTGGTACTTAAAGTATTTTATTAATATTTTAAAATTTTATTTGAAAATTTTAATTGCTAGAGCTATGGCAACTTTAAATGGTGATTCTATTGATAAACCCCCATTCTTTGATAGAAATAGAAATTATGATGTATGAAAAAATAAAATGAAAATATTTATGCTATAGATTTCAATATTTTATATGTTTGTGAGCATGATTTGGAAAATTTAGAATTGAATAGTGAGTTGCTTATGTTTAACACGAAAGTTATGAATATCATATATTGTGCATTGGATAGGCAAATATGTACAAAATTTTACATTTTGAATATGCATATGACATTTGGAAATTTTTTTGATAATATCTGTAGCTTAGAAAATTTTCCTTGTGGTATTAATGATTTATTTGATGTGAAGGAGAATTATAATTCTCAAAATCAAGGAAAGGTCCATAAAGTGGAAAAAGAAAACTATGATGGATCTTTTTTGTGTTTAATGGCTCATTTGGATGAAGATTCCAGTGATGAAAATGAGGAAAATAATAAATCTCTTTCCTATGATGAGCTATATGATGTTTTTGAAGATATGCAATATGATTTAGAAAAAGTAGCTCTAAATATCTAAAACAATCAAAGAAGTTTAAGGCTTTGTCTATTGAGAATGAATTTTTGATAAATGAAAATGTTTGCTTGAAAAATAGAGCTAATGGTATTTTGATGTTTGTTATGTTGAGAAAAATTATTTGAATGATAGAATTAAGTTTCTTGAAAACAAGAAAGATGAACTCAAGTCTCTATCATACGAATTGAAAATTGAATTCAATGATTGGATGAATGAAAATGAGAAACTTAGATCTTGTTCCTTGTATTTGAAAAGCGAAATTGCTAGTTTGAAAGATAAAATAATTGATTTGGAATCTAGCAATATAGCACTAGAAAAAGAGAACGTTGCTTTTGTTGATAAGATTAAATTTCTTGAATGTGGTACTGATGAGAAAAATAATTTTTTGCACATGCTTAAAAAGAAAAAATTGCTTATTAATAAAGAGCTTGAAATTGCAAAAGAGTCATAAAGAAATTGACTAAAGGAGCACAAAAATTAGATAATATTATTGATATAGGTAAGCCTTTGAATGACAATAAGGGATTAGGCTATATGAATGAAAATTGTTCATCTACTTTTAGGAGCACTATTTTTTGTTAAAGCCACCCTATTATGTCTAAAGATGTTTTACTTAATGTGCCCAATTTTATTGAATATAAATTTGTGCTAAAACATGAAAAATCTAAAATTCTCATGTAAATCAAAATCTATGCATAAACAATTTCATGTTAAATCAAAATGTGCTCATATTATGAAATTTGTTCATAAACATGAAAAAGTTAGGTCTATGCATGAAAAATCAAAGTTTGTGCCTAAACATGTTCATGAAAAATCTAAATGTATGCATAGTGTTAAATTTGTGCCTAAATATGTATATGTTAGAGATTTGCATGTGAAATCAAAATTTGTGCCTACATGTCATTATTGTGGAGTTAAAGGTCATATTAGACTAAATTGTTTTAGTTGACAAATGCTCCTAGAAAGAATTTTTTGAATAAGAATATTGTGCAAAATAAATTGGTTAAAAAGAAATTCTTGTCTAATATTGTATATCACTCTTGTGGCAAAGTTGGACATAAATCAATACATGTTATTTGCTAAAATTGAATCCTAGTATAGTTGGAATTAATATGAAATGGGTTCCAAAATCTTTTGGTTGAGCTTTCATTGTAGGTGTGATTCAAGAAGGAATTGTTACTTGGACATCGAATGAGTCATTAATTCAAATTGGAGCAACTTTTATGGCTTGTTTGAATCCAACAAAGGAAATGATATGTTTGGTAACTTTATATGTTTTATTGAATTGTTGATATAAGTACTTCTATTGGTTTCTTTTGTCAAAATTTAATTATTAAATGAGTTTGGGATGTTCGAAATTGACTTATTGAATTGCATGGATTATGGGATTTAATGCCATGAGTAACTTTTGTTTATATATCTATTTAGCATTTATCTTCATTGATTATTATTTGGCTTTTTGGTCAATTAGATGTTTGCTCTATCCTTGTATTTTTCATAGAAAATCTTGAGCAAAAGGATATTGTGAGTTTGAAATATGTTGTTTATCCTTATTGAGAAATTGATATTTGAGCATGTTGTTTGGAAAAGATGTTAAATTCCTTTTCTTAAAGGGGAAGTAATTGAATTGATTTACTTTCTTAATCCCTTTAATGATTTACTCAAATTTGGTGTAATTATTATTTATGTTTGTTGGGATTGGTGTCCTAATTCTCCTGGAGTGTCGTAGTTTGTACACATTGATATTAATAAAACAAATATTATTTTATTTGCATTTACTCATATCCAATAAACTAAGATCTGTGGTTATTTTATGTAAACTTAAGAATGTATGTGAGACATACAAGTGGATCATGCCTTAAGTAATAACCTAAATGGTCTGTAGTATAAGGATAAAGGAGGGATACTTTATCTTGTTGACACTATGGATACGTCGAACTTTGTAGATATTTACAAGTATTGTAAAGTGCTATAAATGGTCTGATCCGGACCATTCATGTGGAGACATGAGAGTAACAGTGTCCTATACAAAGAGTTTGTATAAGACCGAACCCCGAGATAATTAGTTTCTTTATATGACACCGTTGATAATTGAGACTTACATTTCACTAAAATGACCATAGGTCACATGATCTTATTCCTGTGTTTTAGGAACTCCTGCCTATGAGGACGGTCCTTTGATTAGTTTGGGTGAGAGTGGCCAGATTGCCAACTCAACAAGCCTACCTTTTTGGGGATTCGTCTGATTGGGGTGCTGAGAACTCAGTTACATAAGACGGAATTCACTCCTTCCTCAAAGCAGGAGTAAGTAGATAAATTGCTCCCTTAAGGGTTGATTCCGAGTCTTGTACATAGTGGCCACACCCACTCTTTGGAAGAGAGGAATCAATCATAGTAGGACTATGAATTATTGTTCATTAGAGAAATCAGTGTACTTAAGGAGTTAGATGTAAATACAGGGGCAAAATGGTAAATTGGTCTAACTGTACTTACGAGCGATTTGTGAAGGGTTATCGCACTGTTGATTGGTTATATGGACACAAAAATATATCTATAGTGAGAAGAGTGTAGTTGTTGGTCTTTAATGAAGTGTCTGGTAGTTAACGGATGGTGGATCCCGTGACTAAAGAGTTTAATCAATTATTCACGTACCGTTGGAGCTTCAAGCTACAAGTCCATAAGGTCCCATTGGTAGCTCAGTGAGTTCAAGTTAAGAATCAGATTTTGGGTTAGTTTGAAGTGTTCAAATTAACAAGAGGAAATTCGATTATATGTGATATAATTAGTGTGATGTATTAAATATATTATTTGGAGGAACTAATGTAAATATGATTTACATTAAGTACCATAAAATAGAAAAATAACTATGGTTTACTAAGAGATAAAAGGAAAATTATTTTCCAAAAATTAGTAGTTGCTTCATTCAGAAAGTACTCACGGAAAAAGAGCTATCAAGTAAAATTGGTTTACTAAGCGATAGTCGTTGAAAGTCTACACGATCAGCTAAGCGATCGTTTAGAGCTGACTATATGATAGTTACTAAGTTGATCGTTGCTACATGATCAAGTAGCAAAGTCTATGCGATAGACTTGTTTTTTCTAAACGATCGAGTGCTTTGTCTATGTGATAAACAGTGTTCATATCTCCCACTTACCCGATCGTCTACTCGATTGAACACCTCCTCTCTTCCTCAAGCCAAGATCATACAGATCCCATAACTTCTGGATTCTCACACCAAGAATACCAAGGTAACACTTGTAGTGGTGTATTTACTCTATTTGTGAATCGAGTTGGACTCGATTGGGTTCGAGGAGCATTCATACGATCGTTGTGTTCGTGGTCGTGCTGTTGGTGATCAATTCGTTGCATTCGAGTATTGTTGTTGGACGAATTGGAGACTGATCGAGGGATTCTTGAAGAATGGTTCTTCAAAGGTACGCATACTTTATCCCTTGAATCCCTTATAGCATATCGTAATTTCTATTGATACATAACCTGATAGTTTCCGTTTAAGACTGTAATTGTTTGTGTTTAATCTGAATGGAATTTGGAATGATCCCTTATGTTGCTCATGGAAATCCCCGTGTTAGATTTCCTTCAGTTGGTATCAGAGCCAGGTTGTCCTGATATTCCAAATTTCATTTTTGTATTAAACGTCTTTTACAGTCGTGGTGGGTTTTAAGTTTGTTTTACAATGCGTTTAAGAGTTAAATGTGATTGTGAATGTGTTAATGAATGTTTACGGGATGGTTGCCTCTGTTTAAAACTTTCTTTAAGTTTACAAAGTGTTAATTTGTAAGGGCCCTGCGTTTTTTGGCATAATTAACAATCAATCGAGTCTGTATTCAAAGTGTTTGAAGTTGTTTGAGTTGTTCGTGATGAAGTTCGAAGCATGGAGATAAAATTACCATCGAGGAAGAAGATCAAAGATTGATCGTATCGTGTAGCCTAAGCTAAATAATCGTGTAGAAGAGTTCTGCGCGATTGTGTAGTATTTATTAAATGATCGTTTAACTAATGCTAAACGATGGGGTAAACAGTTTACTCTATCATGTAGCATTGGTTGCTTGATCGCATGGATGCTTGGGGTAAATGATCGTGTAGATTATTTGATGCTCGTCGTTTAATAAAAGGTGCACGCACTAAATGATCATGTAGTTCAGCATGTTTCATCGCATAGTCACTGACTACACGATCACCCGGTATAGGATACCTTACGCTTGCTCAGCGATAGTTTAGACGATTATGCTTCACCGCATCGTTGTCCTCTACTTGATCATTTAAAGGCTTATGTTGCACGATGCACGCTACACAATCGCGTGGCCTTCATGCTTCATCGCATAGTCAAAGGTACACGATCGTTTATGCTCATACAGCGTAGCTAAGTGATCACAAGGAGTTGGTACACGATTAAGGAGTCACATTCTTCGCTCGGACGGTTCAAGACCTGGTTCGCCTGTTTTAACCGATGACTCATTGCTCTTTGTAATAGTTAGCTTTGTTTTTTATGGGTTTGAGGCTAATTATCCCGATTCATCAACTTTTACTTAATATACATGAGATGTATGTTTGTTTATATGCCATAGTGTATGACATATAGATTTAAAACTCACTTTAGGTTATGCATTTTATTCATGCATCATATATTATAAGTGTTATAATATGGTTAATTGGCATGATGAAATTACAAGAAATCATGCTCATGCATCATTAAATATATGAGTTATATTTATGCATGCATTAAGCATATTCATGCATCATCTTTATATTATAAGAGTTATAGTATAAGGGTGTACGGAAGCATATATGCTTGGTTCATTGCTTTGTTATATAAATGTTATATACCGGTAGTAATGAATGAACAATGCATGGAGCATTACACTTAGGCTTTTTTATAAGAGTTATGAATTCCTTGTATGTGTTGCTTCGCGTTGTGGATGGTTTTGGTTGTTTCTAGTTATAAGTGTTATAATGGAAATTAGAACTAAAATCAATAAGAAAGAGTTGCATGCGAACTTAGATGAACTCATGTTTTAAAAGTGTTTTAAAATTGGATTGAGATAGACCTAAGTTCATGGTTCTAATGAGATTAGATACCTAAGTTTAATCTTTTGAATCGGTTTAATAGGATTAAATTGATTTCAATAAAAAATTAAATTTGTATTAAATCTATCTATAAGGAACTTTTTGTCTAAGGCTGGTTCTGGCTAGGCTGGGGTATTTAAGCTGACAAAAATGAAACATCCTTACTTGGGAACCTACCTGAAAAGGTGAATTAAATAGATTTGCTACAAGTATGCAACAGTTGATCAAAGACTTCGTTAAAGAGTTTAATGAATGATGATCAAAAGTTGTTCAACTTTCCAAAGTAAACGTTACTTTTGGGCAAACCTAAAAAGTCACTTAGTTAAAATCCTTAGCCGTGTTTTTTCGTAAACTAAACCCTAGGTTATAAAATACTCAGTGGGAGGAAAAGATGTATATGATATGTCAATTCCACTCATGTTTCTCCCTTAATGTTTACGCCGTGAGATTCATGCTTGGCCTCGTGGTGCCCTGGGAGCATCCCCTTTCAAATGGTGTTTGCATGAGTTAATATCAAGGTGGACAGAGAAAGTGTTTATAGTAAGTGGATAAAGGATGTGTGTCAACATGTCATTGCGGTCTTCTTCATTGGTTTGCACCGTGAGATCTTCTTGCACGGGCTCATGGTGCCCTGGGAGCCTCCCCCTTCGGATGGATTTTGTACGGTTGGTCAATATCAAGGTGAACTTTAGAAATGGATAGGGTTGCTTTAGTTTTTGCCCCAACCGGATTTTTTTCCCTTCGGATTGGCTGCTTGGGGCGGAACTCTAGGATCTAAAATGAAGGGTCACACTTACGAAAAATTGTAAGCAAGTTAATGATTTCTTGACCAAATCAATGATGGCTAGTCGTTATACGAACAAGAGTTATTCTGGTTTAAATGACTGGTTGAGAGTGTGTCAATTCAGATGAGGGATAAATTGACTACCCTTCGGTGGCTTTTGTCCTAAACCACTGAAGCGTCATTGTAAAACTAGATGCAACACGGAGTTCATTTTAGTTTACTAAACCATATTGGATTTTGTTTTTAAAGAGTATTTGCTAAAATCTAATGTAGATCAATGTGTTTGTTTTTTTAGCAACATGAATGATTTTCCATCAGTTGCATCTTTTAATTTGATCGATTCCATACATTGGAAAGAGTCTCCTAAAACATATTTCATGGTAAACGACCTCGAGTTTGTCATGGTTGAGCAGTCTCCTCATGTCCTAACCCTTGATGCATTGCGAAATGTTTGTAATGCATATGAGGTATGGATGAAGGCTAACCTGATGCATTGGCCAAAAGGGTTGAGAACATGGTCATTGCACGTAAGATCATAGGCTTGTTGCAAGAATTGTTTAAACATCAGTTCTCACTCTTTTAGCATAAAGGGATGGATGACAAAGAAACCAATAGTGTCATTTCCCAAAATACATCTAGTCTTTCTTCAAAGTCAAGGGACTAAAAGAGAAAGCAAATGTTGCTAACGAAAGTTCATCGACGAGAATTGTTCTCTGAAATGGAACTTGGAGCATATTTAGGTTATGACACTAATCCCACTTTGGCGATTCGTCTGACTTGGGAGCTATGAACTCAGTTACACAAGATGGAATTCACTCCTTCCCTAAAAGCAGGGGTAAGTAGATAGATTTCTCTCTTAAGGGTTGGTCCCGGGGCTTGAACGATATGATGCCACACACCTTCTCTTGGCCCGAGAGGTGTTCGCACATAGTAAGACTATGTTGTATTGTTCATTAGAGGGATCAGTGGTACTTAAGAAATGAGATGTAACTACAGGGGCAAAATGGTAAATTGGCCCAACTGTACTTATGAGCATCTGTGAAGAGTTATCATACTCATGATTAGTTATATCGATGGACACAGAAATATATTTGTGGTAAAAAGAGTTCAGTTGTCGGTATTTAGTGGAATGGCTGGTAGTTAAGGGATGGTGAATCTCGTGGCTAAAAAGTTTAGTCAGCTATTCACGTACCATTGGAGCTTCGAACCATAGGTCCATAAGGTCCCCTTGATAACTTGGATACAAGTTGAGAATAAGTTTATAGGTCAGTTTAAAATGTTCAAATTGACAAGAGGGAGTTCGATTATATATGATATAATTGAATCGGTTAATTATATATGATATGATTGACTAAATGTATGTGATACATTAATTTTGAGGAAATTCGATATAAATATGATTTATATCAAGTAAAGAAGAAAATACTATGGTTGATATATGATATCAAAATATAGGTTATGAATATAATGTGATTATATTTATTATTTTATTAAATGGACAGTTATGGGATAATTGGTCGGCGTTTTCTCTGTAACTATGCATTAGTGAGAAGTTCAATTCGGTTTTCGTAACTGAAGATTAAAATGAAAATTGTTTTCATTTGACAATGAACACGCAAAAATGGCTCACGGAGTGTTTGACATTCGATCACTTAGTAATTGAGAGCATATACGATAGCTAAACGACCGCTCACCCGCGCGCGCACTTCTCTAAATGATCGCTTACATTTGCTCCAGAAGATCAGGACAAGACCACATTCACCTGCCCATATGGGACTTTTGCTTTTCGTCACATGTCGTTCGGCCTCTACAATGCGCCAAGCACGTTCCAAAGGTGCATGATGGCCATCTTTTCAGACTATCTTGAGGACTATGTTGAAATCTTAATAGACGACTTCTCTGTCTATAAGCACACCTATGAAGTCTGTCTGGCCAACCTGGAGAAGATACTAAAAAGATGCGAGGAGATGAATCTTGTTCTTAACTGGGAAAAATTCCATTTTATGGTAAAGGAGGGCATCGTGTTGGGGCACAAGGTTTCTCGGGACGGGTTGGAGGTAGATAAAGCAAAAATGAAGCAATTGAAAAACTTTCACCTCTAACAAGTGTGAAGGTTGTAAGAAGTTTCTTGGGGCATGTCGGATTCTATAGACGCTTTGTCAAGGACTTTTCGAAAATAGCACGACCGCTGAGTGTGTTGATGGAAGCTGACAAAAAATTTGATTTTGACAACAATTGCCTCAACGTATTAAGGATTTTGAAGAATGTGCTAACAACCGCGCCCTGTTAATTGCACCTGATTGGACACTTTTTTTGAATTAATGTGCGATGCAAGTGGGTATGCGATGGGAGAAGCTCTGGCATAGAAGAGAAAAAAAATCTTACATCCCATCGCATATGTGAGTAAGACGCTGAATCCTACTCAGACTAATTACACCACCACAGAAAATGAGCTACTTGCGGTAATTTTTGCATTGGAAAAATTTAGAGCGTATCTGATGGGAACAAAAGTGCTCATCCATACTGATCATTCGGCGATAAAGTATTTAATGACAAAAAAGACGGGAAGCCAAGCTTGATCAGATGGCTTCTCCTCCTCCAGGAATTTGACATCGAAATAATTGATTGCAAGGGGACGAAGAACCAAGTTGCGGATCACTTGTCCAAATTGGAAAACCCTGAGGTTGACTGCAATGAGTCAGAGGTGAATGCGGTGTTCCCAGACGAGCAGTTGTTCCACATTGAAGAATTGCCATGGTACGCTGACATAGTCAACTATCTGGTTTGTAAGCAATTTTCAGAGGATTATACTGACCACCAAAAGAGGAGGCTCAAGTACGAATGCAGATCATATTTCTGGGATGAGCCGAATCTGTATAAAAGGGGGCAAACTAGATTTTGCGACTACGCGTACCAAATGCTGCTCAACAATGCATATTATCGCAACGTCACGACTCACTTTATGGTGGGCACTTTGGAGGATGGCACACCGCAGCTAAGGTTTTACAAAGTGGATTCTTTTGGCCAACATTGTTTAAGGATACGGCTGACTACGTGATGAAGTGTGATCGGTGCCAACGCACAGGTAACATTTCATGGAAACATGCAATGCCTATGAACATCATTTTGGAGCTAGAGTTGTTCGACGTATGGGATATCGACTTCATGAGACCATTCCCTCCATCGAATGGTAAAAATTATATTTTATTAGTCGTCAACTATGTATCCAAGTGGGTAGAGGCAGTGGCATGCGCCGCAAGTGATGCGGTGGTAGTCTCTCACTTCCTGAAGAAAAACATCTTCACTCGTTTTGGCACCCCATGTGCCATAATAAGTGATGAAGGATCTCACTTTGTTAATCATATTGTCAAAGAACTGATGCGCAAATATAAAATTTACCACAAAGTGGATACCGTATACCATCCGCAGATGAATGGTTAGGCCGAAGTGTTCAATCGAGAGATCAAGCTGATACTTGAGAAGGTAGTAAGACCTTCGCGAAAGGATTAGGCAACAAAGCTCGACGATGTGTTGTGGGCATACCGGACTGCATTTAAAACACCTAAAAGGTATGTCCTCATATGCGTTGGTATTCGGTAAGACATGTCATTTGTCTCTGGAGTTGGAATACAAAGCATTGTGGGTGGTAAAGAAGTTAAACTTTAACTTAAGGAAAGTAGAAGAAGCGAGAAAACTTCAATTGGTCGGGCTGGAGGAATGGAGGATCGACGCATATGAGAACGCAAAGATTTACAAGGAGCGAGCAAAGCGCTGGCACGACAAACACATATGCGGCAAGAACCTCCAAGTCGGGCAGAGGGTCTTACTATTCAACTCACGACTAGGGCCTTTCCCTGGGAAATTAAAATCATGTTGGTCCGGACCATTCATAGTTAGAGAAGTATTTCCGCATGGCGTGGTTGAATTTTTGAATGATGATGGAACCAATATATTAAAAGTTAACAGGCTGGCATCGCCAAGTCAACTCAGTGGAACTAAGAGACTCTGAATACGAAAGAAGTAGGTGGTCCCTGTGTTATCAGGCGATCGAAATTCTTCAAGGACGTAAGTTTTGGGAATCATGAAATCTTCAACTTTTCTCTACTACTCAGAATTTTCATTTCAATATATCTTTTCAGTTCTTTATATATTCTTATTCTTTAAAAAAAAAGTGATTGTACTGAACGATTGCGGTAAATGATTTTGTTTTGTTTAAAATAAGTTGACCCTCTCAATGTTTTCTATGCAAACGATCGAGGCGAACGATTGCAAAGGCGTTACACAACGAAGCAACTTATCTTATTCCATCACCGCAATCCAAAGAAGAAGATCGCCACAAAGAAGGATGCGTCAACAAACAATGCGGGCGACAACGCAAATTTGGATGTTGTATTCTTCCTTACTTTATTCCAAATTTTTCACTATCACATCGCATTTTAATTTTGAGAGTTTTATCACCGAATTCTCTTTGATTACCGCAATCATTTAACATGGATAAATTTAGTAAGTCGCCGTATGCTGTCACTTTGCCAATTATGACTTCAATGATGAAACACATGCTTCTATTTTTTTATATATACTAGAATCAACTTAATCTTAGGATAATCACTTAAGGAAATATTTCTAGAAGTTAGAGGTCTACTAGCTTTCTTTCAAACTCTCTTTACGTAGTTTCCTAAGAACATCACATGACTTCTTTCAATCTTTTGGCAATAGGGACATTGCCGCATTTTAAATTTGGGGATGAGGTATTTATTTTTGACCTTGCTATTTTTAACTTTCTGAAAATAATAATAATAATAATAATAATAATAATAATATATTTTTTAGAATAGCAACTCCATTGTCAACGCAATGGGGAAACCCATGTCGATAAGAGTTAAGTTGTGAAGGGCATTTACCCGTAGTTGGATGTCCGCATGACACACGTGGGGGGCAAGCCAAAACGAAAGTAAGTCACCAGGATCAACGCATAAATAAATGACCGCAACTCCGCTGCCAAGTAGGTATGAGTTTAGTTTCTTATGATTGCTCCATAGTTTCCCTTTTTGTTTTAAGGTGGAGCAAGAGAAGAGTCGAGACACCGGAAGATCGCTCAGGGCAACTCGAGAGAGAACCCGGAGGCGTAAAAGCAGAGAGCGGGCTGACTCTCGCGAGAGCGAGACTATCTTTTGAACACGAGTAGAAAGACAGTGTAAAAGCCTGGGAAGCAAGAGATTGCTACCAGGCTCTTTATTCTCTTCTTGCATTGTTATCTTGTACTTCAATGTTATATTTATACAATGGAAGTTCTTATTCTACATCTGTTCACTCTCTTAGTACGCATGAGTAGCTAAACTAATCGAATGGGTTGAGAAGAACTAAGCTAACATGACCTAGGATCTTCATCGCATACGGTTATCTTGTTTTATGTTGTGCCCAACACCCCTTTAGAGCTACTTGAGAGAGAGTCTAAAGAAAAAACCTAAAGACTCGCGAGAGCTAGGTTAGAATCTAGACTTGTGAGAGCAAGATTAGATCTGCATAAACAAGAGATAGGGACTTAGAGATAAGCTCTGTTTGCCAACCTGCATCGCATCCACCCTAGAGATAGGTATGATATTATGTGGTCGCCTTATTTGTATGTGTGCCATTTTTTCATCGCATACATAAGAATAGAGGCTTATTTGTAGGTTCTATAGACTTATCACATATATCGCATGCGTTCTAGTATTAGAAGCCGTAGCATTCGCATCGATAGTTGGTTTACTATTGTATGTGTGTTGCATGATCGCATAGCATGAACGCATCCTAGGAAGTGTTAGCCGAAACCCTTCTCAACTCGTTCACCACATACTCATCGCATCTTCAGTTTTATCAACTCTTTTCGAAACTCCGCCGCATTTGTTTATTTTTATTACTGCAAACAACAATCCCAACAACTATTGATTTATTTGGTTACCGCAAATTTTTTCGAAAAATTATCACTGCATACCGTTTTCCCAAGTCCCTGAGTTCGACCTTGGACTTACCAGGAAACTCAGTGGAGTTTACACTTGGATTCTACTGAGAAAACTTGAGTGCTCAACGCAACTCCATTATTGCATTTCATCCATAATTCCACATCATAAAATAACGTATCACTCTCTCCCTCATTCCTCGCCTAATCGGGCAAGGCGGGGCCCCGTGGGGAAATTGGACATCTCTATCGGTAATTTAGTAGTGTTAATGCATATCTGTATGTGTGGATGTATATGTGGAAATTCTGTCACAATGAATTGGAAAGATCAGTTGTTGCTATAGGCAGGCTGAAGTTATTTTTGGACAAGGAACGTTATCTATTACTGGATAATGTTTTTGTAGTTCCCATATCAAGAGGAACTTAATCTCGATTTCTTGTCTGATTGAACAAGGTTATACCGTCTCCTTTTTTGAGAATAAGTGTTTATTTTCAAGAATGGTATGGAGATTAGTTTTGGTTCAATAGAAAATAACTTATATGTACTAAGGTCGTTAGTCATAAAAGCCTTGCTTATTACTGAAATGTTCAGAACAGCAACAACTGCAAAAAAAACTAAAGGTTTCTCCTAAGGAAAACGCCGATCTTTGCCATCTAAGGTTATGTCACATAAACCTCAATAGGATTGAGAAGTTGGTAAAATATGGACTTCTAAAGAGTTTAGAAGAAAACTCCTTGGCGATATGTGAATCATGCCTCGAAGGCAAGATGACCAAACGACTTTTTTACTAGAAAAGGTTATAGAGCCAAGGAAACCATGGAGCTTGTATATTCATACCTCTATGGTCCGATAGAGCTCAAGGTGGGTATGAATATTACATATCTTTCATAGTTGATTATTCAAGATATGGGTATCTATACCTAATGCAACATAAGTCTGGCGCTCTTGAAAAGTTCAAGGAGTATAAGGCTGAAGTTGAAAACTTGTTAGGTAAAAAGATAAAAATACTATGATCTAATCGTGGTGGAGAGTATATGGAATTAGCATTCTAGAACTATATGATACAACATGGAATCAGGTCTCAACTCTCGGCCCAAGATACACCTCAGCAGAATGGTGTCTCAGAAAGGAGAAACAAAACCCCATTGGACATGGTTCAGTTTACGATGAGTTATGCTCATCTTCTAGACCCATTTTGAGGATTTGTAATGGATATTGTATGTTACATTTTGAACAACGTTCCCTCAAAGAGTGTTTCTGAAACACCTTTTGAGCTGTGGAGAGGCCGTAAAGGTAGTTTACGCCACTTCAGGATTTGAGAATGTCCAGTCCACATGCTTGTGGCTAACCCTAAGAAATTGGAACTGCGTTCGAAAGTTTGCCTCTTTGTAGGCTACCCTAAGGAAACAAGGGGTGGATACTTTTATGATCCGAGTGAGAACAAAGTTTTTGTGTCAACAAATGCTATCTTCTTGGAAGAAGACCACATCAGGGATCATAAATCACGAAGCAAGCTTGTTTTACATGAGATTTTTAGCGAGACTACTGAGAGTTCAATAAGAGTTGTTGAACAGACTGATAGATCAGCAAGAGTTATTGATGTCGGTTCATCTAGTCAACCATCTCAAGAGTTGAGACTGCCTCGACCTAGTATGAGGGTTGCAAACCCACCGGAATGCTACATGGGTTTGACTGAAGTTCAAAACATCATGTTTAATGATGGAGTTGAGGATCCATTGTCTTATCAGCAAGCAATAGAGGATGTTGACAAAGATGAGTGGATTAAGGTCATGAATTAGGAAATTGAGTCTATGTACTTCAATTCTGTTAGGGAACTTGTGGATCAGCCTGATGGGGTAAAACTTATAGGGTGTAAGTGAATCTACAAGAGAAAATGAGGTGTAGATGGAAAGGTGCAAACCTTTAAGGCTAGACTCGTGGTAAAGGGTTATACACAGGTAGAGGGAGTGGACTATGAGGAAACTTTCTCAACTGTTGTCATGTTGAAATTTATCAGGATACTCTTATCCATAGCTACATTTTATGATTATGAGATATGGAAAATGGACATCAAGACTGCCTTTCTGAATGGTAATCTTGAGAAGACCATCTACATGGCTCAACTAGAGGGATTCATTATTCCAGATCAAGAGCAAAGAGTTTGCAAGCTTAATAGGTCCATTTACGGGTTGAAACAAGCATATCAATCGTGGAACATTAGATTTGATAGTATGATCAAATCGTTTGGATTTGATCAAAACGTTGATGAGCCTACTCATTGGGAATGATGTAGATTTTCTGGCTGACATTAAAAAGTGGCTAGTTGCCCAATTCCAAATGAAAGATTTGGGAGAGGCACAGAATGTTTTAGGGATCTAGATCATTCAGGATCGTAAGAACAAAAGGTTGGCCTTGTCTCAGGAATCGTACATTGATCAAATGTTGAATGATGTAGATTGATCAAATCTTTCCAAGTACTATATGTGGATGATATCCTACTCATTGGGAATAATGTAGATTTTCTGACTGACATTAAAAAGTGGTTAGCTGCCCAATTCCAAATGAAAGATTTGGGAGAGGCACAGTATGTTCTAGAGATCCAGATCATTCGGGATCATAAGAACAAAAGGTTGGCCTTGTCTCAGGCATTGTACATTAATCAAATGTTGATCAGGTACTCAACGCAAAATTCCAAAAGGGGTTTATTACTCTTCAGGCATGGAATTGTTTTGTCTAAAGAACAGTGTCCTAAGACATCTCAAGAAATTGAGGAAATGAGACGGATTCCCTATGCTTTAGCTGTTGGAATCCATATGTATGCAATGTTATGTACTAGACTTGACATTTTCTATACAGTAGGGATTGTCAGTCATTATCAGTCTAATCCAGGATTAGATCACTGGACGACGGTCAAAAGGATTTTCAAGTCGAATATATAGCCACTTGTGAAGCAGCTAAATAGGTTGTTTGGCTTAGGAAGTTCCTTACAGATTTGGAAGTTGTTCCAAATATGTCTTTGTTGATCACTCTCTATTGTGATAAAAGTGAGGTTGTGGAAAATTCAAAGAAACCTCGGAGTCATCGTAGAGGCAAGCATATTGAACGGAAGTATCATTTGATCAGGGAGATTGTGCATTGCGGTGATATGATAGTCACGAAGATCATTGAGCAAAATGTTGCTGATCCGTTTATAAAGGCTCTCATGGCTAAAGTGTTCGAGGGTCATCTGAAGAGTCTGGATCTACGGGACATGTGGCACTTTGTCCAAGGCAAGTGGGAGATGATATTGGGGTATAGAGTATACCCTACTTTATTGTAATTTGTACTATTTATGTATTATACATTAGTGTCCCGAGGTACTAGGACAAGTGGGAGATTGTTGGGATTGATGTCCTAATTCTCCCGGAGTCTCGTAGTTTGTAAACAATTTGTACATATTTACAAGTGTTGGGATACCTCATCTCGTAGTTTGGGATTGTCGGGATACCTTATCCTTGTGACACTACGGATATGGACCGCTTTGTACATATTTACAAGTGTTATAAAGTGCTATAAATGGTCTGATCCTGACCATTCATGTGGAGACATGCGAGTGGGGGTGTCCTATACAAAGAGTGTGTATAAAACCAGACCATGAGATTATTAGTCTCTTTATATAACACCGTTGATAATTGAGACTTACATTTCACTAAAATGACCATAGGTGACATGATCTTGATCCTGAGTGTTTTGGGAACTCTTGCCTATGAGGTTGGTCCTTTGATTAGTATAGGAGAGAGTGGCCATATTGCCAACTCAACAAGCCTACCTTTTTGGGGATTCATCTGATTGGGGAGCTAGGAACTCAGTTACACAAGACGGAATTCACTTCTTCCTCGAAGTAGGGGTAAGTAGATAAATTGCTCCCTTAAGGGCTAATTCCGAGTCTTGAACATAGTGGCCACACCCTCTCTTTGGAAGAGAGGACTTGGTCATAGTAGAACTATGACTTGTTGTTCATTAGAGAAATCAGTGGTACTTAAGGAGTTAAATGTAACTATGAGAAAAAACGATAAATTTCTCCAACTATACTTACGAGCGATTTGTGAAGAGTATCGTACTGTTAATTGGTTATATGGACACAAAAATATATCTATAGTGAGAAGAATGCAGCTGTCTGTCTTTAGTAGAGTGTCTGGCAGTTAACGGATGGTGGATCTCATGACTAAAAAGTTTAGTCAATTATTCACGTACCGTTGGAGCTTCAAGCTACAAGTCCATAAAGTTCCCTTGGTAGTTCAATGGGTTCAAGTTGAGAATCAGATTTTGGGTTAGCTTGAAGTGTTCAAATTAACAAAAGGAAATTCAATTATATGTAATATAATTGGTGTGATGTATTAGATACATTACTTGGAGAAATTAATGTAAATATGATTTACATTAAGTATCATAAAATAGAAAAAAAACTATAGTTTCTATGTTTCATATGATGAAATATTAAAACTATAAGTTATAAATATAATATGATAAGTTGGTTATCATATTTATTTATCATAAATTAATTATATGATAATTAATTCTTTTTCTCTAATACCTGTTTGAGTTGAGGTTATTGGAAGTTTTATAGTAACCGTGAGATAAAAGGAAAATTGTTTTCCAAAAATTAGTAGTTGCTTCATTCGGAAAGTACTCACGGAAAAAGGGTTGTCAAGTAAAATTGTTTTACTAAGCGATAACCATTGAGAGACTACACGATCAGCTAAGTGATCGCTTAGAGTTGACTATACGATAGTTACTCAGCTGATCGTTATTACACGATCAAGTAGCAAAGTCTATGCGATAGGCTTGTTTTTTCTAAACGATCGAGTACTTTGTCTATGCGATAGACAGTGTACATATCTCCCACTTACTCAATCGTCTACTCAATTGCATACCTCCTCTCTTCCTCAAACCAAGATCATACAGAGCCCGCAACTCTTGCATTCTCACACCGAGAATATCGAGGTAACACTTGTGATGGTATCTTTACTCTGTTCTTGAATCGAGATGGACTCGATTGGGTTCAAGGAGCATTCGGACGATCGTTGTGTTTGTGGTCTGCTATTGGTGATCCGCTCATTGCATTTGAGTGTTGTTGTTGGACGCATTAGAGACTTATCGAGGGATTCTTGAAGAATGGTTCTTTAAAGGTACGCATACTCTATCCCTTGAATCCCTTATAGTATGCCATAATTTCTATTAATGCATAACCTGTTAGTTTTCGTTTAAGACTATAATTGTTTGTGTTCAATCTGAATGGAATTTGGAACGATCCCTTCCACTGCTCATGTAAATCCCCGTATTAGATTTCCTTCAATGTTGTCACCATGCTTATATTGATTTGCTAATACAACTTCAACATTATTTGGGTCATTATCTATTTTTCAACATTTGGTATTTACTTTCTAATATTTGATATTTTGGTATCTCAATTGTCTTGAATTTTATTTGAATGATTTTATCTCCTTGGTATTTAATAATTTTTCTCATTAGAAGGAGATTGCTTGATTTTACAAGGAGTTATGTATTTTATGTATGAATAGAATTTCATGTATGAATGAAATTCAAGTGTTGGATTCAAAGCTGGTGTAAAGATTATAAATCCCCCAAAAACCATATTTTGATTGAGCCTTAACTATATCAACGGTACTCGAACTATTAGATAATCATATCAGTTGATTGATGTGTGCCCCTCTTATGCATATTGTTTATCCTTTTAGGGGGAGTAATTATCTTTGGAATAAAAATTTTATTTGAAAATTAGTTTGATATTTTTACCCTCAAGTTAATGTGTTAAATGTCTTTTTATCCCTTGTTAAGGGTGAGGGATCAATTGATTCCAATAGAGGAGAAATTTTGTGAAATTGATTCTATATATAATTATCTTATTGATTATTTGAGATGTCCTTTGAATATACAATGTTGTTTGTTATATTTCTCTTAGAAGACATGTTGATAAGAGAAGAAATGCAAAATTATGTGTTCATGTTTTTTTTAAAGAACTTTAATGTCTTTATGATATTTTTCTTAATTATTCTTTTTTTTATTGATTCTAAAAGATGGAGAGGTAATAAGAAAAATGAAAGCATGTTATTAATGAAACAACCATTGTTTTCAAGTGAATTGAATATGTATGAGTATTTATTGTTATTCAAGTACATACTTCATGTCACGCACCTATTTGGATTTTATTTTTGCTTGTGTTATTTATCATCATAAAAAATGGGAGATTGTTGACTTTTTGGCTTTTAATCTCAAATTAATTACTTTTAATTGATTAATCAATTAATATTTTGATGATAATAAATCTAAATTATTCACTAAAAAATTTAATGTTTTGAATAGTCTATTGTGTAAAGTTTCCAATAAATATTTTAACGCAATTTGAATCACTCAAATCAGAGCTCAAATGAAAAAGATATTGCCAAAACAAGCTTAATGGAAAAATCTCTAGCTAGTGATGTGATAGCTTTTTTTTAATTGAAGTGAACCAGTTAAAATGTGTCACTTGGAGCATAAAAGTAATGACAAGTGCCACTTGGAGCATAGAAGTAATTACACATGGTAGGCTTTTGATTTTTTGAGTGGTTTTAAAAAGAAAATGAATTTAATATTATTTTATGTTTGTGTCAACAACTAGTTTTCAACTCATGATGGATTTCTGTTTTTTTTTTTGTTGGATTTTTAAAAAGAAAATGAAATTTAAAGAAAAGAATTTAATATATTTTTTTTGTGTCGAACGCTAGTTGATTAAAAAAAATAAAAATCTTCACCATTGATTTTCTGTTTTCATGATCTAAAGGCCCAAATTGAATTTAGTTTTTACCTTTTCCCTCCCTTTTTAAATACTTCATTTTCTCCAATTTTTCGAACAACAATAACATATTTTCACAATTCTAAAAACCACCAATATTACTCTCTCCAAACTTCATTATTTCTTCTTTTCATCTAATTATTGAGAGAGATTTATGTATTGTGAGGATTGATTTGTGTGGACTTAACCATTGTAAATCCACTCTATTAAGAAAGTCGTGAGAGCGTTTTTTTAATATTTTCAATTTTTGTAAGATTGTGTTTGATCCTGAAAAGAGCTATTGTAACAGTTTAGTCCTCAACTGTGGAAATGATCAAGTTTGTTCTTGCGCCCGTAAAAGGAACGTTATGACGGTTCGGCTCTAAGCTCCGGAAAAAATCAAGTTTGAAGTGACATACCCAAAATGAGCTTGGGAGGTGGATATAGGCCAATTGTGTCAAACCACTATAAAACTCTAGGTATCAATTTCTCTATCTCTATTCTATTTAATTTTGTAATTAATTTGTTAATATATTTTATTACAATAAAATTAATTGCTAGAAATTGTTCTTGAATTTTTTTATGTCAATCTCTTAATTATTGCGGATCGATATTATATGCTTGAAATTCTTGTTTAAATTATTAATTAACAAAATTATATTTATTTGTTTAATTTGACACACATTAGTAGAAAGTTTCTAAATAAACCCTATTTTCACCCTCTAGAGTTGTCATATCCATCCAACAATATTCTCCCATCATTCTTGATGAAGAGGTTAGGTCGTAGTTTCTCTTGTTATTGTCAGCCTAAAAAAGGGATAAAAAGCCTATTTCTCTTTTATTGTAAAATTAAAACAAAAAGAATAAAAACTAAATTATTGGAAATATTCATGAATTTTATACTTTTTTTTAAATAATAGCTTTCAAAAGTTTCAATGATATCCTAAAAAAAAATCAAGACTAACATTATTGTTACGGGATATCTAAATGACCTGACTACCCGAACAACCGAACTCAAACAGTAAGAGTTGGGTTGAGTTGGTTTTGTTTTTAGGTTGAATAATTTTTTATTTTTTTTTTGGTTACCCAACCAATCTAGATTATATATATATATATATATAGTTAATGTTTTTCTTTTAGGAATATTTGTAATAGATATCATATAATTTTGGTATTTAACATTTGAGTTTTATGAGATTTTCTATTAGATATGAGTTGTAAACAAGGTTCAAAATATCACTCCAATTTTATGGAAATACTGATATCGATGGAAATTTTGTGGAAAATTATGAAAATTGATGAAAAATGTTATAATTAGTTAATGAAACTTTGTTTGTGGCTTAATTAGACTATAATTGACCATTTTTAATTACAACTTTTATAAAGTCATACAACATTTAGATATCTATTATAATGTATGTGTAAATGTTGATGCAAGAACAAAAATTTTAAAAAGAAATGGAAAATAATTATAAAATAATATAAAGTTTAGAAATATTTTGAGGTGAAATGATATGAAAATTATGAAAGTTTTTGGATGGTTAAAGGAAAAAATCATATCAATTCAATTTTTTAGGTGAAATTATATGAAAATTTAATGAAAAAATTTGAATGAGATTAAAAATAAATATATGCTATTTTTGTGGTTTTTTTTTTCAAATTAAGTTAATTTATAAATGAAAGCTTTTGGTTAAAAGTAAAGCTAAAAATTGAGAAAATTTGGAAATTAGAAAAATAGCACATAAAAAAGGCTTAATCGTTTATCGAAAATGGCATTGGTGTGCAAAACTATAGACTTGCATGTAATTAGGACTATAAAATTGAAAAACTTGAATTGAGTTGACATATTAATTAGAAAAAATTGAAATTTTCTCCAAATCTGTAAAAATTTCTCAAAATCTCAAAATTTCATCAAAATTGGGGGATTCAAAATATTCTCGAAATTTCACACGGAAAAACCAAAATTTCACTGCCAAAATTTGGAGGCCAATTTCGAGATTTCGATGAAAATTTTAGAAAAAAATTATGGAAATTAATGAAAATTGTTATAATTAGTTAGTGAAACTTTGATTGTGGTTTAATTAGACTATAATTGAACATTTTTAATCACATTTCTATAAAGTAAGATAACATTTAGATGCCTATTGTAAATGACTGTGTAAATGTAGATGCGAGAGCAAAAAATTTTTAAATGAAAAATAGTCACAAAATAATATAAAGTTTAAGAATATGTTGAGGTGAAATGAATGTGAAAATTATAAAAGTTTTGGATGGTTAAAGAAAAAAAAAACACATATCAATTCAAATTCAATCTCTTTAGAAAAGAAAGTTCTGGGTCGAAAATCAAGCTAAAAATTGAGAAAAGTTAGAAATTAGAAAATAACACATAATAAAGGCTTTAATCCTTTGTCTAAAATGATATTGGTGTGTGAAACTATAAGATTGTGTGTAACCAAGATAGTTAGATTGAAAAACTTAAACTTTGCTAACATAGTTAATTAAAAAAATTGAAGTTTTCTCGAAATGTTGAAATTTATTGAAATTTTCTTGAAATCTCACAATTTCATCGAAATGAAGGGAATCAGAATATTTTCGAAACATTCTCAAAATTGCGAAATTTCGAGAAATTTCAAGAAATCCCAAAATTTGGACAAAATTGGGGGTGAAAAGGAAATCTAGCCCAATCAAGATGTTGATGTTTGAGGCCATTGAAATGTGAAATTGTGAGATTTCAATGGAAATTTTAAATTATGGTTGTAAATAAATTAAGTATTTTAAATTAATAAGGAAAAAATAATAACATGACAATCTGATTCAATCTAATCCAAATTTTGAAAGTTGGTTTGGAGACTTTGTTCGGACCTTTTGGGTTGGTTGAAAAAACCCCCCAACCCACCCAAACCCAACCAATATGCACCCGACCTACTTATCATTGATATATTGACGGAAGTTATTATACCTTGTTTCAAAAATAACTTCAAAACTTTCAAAAATTACATTAATATCTTTAACCTTCAAAAAAACGATCTTACTGTCAGAATAATCAATTTTTTAAAAATTATCTTGAGTTGAGAAATAACCCATCTGACAAATAAAAACTCATACAGATACTATTATTTTTTTCATTTAGATAGCTTCATTTATTTTTGTTCAATTGTTGCACAAATTTTCTTATAACCAAACAAAATTCAAAACTTATCAAATTCTCAAAGTCATTAAACAATGAGAAGTATACATAAAGCAAACATTGGCGAAGTCAAGGATGATGGCTAAGAATAACATTCCCATAATCCCATTTAGCTTGTGGACCTTTTCCCAAGTTCCTTTGACTAAAAGAGTGGAAAGTTATAATTTAAGTAAATTAAAATTTTCAATTTTCATAAGTTTATCAACTTAAACCCTTCATTACAATTACTTTTCAGAATTATTGATGCATTAATTCTTAAATGTGGATGTAGATTTCTTCAAATATTGGTTTGACTAAACTTGACGATTAGAGTAAATTCATTGACAAATTTTAAAAGAAAATTTGTTTAAGAGTCTAAGTTGATTTATGAAAGTTGAATAATTTAATTGATACAATTATAAATTTCTATGAAGATTTTCCAAACATAATGTAGTAAATGAAGTAAATTGATATATTTATAAAAATTCAGTATTTAAATTAATATAATTAATACAAAAAGTTCACTAAATTTAGTTTATGTGACACGCTCCTATAGGAAACTAATTCTAAGGTTGTGCAACACATGGTTAAGCAAACTTTAAAAAAAGTTATGGTTACTCACTAAATCAAGTTGTGTGGTTGTATCAATTAAAACCTTTTATTAATATTTGTATCAATCTAAATCATGAATTTTGTACGTATATTGTTACACTCTTCTCCATATTTTGTTAGAATAAAATTATCGGAAACTTATAATTTGAATTAATTAAACTTCTAAATTTTCACAAAACAATCAATTTAGACCATTTACATTACTATTACTTTTCAGAATCATCGATGTATTAATTCTCAAAACATGTGTAGACTTCTTCAAATCTCAGTTTTATAAAATTGACAATTAAATTAAAAGTAGAATAATTTTTAAAAGAAATTTTGTCAAAGAATCTAAATTGATTTATGAAAGATTAACAATTTATACAATTATAAGTTTTATATGAACATTTTTCAAATAGAATGGAGAGGATGGTATAAATTCATATATTTAAAAATAAATAAATGTTTGAATTGACTTATTAACAAATGATTTAAATCAATATAACTTTTTTAAAAAATAGAAAAATGTGTGTATCACATGGGTAATAAATTAAAAGAAGATAGTTAGATATACTGAAGGGCAAAGGCCAGGACATAGTGGTAAATTCACTTGCAAATAAGTTTGAAAATACAATTTTAAACTCTTTTTTATTATATTTCTTTTCCAATTCATTCCGCGTGATTCATTTCTAGCCATTAAAATAATCATTGGATAATTTTTCAAAAAGAAAAAAAAAATCATTGGAGAAAGGAAGGAAACAAACAAAATATTATAAAAAAAGTGATTTAAAACTATAAATTTTAATTTACCTCCTTCGTCTTCACTTCCATTTCTAGAGAGAGAGACAAAACTAGAGAGAGAAAAAAATGGAGGGAGAAATCATCAACTTGACCAAGGTATGGTTGACCGTCTGTATCTCTCTCTGTTACTGCCATACCGCCGGAAAACTCATCTCTCCCGGCGCCGGCCGCTTCCTCGCCATCGCCCCCGTCGTCGTCCTCTTCTTCCTCCTCCCTCTGCAACTCACCTCCATCCACCTCGGCGGCGCCACTGCCTTCTTCGTCGCTTGGCTCGCAAACTTCAAGCTACTCCTCTTTGCCGCTGGCGACGGCCCTCTCTCCACCACTCCGCCGCTCCCTCTCCGCCGATTCCTAGCCCTATCTTGCTTACCGATCAAGATTCTTCAAAACCCCTCGGAGAAATCGAGCCCTAAAAATCGCTCCGAAATCCTAAACGAAAAACCCAAATCGCTCCTCAACTACTCGATTAAAGCCCTAATCGTCGGTTTGATGGTGAAATTGTACGATTACTCTGAGTTTATTCACCCGAAAGTTCTGTTGTTCATTTATAGTTGGCACATTTACTTTCTCCTTGAGATTATTCTGGCCATTACGCAGTTTTTTGGTCGGAATCTTCTCGGAATCGAGCTAGAGCCGCAGTTTCGCGATCCGTATTACTCGACTTCGCTTCAGGATTTTTGGGGAAGGCGATGGAATCTGATGGCGACGAATATTCTTCAGCCGACGGTTTACAAGCCGACGGTGAAGATCGCAAGTAAGGTAATCGGGCGGATGTGGGCGCCATTGCCGGCGGTGATGGCAACGTTTTTGGTATCGGCAATGATGCACGAACTAATATTTTACTATTTAGGGCGAATGAAGCCAAACTGGGAGCCCACGTGGTTCTTTGTTATCCATGGAATTGCTTTGACGGTGGAGATTCTGGTGAAGAAGATGGTGGGTGAGAAGTTTCGGTTACCGGCGGCGGTGTCTGTGCCGGTGACTCTGGTTTTGATCTTCTCGACGGCGATTTGGTTGTTTTTTCCGCAGTTCGTGAGGTTGAAGTTGGACGTGAGAGCGTTTGAAGAGTACGCGGCGGTGGTCAGTTTTGTGAAGAAAGTCGCTTTCTCATTGGTCGGTTGAGTTTTTTATTATTATTTTTCTTTTCATTTTTTTTTTAATTGGTCAATTCGGGTTGGGTGTTGTATTAATTAGATAATTACATTAAGAACTTTTTGTTTCTCTTTAAGAGGTAAATTTCACGAGAATAAACTTAGGGTAATGTATGTTTATATTAAAAAGGCTTTTATCCCCATTTTGCCCCTCATTTTACCTTCCATACACGCATCTCTTTCTCCAACACATCTTTTCAATAAGAATCTCTTTTTGTACAATGTAACTATCACATTTTAAAACAAATCTTCCTCTTATATAAAGAAAACATACAATGAAACTACTCCGTACAAGATTTGAAAATGAATAATTCTTCCAACGAAATTCTATCATATGATAGGTAACACAATCAAAAACGTATCATCATCGAAGGTGTGTCATCTATATTTTTTTTCTTCCTTTTTTTTGTAGATTTGTTTCTTGAGACATTTCTTGGGACATTGTTTTTCTCTCTCTTATGGGTCTCTCCTTAATCACTAGGTTTTTTTCAAGAGATTTGACCGTGATAAACGTAACATCAAATACATATAGTTTTATAATTATTTTTTTCATTACTAAACTTATGTAAAATGTTTATTATTCAAACTAAATGATATATATATATATATACGTTCAATAATCAAATTCTACCATAAAAATTTTAATTCTAACAAAATTTAACCACGTGTCTTTTAACTAGTTGTTTTAAATGACAAAATTGCTAGAAATATTTTTAAATATAGCAAAATGTCACTGTCAATCAATATATAGTGACATTTTATTATATTTGTAAATAAGTTAACTTAATTTCCTATATTTGAAAACAATCTACAAATCTAGGTCACAAACGGTTTATATATATATATATATATATATAGTGAATTTTGAGTTATGGCAAATGGAATCAAGTGAAAATAATTATATTTCACTACCATGGTTTAAATCGATTGATTAAGATGTGATTCGAAAGATCCATTTTGACTGCTTTTGTCTTTGTTGTGTGATGGGCAAACTAGTGATGTAACTCAGTTGCTCATGTTTTAGCTTTTCATGCCCACATGTATCAGTGTTTAGATGTGTGGCTTGAAGATTATCCTCCATAACGGGTGTTCAAAAAACCCAGTAACTCGACCAACCCGGACTACCCAACCCAAATCGCAAGGGTTGGATTGGATTGGGTTTTTGTTTAAAAAAAATATTAAATTCGAGTTGGGTCTCGGATTACTCTATTTCAGGGTCGGGTCAACCCGACCTGACCCGAATATGTATATATATATATATATATATATATAAAGTTAAGAAAATAGTCAAATTAAAAGAAAAAAAGAACCGGTGACCCAACCCGGCCCAATCCGAAAATTTTGGGTTGGGTTGTCCCTCCAAAAAAAATTAATAGGGTTCATTATTAGTCAACCCAAATTTTTTAGTTGGTCCACAAAAATCTTCTAATCCGGTTCAACTCGGACTATGTACACCCCTATCATCCATAGGTGGATTCTGCTATTTGCTTTTATTTCCTTTCTATTTGAGATTTTCTTTCTTTTAATTGCTTTACTAAAAAAATAATTTTTTTCATTATAAAATTAAATTTGAGGGTGATCCAATTTTGAAGGATGTTGATGAATGAGTTACAAGGCTAATAGTTTTACTCAAGTAGACATATGGAAGAGAAATTACAAAATACATTAAATTCAATCTCAATTCTAAGATAAATTTTTTATTGTGTTTTTTTTCCTACACCATGTAGAGTGAGGGATTAAAACTTTGACCTCAAGATTAATAATAGAAATATATATCAATTGAGTTATCAGGTTGGCCTAAGTATAGTGATTATTAAGTGCCATTTTTTTTTAATAAAAAAATTGACTTCTTAAAAAAATAATAATATTTCTAGATTTAACATAAAACATAAGAATAACAAAAAATGTAAAACTTTTAACACTTATTTTACTTTATTTCACTAATCAAAGCCAAAATACATGTTTGTTGTTTTTATTTAAAATCACTTATAATGTTATAGAACATGACACGAAACACATTCTTCACTCAATAACTTAAACGTTTAAAGTTGAATAATTCAATTAAGAGAGAAATATTAATTTTATCTATATATATAGACCATTTAATTTTTTTTTGAAATAGGATGTACTTAGTGTATTAATATTGTTGGATTTTCTTACTCTTAATATTTTCATGATAAAAAATCTGAAATAATTTACTAAAACTTTTAATATTTTAAAGAATTTATTACTTAGAACTCGAAACAAAAAGTCTAAAGCTATTTGAATCACTTAGAATTCAAACTAAATGTGTTTTTTAAAAAAATACTCGTATTGATGATGTGACAGAAATAAGATACGTGGCAAGCGACCAACAGATGGATCACATAGTTGACATGACGTCAACATTTTTTTAAAGATTTATAAACAAATAAACAAAAAAAACCATTAGAGAGCATTTAATGCTCATTACCGTTGGTAATCTTAATATATATATATATATATATATACATAATTTTATTTTCATCCATTGAAAGGGAGACACGTGGCATGCTGTCTCCCCATCTCCTTGCGACCGACTGCACCAAATATTATTATAATTTAAATTGTTTAATTTTAAAGCCAACCAAGACTGCAACACGTGGCACTCAGTCTCTATTTTCTTCTCCCCCATCTATGAGACCAGAAAATTACATGAAAAATATAAAAAATTCAGCAACACTTACTTTGACTTATTTCACTCGTAGTAATATTTAGGTATATCTTAATATCACCTATTTTTTTACATCATTTTTCTCATTTACATCTAAAAAATATAAAAAGTAAAATTTTCACATGACAAATTATGATTGAACAATTTGATGAGAGTCACAAAGATAGATGATTCCTGAGATGTATATAAATATTTTTCTTTCATTAATCAAGATTAAGAACACATGTTTCTTCTTTTTATATAGAATCACACATAAAGC